>NW_027272060.1:0-530488 GCF_040938485.1 Diadema antillarum | reverse complement strand
ACTCAGGAATTGTCACACAAACAGTGCTAGTCACAGTCAAATAGAACTGATATTGATATGAAGCTGCAAGGTTGTTATATGGAAGAGCCACTTGTGAGTTGAATGCAGGTCTGTAAAACCATGCGACGAAACAAAAGCAGCACCAACCCGTGAAATTTGATTGGCAAGCTACACAATTCTCCTCCATCGCCAGTTTGAATGCAATCAGAAATTGTACTTGAAATGGCTCGAAGATTGCATTTGAAACCGATAACTAATTAACTTGTAAATCAGTGAGTACATACGAAAAATGTAGTATAGCTGTTTTGGATCTGAAATCTTAAACAAGATCATAAGTTGGACAAGTCAATATGGTATATACATTGATTTTTTAAAAAAAAAGTTTTTATCCCTTCTGCCCCAGGCATAAATACAGGTACCTGGGAATGCTGGGTAATAATAATATAAGAGCTCCCACAGAGAAACTTGGAAAACATTAAAGAGGATACCCTCAGAAATAACACCATATATGTATCATTGATATTAAGTGAAGATTACATTTCATGGGGTATAAAAGAAGGGTGCTTAATAGCTTTATCACTTAACAAAAGCGGGGGGGGGGGGGGAGAGAATGGGTTTAATGCAGTATTTCCCAGATGACAGTTGATTACATAACTGTTCCTTCTCTATTAACTTCTCTGCAGAAATCAATTTTAATAGCAAATTGTGGGTCAACTGAAATAAATAGCATAGCAATCATGACATTTGATGAAATTAGGGAAGGATTTCATCCCTTTTTTTTTTTCTAATCACATGTAATGAAATGAACATGAAGAATACCAGAAAAAATACATATATGGCTCACATACAGTGAAACATGAACAACAGAGTTTGTGAAAGTTTGAGTTAAACTTAAATGAAAATTTGAGAGTTTTTATTACTTGAATACTAATGACCCATTCCATGACTATCACATTCCCAAGTCACCTGCAAAACAACTGTACTGACAGGCCACTGCAAGATTTTCCTTGTTATATTCCTCACTTGTTTCAATCATAAAATATCACTGACATCAAGCAGTTTCAAAAGACATCTTACAAGCAAAATGCTTTTCAAAAGAAATCATGGAAAGTTGAAAAGTACACTTCTTCAATGACTATTAAAAATGTAGGAGAAATGTTGTAGTCAAAGAATTGTGCGACAAAATCAAGAAATCACTGAGATCACAGAATTAACTTTTTGGCGGTCTTAATGGGATGCAATATTAGACAACTACTTACTGACAGATGCATTACAACAGCATACCTTCTTGAATAAATGTGAGAGTGTTACTGAAACCATGACTGAACTGTTGTTTTGGTTTTCACACTGATTTCTATGCAGACATCAAAAGCTCCTTTAAATGACCCCTGCACAGTGGCAATGAAACAGATCACTAGCCTTGCAAATGTCAATTACTCCATAACACGTGTGCTATGGAGTCTGAGCAAAAACTCTTGCCCCTTGCCTCGTAGAGAAGATCCTTATTAATCAAACTTGCTGCAGGGTCGAACTCCTTTTCTCTCATTTTCTATCTCAGTTCGTCTTTCTCTCCCCCCCCCCCCCCATCATCTCTCACTCCCACCAAGATGTTTCAAGCTTTATTTTCCCACTTGTCCACTTAACATTTTCCTCCCTCTCCAACTCCATGCCATGGCATCATTTGTTTCTATCTAGAGGCCAAAATCACTGCTTGCAACACGATCTTCTATTCCCTGCATTAATAGGTTATCTCAAATAATGGCATCATAAACATTACTTCTTCTCAGTGTCTGAGAAGCATATCATCACCTCCCAGAAGGTGCTGTATTACCACAGGTTTATCTATTTGAGTGGTTTCAAATCAGATGATCAATACTTTCCCTTGCATGCACATACTACATTTATCTCACTGCTACTTGCATTGCCCACATTGATTAGAAGGCCTCCCTAAACCCCCTCCTTTTCCAAACTCCACCCTTACCATGAAACCATCCACTACCTCACCCACTTTAGAAGCCAACTACCTGGGATATTAACCTCGGAGATCAAGTGTCAATCAAAAAATCTTTAATTCTACTGCAGCTGAAAGGTCATGTCCGCTGGGCTGCAGGATTTGTGGGTGGGAATTGGAACGCTGAAGTGTGTTCCTTCCTCGACCGCCAGGAATTGCTAACAGCATTTTTCTCTTTATCAATTGCGTCATCACTTCGTTGGAGTTGTGGGGCAAATGGGGAGGGAGGGTACCATTTAGCTCTTGAACAGTGAGTGCAAAATTGCTTTACTGTTTTAAATTATAGGCAGAAGCATGGGGAAGCATTCTAATCGCAAAGTACATTTTTCATACATAATGGATAAACTGGAGATGCACTAAGGCAACACAAAATCCAAATATTCTACACAGTCAAACAGATCAAGAGGGGTTTAATGGATTTGGACAATTTTCACATCAACTTAATGGTGGGCCCAATGAAGGATTATATGCTGAATATTTAGGAGGTAACAACAATTTTCAAATAAAAAATTGCTAACCATTTAAGCTATAATTGTATGAATAGAACTTTTGCAGATACTAACAAATATGTCTTTTTGTTTGCTTGTTTTCCCAGAAATTTCAAAGGAAGATCAAATTGTATAATGGACAGGTCAGACGAGGCCAGACTGACGCCAGCTTGCCCGCATATTGACCATTCTAAATGAAAATCAATATGGCCATCAGAAAATGTAGGGTCCTACATGTACATTGCATAACCTATGTGCAGTACTCTAATTAATATACCCCCTGTTTGGCACTGTTGCTGGTACACTGACGGCCATGTGACATGGTATAATCTAATCAGGCATGCTCTCCTGTAATATACATGAAACTTGATGGGCTTGAATCAACATTGGCTTCGGACCCTCTCACCCACTTTTACCAATCCAAACACCTTTCCTACCATTCATCCCAACCTCATTCTGCCCTCCCTCCAAACCACTTCCAACACCTATTAAACCAGCATAGTCCCACAGCTTCCACTTCACATGGTGGGTAACTACAGTGCATTTTGCAGTCATGCGGTGTGTTTGTTCTCCCACTCGCATTCACACGATGAATTATTGATGCTTCAATTTGGGGGGTAATGGATGGTGAGGAGAGGTTATGGTCCCCAAATGGCAAATCCTCCACCTCATCGTATCATTTGGCCATTTTCATCATTCATCAAATTTCAGTAAATAATGTCGGAGGAACTCAAGAGGGTTGAAGCCAGAGAGTAGTGGCTCCTCCTAATATGGTGCAATTGGTAAGTCAAGCTATTGAGTATGTTTTTCTCTTCATCAGATGGACATATTCACTCTTAATACACATCCATATCTTTTGCACACGCATGAAAAAAAAGAAGGAAAGGGCTCTCTTCAACAAATTTACAGAAAGTTTTTTTTTTTTCTTGGCCAATTGGTTCATCTTCAACAACTGAATAATGTATGCTGCTAATGCTTAGCATTCCCAATAACCAAATACTTTTAAATATTCATTCTGCTCTCGTGTTTTAATTGTCACTTAGAATCCCTTAAAGCCACTGCCACTAAACGAAAAAGATGGCCAATAGCAATAGTACAAGTACATACCTGTAGTATAATGTATATAATATCCCAGTACATTTATTTCCTCAATAGATGTATACAGTTCCAAATGATGTCAGGCTAATTCTAGAAATAAAGGGTGACTGAAAAAAAAAGAAGAAAACGGGACACTAAAAATAAATCTGTCCTTCAACCTGCGCATTGAACTTTGAAATACCAGGAGCGGCAAAATTTGTGCCTTCTGAGGAGTGCCTTTCCCTGGTCCACGCACCAATTTTCTCGGTACAAGGTGTTTGTTCACTGGGGCTTGTGGCAACTTGCACCTCGGGCAGTCGGCAGGCTTGGATTGCACACGCTGCCGCCACCGATGAATTTTCATGACCGAATCATCACAAGGACACTGGTCATGCGCACCGAATGCACAAGGTCAGCCGAGCATCAACACTGACCTCCGTGACTGAACAATGCATGTCTTTAGGCAATCGACTCCTCATCCAGCCTTTTTTTTTAACATTTGGCTTAGACCCACACTAACCCCAGGCAAATTTTACACTTGTCTGGACGGGTTTGGTTCTTCTCCATCCTTAAATAAACTGGAAGGCAAATATGTATTCTATAAATATAATCACAAATACATTATAAAGAAAAGCGTTATGTCTTTTTTTTTTAAGTAATGGGTTATTTACAGCAAGCATGGGAGGGACGCTAATTGGATAATCAAACATTTATGCAAACATTAAAATAGACTTGATGAAACCAGGCACCACAAGTTGTAAAATAAAAAACAAAATGATAACAAAACAAAAGGAAAGAAGTGATGATTGAACACAAAATGCATTCTGCAGCAAAACAGGTCAACAATAAATTAATCATCCTCTATTTCAATGGTCTAGGGGAAAAAAGCAGGAGGGGGATTAGGGGTACATAAGCTTGTATTAGATACCCATTTTCAGATAAATGCAAAACTTGACAATTCATTTTTTTACCATAGTTGAAGTGATTTTCAAACAGATTTGGCTGATTCATGTGTTCATCTGCTTGTTGTTGGAGAACAAAATATATGGAATGAGTTTTATTTCCGGAGTACTACCATATCAGTCGAGAGAGATGCACCTGAGATGAGGGGCATGTAGACTGCGGAAGAGTGTTAGACAATGTCCTTACAAAGGTCTCGGTGAGAAAGATTAAAAAACAACACACACAAATTGTGGAGTTATCGACCCTTCCCTTGTAATTAAGCTCTGATGTGAATAACTTGACTGTAATCACAGTAAAAAATAACAAATAATGCTGACTGGCTATTTTTGTGTGTGTGCGTGTGTTCTTATTATTTTTTTTTTCATTTTGAGGAATAGCCAGAGAACAGGAAATGAAGGCACAGATAGAGGTGTATGAAAAAAAAAGTTCCACAAGAGTGGGGAATCAGGAAAAATGCAGGGAGATGAGAGATATGCTACACAACGGAAACCAGATTTACAGGAAGAGAAATGTGTTGAAGACATCAAGTCCCTGAAACTTTGCGGCACATCACACAAGAATTACACCCCCTCAAGATTGTCGCATACATCACAGCATTTGTGTTCATTTGTGTTCAGTGGATTTGGGGAGAATGAACTGCACAAAACACTGACAATTCTTTTTAAAAGCGTGGATCAAAAGAAAGCAACTTACTAAACACTCTTCATTATTTGTCTTTAAATTTTAATTGGATGTAGAGGAATGGAGTAATACAGCTTGAAAAGAATGTGAAATTGTCTACCCATCCCTTTTACAGGCTTGGAGTTAATCCTCCCCAATTGCCATAATTGATACCACACTGCATCAAATTCCTCACTCTTTCCTCCATGCATCATTCTCTTGCTCCTTTTTCGGACTTCGATTTCACAACAAAACACTCGAATCTGCAATCAAATGCACGGCTTTTCGCATGACGACGGCACGCTGACTTCGAAGAATACGCCCCCAGCAAAGAGAGATTTGTGGCGCTTGAACACTGCGATCGGTTCCTCCAGGACGGACGCAACGAACATGATATCTCATACTTCACCCTCCTGAGGACATCGAGATGCTTTTGTGTTTTTTCTCCCTTTGCCTGTTGCAAACTCTTTAATACCGCATACATTAAAGCGTTACATGGTGGAGTCAAATTACGAGTGGTGCTTGAAGTACTCTGAATTCATAAACATGGTGAGAAAATAATTCATCCAAAAAAAAAAGACTTCAGACAAGAGGGAATATGAAAGCAATCATGGGGATACTTAAACTGTAATTACACTCCATGTTTAAAAGTAACTTTAACCAAAATAAAGAACTTGCCAACAGACAGAGCAATCAAAATGAACAAACTACAAGTTTCATCAAAATTAGAGAGAAGTGAAATCAAGATATGGCACCTTAAAGAGATATGGTCACAATTAACACATATTACATGCAGTGATGATATCATCAACTCATACCTCTCCCATTGGTTTTGTGTACAAAAATACCATAAAGATCCTGTTCTCTGTGGACGATTTAGCTTCTAAACTCCCTTCCATCTTCAACATGTAATTTCAAGGTCATTGCCACTTCATGTACCGATGACCTAAGAGCTTGATGTGAGGGATACAGGTTATTTGTTTGAAATCAAACAAAAGAGGCAAACACAGCAAATATTTGTGTGCAGGTTAATAAAGCTTGTGAGGATTTGACATAATCATCACTTCTGTACTATGCCAGTGATAATACTGATTCATGGAAACAGTTAGTTAGTTTGTTAGTTTGTTTGTTTGTTTGGATTTGGGGGGATTTCACTCTATTGACTAAATTTGATTAGAACATAGACTGGAATAGCACTTTAATATGATGTTGTTGCAAACATATCTATCCCATCGCTGTAAACATTCAGATTATTTTCGTTGCTTCTTGTGGGTTCTCGCCACAAACATGATGGCATTTCACGGTGGAATCAGATTTCTAGTGGTGCTTGAATTCCTCGGAATTTACAGAAATGATGTGAAAGTAACTTTGCACACACACAAAAAAAAGAACTATGACAAGAGTGTTCCCTCCCTTCCTTTTGCAGTTCTCTGATGTCCATAGTGTTTACACAGAATCAACCAGGATGCAGTACTCAACAAGTTCATACAATAGCAGATATATAGAGATAATTCACTATGATATCTACCATATTTGGGGATAAGAGTATATTGACCTGACTCTCTTTTCTCAAACTTCCTGGTTATGAGCAAAGGCTGACAAACTTTTTACACTCTCAAAATGCATCTAAAATATCATAATAACTCATCATGATGATTCTGATATGAGATTCTAATTGTTTTTATGGTTATGGAGTATCCAGGATCTGACATGCATCTCCCACTTGACTTCTAACTGCAAACAGCATGCTACACAACAACTGCATTGTAAACTTTGTAGATTAGCAATCATTTAAGCTTATATGCACGGGTCATTCATTCATTCATTCATTCATTCATTCATTCATTCATTCATTCATTCATTCATTCATTCATTCATTCATTCATTCATTTCCACATCAATACATAACATTTACAAATTTCAAAACACAATTGCCTTGCTACAATTTATACATGTTGAATGGAGGGATCATAGAAAACACACAAGAGGCTTGTTGGAAATGATCACCATGGTGGTACCTATGTAGGCAAGAAATTATATGTACAGGCAAAATAGTTTAAGCAGCAGCAAAGAAGTACTCTTCACCTCAAACATTTGTCTTTTAGTTTAGCTCTTCATGTGCCATGTTCGCATGCAAGACTCAGTCAACATTGAGCCAAGTTCACATATATATTTTGTTCAAACGCACGAACCAATCCAAATCGCCAATTAATGCCAAAACACATAACAAGCTTCGCTAGCAATTCAATCCTATCACAGTTACATTTCTAGCTTGCTTTGCATGGTGTTTGACTGGGGGGTTTCTGGGTAAATTCTAATTTTCTGTCGTGGTTGTGGACATGTTTGCAAAAGTCATGCTAACCAGACCAGCAAACGCAGCTTCGTAATAATAATAATAATAGTAATAACACAATACATTTATAAGGCGCTTAATACGGATGTTTCTAAGCGCACGGTTTACCGGGAAAATTAATATTAATACGTAACGGCCGTATGCAAAAAAAAATAATCAAAGCTTATTGTCATAAGACTTATATCATAGCAAGACTTAAACAGTATTTCTACAACTTCACTCGCTGCGTGTCCAGCATAAATGTTTCTTTGAAAAGTTACATGGCTTTGAAAAACAGAATGTTTTTTAAGTGTCGTTGCGGTCTCAGAATAAAGTAGCACACAGGGATTTTACACCATGGCACACAAATAGTTAGGTCTATCCATTAAGATGGAAAGCATGCATCCAAAATCAAGGGGAAAAACACAGAAAAAGCAGACACTTTACCACAATTGGCCAAAACTTGATTTGAAAAACATGTGAAGGAGACGTGTCATGCTTACTACATATCACATACAGCTGGAGTCTCGACAAATAACTATGAAAAGCAAGACATATATTTCTGCAGCTTTTATGAACATCTTTAATGACCAGTTCACTCAAGAATCCAATCACTCATATCTTCTATTATGCAAGGCAAGAAAATTTGCTCTATCTCTGCAATTCAGGGATTTGAAATCCATACACTAGGAAACCAAGTGCTCACATGTTTCAGATTATCTGCATGACTAACATCATTGCTAAAGTTCAGCAAAAATCAAGAATCTCTACCAAATACTGAGGTATCAGATGTAAAAAAAAAATTTCCCCCTTTCTCCCCAACCTAACCCAGCCTCCCCCTACCCATTTGCCAAATCTGTACCCATCCAAATCAAATACTCCAGACGAAAAGGGATATCTTTTGCCCTCCAGAGAGAATATGCGAGCCACAAGAGTTAATGTTTCCCACAGAGGATAATATTCCATCCAAGACATGATGCAAGGATCAAGCGGAATCAAATCGATACTTCTGAGTATCCTGCAACGATATTTGCAACATGATAGCGTGTAATTTCTTGCATTGCGTCTTGTTCTCGCTGTGCATATTTGTCCAGAGCTTGATACCAGGGGCGTGGGATGGCCCAAAAGATGCACAAGATGTGAGGTATCGAGAGTCACCCTCCGCGATGCTTGTGATGTTTGGTCGGGGACCAGATTCAAAAGATGGCTACCTGAGCCCTGGAATGGTTGCAGCAAAAAGGCACTCCATGGGCAGGTTGCCCTATTTAAGTCTTGGGGTAATTTTCTTGTCCCTCATTGAATTGACAAATCTGAATTTCACAGAGTACTGTGTATGCCATATATATTTTGGAAGATTTTTATTTTTGTGAATTTTGCAAGTCGCATGCAATTCGCGAATCTAACAACATGTGAAATTATTAACTCTGACCTTGACATAAATGTGACGTGCACACATACATATCTACCTTCATTACTGTACTCCATGATCACGAATTTAACCACTCGCAAAATTCTTGAATCTCGGGAAGTTTCGATTCATGAAAATTTAGACTCGCTAAATATATGGCTTTTAGAGTATCCTATACTGAGTAAGACTAAATGAACAGGGTGAATTCATATCTACAACCATTAAAAAAGAAGTTGCATCAATTTGCAGAGAAAGATTAACTTCAATCTTCTAAAAACGTATTGTCGTATCAAGGATCAGTCATGAATTTAGCAATATGAGAGGTTTTCAGTCATGAAATATGCAACATACAGGTGTAGATATGGTGATGGCATCAGTGCTTTAACCCACTGAAGACCAGTCATAAGAATACTCAGACAGGCATCTATGACAAACGCATGTTATAGCCAAATCAGCTAGTCCCCACTAGTTTAATCTCTCTCGTCACAGGATTGGATACCAAAATATCATATAATTCTGTTCGTAGACAATTCAGCAATTATGAACCTACTCTCTACAACGTGATGCACAGAATGGAGAGAGAGAGAGAGATATAGAAATAGAGAGAGAGAAGAGAGAGAGGAAAGGAGGGTGATTTATTATTCTTAAAGCTCTGGCACAGTTCTGGTAGCAAAACATGCATATTCCACTTACAAAAGAACTGCTTTCACTGACTGCATTGATCATCCCAGTTTCCATATAAAAATATTGTTTCAAATGACAGGGACAAGTTTACAAAGGGGGAAAAAACAACTTGCTGAACACCATTTTTAAAACACAGTGCTGGAGAAATCCATACATGGGTGTGATGTGCAAGATGTGTCAACACCATCTGATTGTATGCTTCACTGACAAAAAGGCTTATGTGTAGATATAGTATAATTTACATATTTACCCCAGCAGAGCGATAGGATCATGTGTACTTTGTTCCATATTTTTTTCAGTTTGTGCAAAAACCTCCTTAACCCGTTGAGAACGGACTGATTTTGCTACAACACACATTTTCCATAGACACCTACCCGAGTATACTCGTGACTCATCTTCGATGGGTTAAAAAGCCTTTAAATATTCTATCAGTGCTTTCGCTTCTGGCGACATTTGATTTAACCTCTTGACATTACTGCCAAAAGGACTCATCAACCAGTGTTTGATCAAACATCTACACTTTCCACAACATAATGAATCAGAATCTAGTTTAACTCAACCCATCCCAGTCCCCAAAAGATCAAGGTTAAACAATTAATGCTACCACATTCATCATCAGGAGTGCTCTCCTATCAGTAGTTTCCATTAAAGGGAAATTCTGGATAATTTAAGAGATAGCCTACAAAGAAAGAGTAAAATTCTACAAGCACAAAAGTAAGAAATTGGTCAAAATTGAAAAAAAAAATAGAGAAGTTACATAATTGTGAAGTTTCACTTAAATTGACGAAAAAGTTTAAAAACTGTCGATATGAATATATGCATATTATTCATAGTGAGTTGGTGAAGTCATCGCTTCACAATTTAACACACAGTTTTTACGTAAAGACTCAAAATTTCCCATTTTTTTGTTGAAACGCAATCATGCCCCAGTCTCAATTCCGAATATGTCTACCAGATCATTTTTATAACTTATTAGGCCAGGAATAACATTCAAGCTCACACTTTTATAGCTGAAAAAATTAACTTTTCTATTTGTTTTTTGTACATGATCAAAGGAATCAAAGAAAAAGGATCAAAGAAAAAGGAGGTGATGACATCATCAATTCACTCATTTGAATATTCACATCAAGTGGTCAAGAAATGTTTTGGAAAAATTAGCAAATCTTTCAGATTTTACAACTTATTTGGTTTTAATCAGATTTTGATGAAATTTTTACAATTGTCCTCGTATGATCTTACTCTTCTTTTTTCTGACTTACTTTTAACTGGTCTGACATTTCCCTTTAACCTACTGCAAATGTTAACCAGGTACCTCCTGCTGAACTAAATCTGTGGGGAATTACCGTATCTCAGGGCAGAAGGTTAAGCTGCGATGATTTCAGGAGGCACTCCACTTGGGACACTTAATGATAATCCTAAAGCTTTCATTCATTCTCTCCCAAGACTTCTTTCCAGTCCAGCTAATAAGCCATCCACACAGATAGTGAGAGTGATTACCACAACTGTTTCCGATAGCTCACCGGGCTGGATTTCGGCGACGCCATCTTCACGGAAGAAGATACGGACAGATCAAGATGGTATAAACACTTGTCTATAGCATAGAGTCCTAAACTTGTGTCAATTGTTGGCAAAAGTGCCTTCCCCACTTTCTTGACTTTTCAAACAACCTTTTAAGACAGCAGATGGGGGGTGGGGTATTAAATGCTTGTCATAAACCCTATGCAGTGTCTTTCAGTCTGATACAAATAATCACCATAACACACTGTGGAGATAGAAAGCTTGTAGCGATTGTCTTTTGCTATTTCTATTTGCAAAAATGCCCTCTTGGAAGAGAGACAAAGAGCATAGTAACATTGCCATCATGGCTTTCATGACAGTAAAATTCATAGTGACAGTAAATAAACCTTGATTAAAATAGACTACCAGTATAGAGTTATGATGAAAAAGAACACTAAGCTGAAGACTGAAGGGAGTAAATGTGCTGAAAAAAAAAAAAGTTTTGATGAAGCACAGAAGATGGAAAATTGAAAGCTATAATGACTGAACCAATATCACAACTATTCAGCAGTAATGCCTCATATTTCCAGCATGACCGCATCAAATGTAAAAGAAAGTTGTATTCAGCCACAGTCTTTACCACCAGACTTCCTAAAATAAAACATCAGAATATGAAAGATTTTTTTTTTCTTTTAATGGGCACAATGCTGAAAAATTTAAATTGTACACACAAGTACGAAAAAGATAAAAAAAACCAAAAACACCAGGGCAGTGTGACCTGGTGTTCCTTGAACCCTGAAAATCCCAGCACCCAGCTGGTGGTTTAAAAAAAGGAGGAACTGTTTCATGTTTTCTCCATCAATTTTCCTCCTCTTGTTATTTGGAATAGAGATTTGGGAGATGGATTTGGTTTTCCCCTCACCCAGAGGTCCACCCAAGCCCGCTGAGAGCCAGATGTTTAATGGGTGGTGTTCACGCAGCGTTTTCCGCAATGCATGGCAGATCGCGTGTGAAAAACTTGCAGGGGAAAAGGGGGAGGGTGGTTGATTCGTGCAGGCCGCCGTCCGCAACAGTGACCACAGGAAACAACACAAGAAGTGAGGGATGGGATAGACAGACAGAACTGGAACCACAAGGAATACCATGGGAACTCAACATACAGACTAGGCAGAAGCTTTAATGGCAATATATTTGTCTCATGAGACAGCCATCACAGAAGATTCAATATTTCATATCCCATTTCCTCCATGTCAGAATAAATCACATCGAAATGCCATCCTTGCATACCTGATTTTGAAAGGAGCAGCACACCACAATGCCCTAATGAAGAATATGCTCTGAGCAACCCGTGAGGTGTCTCTCACATCCCCCTGGAGCAACCTCAAACAGTAAGCACAACACATCATATTTAATAAATCGCTGGGACTGAAAGTCCTGAGGTGCTTGTGACAATGCTCTAGTCACAGAATGAAAATCTAAGAGCTTATGACCAGAGCAGAGTATTTACACTTTGACAGTGTAATGGTGTTATCATCATTGTTTTAAAAGGGGGGGGGGGATTTCCTTTCATTTCATTAAAGTTGCTGAATTTTTGATATCCTGGTGCACTACTAGTTCTACTTCTAGACTGTTCATTCATTTTAGATCTTATACTCATCATAAACAAACAAACAAATACACACACACACACACATGTACCAACATACTGAAATACTCAATCACATACAAACATACATACATGCATACGAACATACATACATACATGCATATAAAAAATACTGCAGTATTCCATTATGAATGCCGCACACAGGCAAATCCACTCACCCCTGGATTGCCACCAATCATGATGTTGGTCGACTCGAGGCGGGTGTGGACTACGTTGTTGTCATGGAGAAAGGCCAGTCCCTCGGAGATCTGGCAGGCGATGGAGTGTAGGGTGGACTCATTGAACTGGTCCAGGGACTTGGGAAGGAACTGTTGGAGGCAGCCATGCTGATAGTATGTGGTGCAAATGTACCTAGATTTAAAAAAAAAAGAAGATTTAAATGAAGTTAAGAACATGCAAAAGCTTCATGATATGCTCCATATGTCATGGCAGTGTTTATCATAAATGTTAAGGGTGTGTACAGTTCTGGTCGAGGTGAAGATTTAGCTTTTAACGTTTTGCGAGATATTCAGAAACTACTCTATGAGATGTCAAAGAGCATGCAGTTCTAAGGGGTATCAAAAGTTTATTCGATGAAAATTGGTTTTGAAATGGCTGAGATATCCAAAAACAAAGTGAAACAAAGATATCCTAATAAAGTTGTGGAATGTCACCTTTTATTATTAGCACTTTTTTGGATATCTCAGCCATTTGAAAACCAATTTTCATCAAATAAACGTTGAATCCTTCTTAAAATTACATGCTCTTTCATATTTCATAAGAGGCTTTTCATTATCTCACTTAGGTATGTTCAAAACATGAATCCCTACCTCAACCAGTACTGTACAGTCCCTTTAATCTATCATAAACTTTTTGTAAGGCCTTTTTTTAGAAGTGACAAACATGCAGACTTTCTTATGATTATGATACGCATATGACCATAAAAACAAAACTACACAAAAAATAGAAAATTATTACATTATTCAGGCATGTAGCAACCATCAAAAGATACCAACTTTAAACAACATTTGTATTTCAACAAAAAGTATGGCAGTGATAGCACCCGGCGAGTGAGAGCACTTCATGCAGCAAGTCAGACACAATCAACTGAAACAAAAAGATCGAAAATGTCACACTGGGGACATTCATTCTGTCAGATGAAATTTCACATTCAGAAAACTGAAACATTTTGGTGAAAAGTTACTAGACATCTATGCCACAAGCTGAGCCCAAACACTGCCACAAACATAGCAGGCCAGGGTGTGATTTTTTCCAACTTTACAATTGATACAGTTTGCTTCAACTAACATTTCCAACAAACACACACACACACACATACACACACAAATCATGATTTCTGCGACTTAACTTGACCTTTTTGTTAGCATTTCTTGCACCTGCCACAATTAGAATGTACATCCAAGGCACCAGACTATCAATGACATCATAGCTGTAGTTGAAAAAAGCTGACTGCTGAGCAAACTGGGTATGCACAGTTTGGTGGCAAAACCTTTCCATTTTTGTTCTACTATTGCCTTAACATCACAATTTTAGAAGAAGCCTAGTATGCAAAAGTCTTGATACTCTATAGATACTTGAGGGAATAACATTTGCCCATAAGCACATGTAAAATCTTGGTATTGAAATATGAACTGCCTGAAAAGATTGATAAGAACAGAATGAGAACATTTATCAAAGTGAAGTCAAGAGTTGGGGTTGCACACTCACATCCAGCTGCATGCTTTATGGCAGTTTCAAAGACTTTGAGTGGTCCAATCCAGGTTTCTGTACTCTAGATGAGTTTCTATAGTCAAGGAAGTATGTTCTGAGAGCCAGCGATTTATCTTTATTAATCTGGCATATAGTGGATATCATTAACGGAAAAATATATATTTGTATCTATTTCAAATCTGTAAGCCAGTTCTTTCATGATGAAACCAAAAAGAAACTTTATCTAATGAACAGATTACTTTTCTATGAACAATGCCGGAAGTACTTGTGACACTTAACACTGCAACATATCCTCTACTTTGCCATATCAATGGCCAATGGAAAAAAAAACTGCCTTCATCAAATCATGGCCGGCGCAGCCGTGGGGGCCGTGGGGGCTCGGGCCCCCACACTTTTTGTGCACCATACAAAGGAATACATAAGGTGTCATCACTTTGGGCCCCCACACTTTTTTCAACCCGGAAGTACGTAAGTGGCACTAAAATAGAAATAGATAGAGATCAATGAAGACCTGTTTTTTTGCTTGTCAGGTGAAAGCACCCGGAATGGGAGGGGAGAGAATGAGCTGAGGACCCGGAAGTGGACGGGGAGAAGAGATGAACAGACATGTTTTTTTTGTTCTGTTTTTTGGCTTGTTAGCTCATGAAACCCGGAAGTGGGGCCCCACACTTTTGAAAACGCTGCGCCGGCCCTGCAAATGACCACATATATCTCTTTCATATTCCTAACTTGGTTTCAGCATACAAATTTAAGACCTCATCATTGTAGTTGAATTATCATGAAGTTACTGTAAAAGTGGGTATTTTCGTGCGACTAATTTTTCGCGCTCAGCCCAGGAAGAAGAGTTTCGCGTGTTTTTAATTCCGCGGAATTAAGACAGTAAGTACGGGAACATATGGCAAGTAAAAATATTCAAATGCTTTTATTTTCGCACTAGTTTCTGACTGCGCGAAATGCGCGAAAATTTTAACACCGCGAAAATTTCCACTGTACAGTATTTATTATTTTCCTTGGTCCTAACAGATTTTTACAAGCATACCTTTGCAGAAATGATCTTTAGATTCATAGACGGAATGTGTCTTTGCTGACAAAAGGGGGGGGGGGGGAATAGAGATACTTTTGCACAGATCGAATTGAGAGTTTTGTGCTAAAAACAATCACTGGACTGCAGAAGTTTATATGCTTGTAAGCCCACCATATTAGTCGACTGACAATACGGCCACTGAAACTGTCACAACATTTACACTGATTTGTCCAACATGTGCCCGGAACATTCACTAAGCTACAAAGTTTTTATACCTGCTCTCACTTAAATACCTCTCCCTTCAGGGACAATCATCCTTCAGTTTGTCACGCCGGTTTATGACACACACAAAGCCTATGAGCACCTGCCATTGTAAGTCCTGTCGACAATACTCTCTATTCTTCTTCTTTCATGAGGCTTTTTATGAACCTTGAGAGATAGTTCTTAAAAGCAGTTTATGACATCCGTCTGACTCCAGCCAACAGTACAGGCTAATCAATCAAGCCCCTTGTTGTCATTAATCCAGTTAATGGATATCCACATACATAAAAACTTTCCGGCCATTCTATATAGTTCGTTTTTGGTTTGTCTAGGGGTTTTTTTCCCACCATTTTGCCATTAATCAAAAGTCGAGTACCCTTGTCATGACACATATCATGATACACCTGTCTTCAATACTCTTCTCTTACATGAGGCATAAAAGTATTTCGAACTTGTTTTTGCAAGTGTCTTCCATTTTGATCACCATTGCCCCAAGGATGTTTTGAACTTCAAATAAACATCCTGATACACACACCTTGAAATCAGAGCTCCCAGATCACAAAATTTTGCTTCATTTTGCAAATTCTTGCAACATTTCACCCACTTACTCCATATCAATATAATTCAACTTTGCTGATTATGTCTGTCACAGCTAATGAATCTGTCTATTGCAAACATATGTACTAACAGTAGGGGAATCCCACAATTTTCTTTCATACCCTTTTAATGTATGTGTTATTAAAGAGCAACACTGCTTTGCAAAAAATATCAAATATTACCTACACAAACGGAGAGACTCTAATTTACAAATACAATACACAACAGTTCATATCACAAATTCAATTTTTCCATAATTCATATTTTACCATCTGCTCTGGTGTTTCCAACATTTCCTATTCATTGCTTTAACATTCCCATCCCGACCCTACGTTTTTTCTCTGTAATTCCCACTTTGCCGATTTTGATGGGGGTGTCACGGTGTGGTGAGCTTCACTCCTACATGACTCTTTGCAAACAGATGCATCCCGATTCATGGCCCAACCATCCATCACCTAGCTGGCCGACTGGTCCCTGGCGATCATACTTCGAATCAGTGTTATCACTCTGGATTCTTTGGGTGGCTTTCAACTTCTGACCACAGTCTACTTTCAAACCTGTGAGCCAGCTAGTACACCTTTCCCACATGAATTGTGGTCATTTTTTAACCCTACGGCAACCAGCAGATGTCCCGTTCATGCACGTCATAAGATTACATAAACTGAAGTCATTTGAAATTTGCTTGCAAATTTCTTGCCTTTATATCTTTTAGAAAATTTAGATTACAGCATCCTTCGACTTGCAAAAAACAAGAACTCTTTTTATGTACTCCTCAGTGTCTTGCTTTGCCCTCATATCAGGTTGTCTGTTTATCTGCTGTATGCTGACTTGCACATTATCAAAAGTATCAAAAATAACCATGTTGGCCAGAAACTCTCAGAAATAGCCTTAGGCCAGCAAGCCAACATTGATCCACCCACACATGAAACCGAAAAAAAAATATACAACCAGTCATTTTACTGGTAAAAATTCTTGCGAAGCATTTAAATACATGTTATTATGTCAAATCTGAACAGACATGTGGCTGGTGTTAAATTTTCAAGTGGACTGTGGAATATAAAGCTTGGCATGGCTTGAATTGACATGATTCATATTCCACACAATGACAGATTTCAATTTTTTGATCAATATCACTCCTTCTTCAAGTTGGTTGTTAGTAGATGGAGTGGAGTTAAATTGAGTGGAAGATATGTTTCACCAAACTCAGAAATATAAAGAAAGTTCTAGAGTACTCAGACATTGTCACAAACACTGATATCAGTTGCAACCACATAATGTAAATGAGATGAGTTGATGACGACATCACGTCACAAGTCTCCCATTGACTTGCACACAAATGTTCTCTAAATATGAGTAAAAACTTGTATTCCTGCATCAAATAAATGTATTACAATACTCCAGCAGTGATGCATATGCAAGGGATAGAATTACAGTTGCTCTGTTACTGATTTTTAAAAAAAGAAACAAAATTCATGATACTTTCATCTACAAACTTTGTGGTATAAAAATTGTGTGGTGAACACTTGATCATAACTTTCCCCTTGTTCGCCTACTAGCTGTATGTGGTTTCACACAACGTTACTGCTCAATGAAAACAAGAGAAACTTGAAAACTCATAACTCATAACTCTCTTAAAATACGTCAACTTGCAATGAAAAGTCTAACGTCTTGATGTAGGATTTCACTCTGTTCACCAAAGTCCTCTTAAAAACAACACTGGAAGATCAGGATAGGCCCTACATAAAAATATCTATAAATCAGAATCTTTGCATTGCATTAAGATTGCAAAATATCAGTTTTCACAGGCAGATTGAGGTTGATGAGGGTGATTATATAGCAGAGATGTGCAACATATTCCCCGACAGTTTGAAAACAGGAAGCCGACACGCTTCAAATGTCATCCAGCTGTCTTCCAATACAAGCACTTTCACTGACACATCGGCAGCATGGCAATACTGCTTCTCTCCCTCATGAAATCACAGAGTCTCCCTTTAAATCCCAGCCACGGCAAAAAATTCCACTTTTTCCCCTTGGCCCTCCAGGCTACATTCAGCGGCAAATATTGGATTCATTTTGCCGATTTTTTTTTCATCTCATCTTCCTCTTTTCTTATCGAGCTCATCTTCAATTCTTCATTCATCGAGTCTCAGAGGTGTAGCTCTATATTAGTTCTTCACACTGAGAAAAATAAGACGAAGCATTTTTCCCCTCCAAATGTATATAGCCACAGGCTAGGCTTACTGTATGAGATACTGGATATAAGAAATCTAATCATGGACTACAAATATGTATTTATTCAGTATGTAATATACATAACATTTTAAAACTTTGAATTTTGCAGTAGATACAGCACATTAGGATTTCTTGTTTATACTTTAAGGATTTTTTTACACAGGTTCTAGTCCTTGCAAAATTGAGATTCATCCTCAGTAAATGCTGTCCCATTTTTGCGATGAAACAAGAAAACTAATACATTTTTGGTCCATTTCTTTTCATTCACATGTGTCAAGGAAGGATGCACTCAGCATAGCTTTTACAAGGTTGCATGAGTGCATCTGAGGCCGTGCAAGCGTCACTGAGTCTGACCAAAACATGGTCAAGGCTTCCACTTTACATCATAGGTGATTGTACTATCACTATCTTTTTAAAAATTTATGATCACTTGTGATGAGATGAGACATATCGTAATTAAAAAGATATTCATGATTCCTTTCCAATTTCCAAAGAATTCCTATAAATAGGCTTCATGTTTCGCTATCCTATTTTGAACATTGCATTAGATACATGTATCTCTTCATCCCATCAACTAAACAGGTCTTTTCACTTCTGCTGAAGCCAACATAATCTAATTTTGCAAAGCTGAGCAGACAACCACGGGGCAGTGCACATCATAGCATTGCAAAAAATATATATATATTTATGTTCCAGTACACTTCATGCTCCAAATAGCAGAGAAGGAGGCATAAATATAGACCGATGGAGCGTTCAGACACACCAAGTTATTGTATATGCATACCACATATAATGGATGTACACCTACAAGTGTACTGTTATGAGACCATTCAAACAAAGCATGTCTTTATATAATTGTATGGCAGCGACCTGACTTGCACAGGGCCATGTTCATTATGAAGGGTTCTAAGACAATAATTACCCCCTGGACAATTACCCCAGACCTTTCTCCTGATCCTAACCCTAATCATAATCCTAATCCTGACCCTCATCCTAATCCTAACCCAAATTCTAACCTTAAACCTAACCCTAATCTTTACCCTAACCAGGGAGGTGTTCACACCTCCCTGCCCTAACCCTATCACTAATTGGTATTTAGCAGGGGCGGTAATTAATCTGATTTGGTGGGAAGTTCATGCTTTGTGAGATAGAAACTTTGCACAGAATTTGCCCATTGTGCTGATAACTTTGCATGGGATTCATATGGAAGTTTTGAGTAAACCAGAGTACTTAATCCTAAAACCCATAAATCCCAACCTGATGGTATAATGAAATTCACACAAAAATAATCATTTTTTTTTGTATTGCATTGCAACAAACAATTTTCATAAATTGATTTTCAAACATTTATTTCCAAACTGTGTGTATGTGAATGGGTCTCACAGTGTGGTTTATCTTTGCACTACAAATGCATAAATAGGCACAAGAATGTCACTGGACCAATGCACGGAAACAATGAAGGAATTACTTCTTTAAAATTTCACTCAAGTAAGCCAAAAGACCTAAGAACTAGAAGCAGTGAGTGTATCACTTTTACTCCAAGAACACACACCTTCCTCATGTTTACCATAATGAAGTTATAGAAAGCTGCTTTTATAAATACCAACAAGTTTTTGACTATTTTTGTGATGAGACAAGACAGAGGACACCACATATTTATCTCATGTGCAAAGGAAAAAACCAGAGGTGATTGTATGATGATTGCAATTCACACTGCAGGAATACACTAACACAAAAATGTTCAAATTACAAATAATGCTTTTTTACTTCCAAGCACTACCAAAAGCCTTTTGTATTCAAAGAATCTTTAATTAGCATGCACTGTCTCCATTGAGTTTCTTTTTACATTTCATTTTTCAACTCTTGTCCCTAAAACAAACATCAGATGGGTCCCTATTCACTGCATTATCAATCATTTAGAGCAAATCATTGACCCCTTTCCCTCCCATAAACAGCTTTTTTTTTTCTTCTTCTTCTAAAAAGCCTACTAGCACTATAAAATGAATCCACTTAGCTCGTCTCATCAACACCAAATCCCCTTTAAACCCCTGCGATGATTCCCTGCACACAAAACGATCAATCCCCTTTGAAAGGCCCGACCGACGACCTCGCGCCAACCCCTTGGAATAGACGAATTTGATGAATTTCGCGAGAGAGCGGCTAATCACTTCCTGATCACTTCCTCTTCTCTTCTACTCACTCCGGCAAACAAAACAAACAGAATCCATTCTGAACATTACAAGGGCACTACAACGAGTCTACTCCACTTCAATGCTTTCTAACACCAGGGCAGAAACTTTGCTTCTAATGCTATGCTGAAGGCGTTACATCTATTTTAAAATATGGCCAGAGGTATCACCGTCTTCCAAATGTATGGGAGTGGTAATATCAGCAAAATTTTGGTTCTACAAATCGAACAAATTGTATGGGTCTTGAATTAAGACTAGTCAGCGAGCTTCTACCAGGTAATTGATTGCAACTGATTGTGATCTTTACAGACTCTGATATTCAACCACTCACAATAGTTACGTTCAGACGGGAGCCCTTAACCTCGAAGTTAGGAAACTTCGAGGTTAGAGCTTGTAGTTAGGGACCGTGAAGACGCACTCGTAGTTAGCAAACCTCGAGGTTTGCTCGATGTTTCGAGCCACGAGAAATCTTATGGTTAGCGCTCTAACCACGAGCCGCGGGGGGTCCCCACTCGTAGTTAAGCACCGTGTGGACACAAAAAACAACGAACTCGAAGTTAAGAGTGACCTCGCCGTAAACTCCAGCCCCCACAATTTCCCTCTGCTTCCGGGTCAACCTCCCAAACGTACACCACAAATACACTACACGTGAAAAACCTATGACGCACGACACAACAACATCATCATCTTTTCTTCCCATGCGCTTGATCTCTGAAACTGAACACGTCGAACTCGCTACTGTATTCTATATTCTTCTCCGACGCTAAAAAAATGTTTTCGACGAATATCTTCATAAAGGCATAAAGTCATCAGTGCAGTGCTATCTCTGCATACCATGACAGAGAGCAAGAGTACCTGTAAGCGAGTCCGACAGGGTTGGACTAAAGAATAAATAGACGTCTTGTTAGCAGTGTGTGCTGAAACTTCCGGTTTGACTCACTCGTAGTTACGGGGGGCAGAAGCTTTACCTCGAGGTTTCGTAACCTCGAGGTTAAGATTCGTCGTGTGGACACACGTCGTAGTTAGGGGGCAAGAGCTAAACCTCGAGGTTTCCTAACCTCGAGGTTAGGGCCTGCCGTCTGAACGTAACTTTTAACTATCACTCTCAACAAAGGATGTACGGTAATATGACACAATGAGGCAAAAGAAAGGATCTCCTTCATTCATAAGATGTTGGTCATGAGCGGAGGAAGGCAGGGAGGGTGGGCACACATAAAGTTTGCAAACATGGAACTATTTTTTGTTAACTCGCCACGTGAAGAAATCTATTCTAGGAATAGCATTTTTTTTATATTCCAATATATGAGGATTAAGAGGCGTGTTTACACAGAGGTAGACCATGTTCTAGGCAGCATAGTGCCATCTCTTTTTTTACCTCCCACTCCCCCTCCCACTCCCCCTCCCCCACACACACAAAAAGTGTCATATATACTGTATACATACTATGTGGTGATTGGATATCCTTCTTTCACTGTGGGACATTTTCAATTAAGTGCTGCAGTGCAAAATTTTCATTTGAATATGCATTTCATATCAGAGTTATGTTGATTTGACATGATAAAATCACAAGTATTCAAGCATTCATTTTTTATGAACTCTTACACATAACAGAAACTGGCCTCAAAAGTTAATTCCCTCCATTACTGAATATTCCTTTCCAAATTCAATTCTTCAGTGAGAGGGTCTCTTCATAAAGTCTATTATGTAGTCTCTCTTCCCCTCAAGAGTACTTGCAACATCTTCACCAAGTTGCTAGGCAACACAATGTTCACCTGGTACCTCCTTGGCAGTCATGTGCACTCAAATTTAGTGCTACATTTAGATGTTATGTTTTTTTAGGCAAGAGAGGCTCAAGGGAATTCCAAATATCCTTTTAAAACCCATTCAGGATGGGCTGATTTTGCTTCAACATTCATTTCCCATACACACTTTAGCGAGTATACTTGGGACTCATCCTCAATGGGTTAAAGGGATGGTACAGATTTGGTTGAGATGGAAATTCAGGTTTTTATTTTTTTTTTTTTTTTTTTTTTGCGAGATAATTAGAAACCATTTATAGGAAATATTAATGAGCATACTATTCTAAGAGGAATTGCAAGTTTATTTGATGAAAATCAGTTTTGAAATTTCCTGAGATATCTAAAAACAAAGTAGAACAAAGTTGTCTTAATAAAAGGTGGGACCCATCTTTTATTAGGACCATTTTGTTTTGCTTCACTACCCTGATCGCCAACCAAATTTAATTTTTTTTTTTTGCATTGGGAACAGCACAAATAGTAATCATTGCCATTATATCATACATATTTCTGTCTCTTTCTTGATTCAACGAACACAAGCTATCTAAACATACCCATAATTCAAGACTGTATTGAAACCAGTTCAATGTTTGTTTGTTTTGTTTTTTCACCCTACACCTGTGGGGCCTTTAGATCTGAAACTTGATACTAGCTTTCGTGATCCAATCAGCATAACAGGGTAACATTTCTGAGAAATTGAGAGGGCTAATGAAAGAGAAGTGTAAATTGTCTTGCAAAAACAACAACACAAAACTCATCACATCAAGGAAACCTGAAGCGCACTTTGTCCCTTACAGGAGAATTTACCCCGCAGAGAAATTTATTTTGCTCAAAAGTAATGAGGAATTGCATGGAGTAATGAAAATCTGAGCAATTCAGATGAAAACTGAAATACTGTCAGGCAATTTTCATTATCCGAGTGTGATGTAACTAACATTTTCCACAAAAAATAGCAAAGAAAGCAGGTCACCAGACGTAAAGTTCAGTGAAAAAAAAAATTATGTAACTTTCTCTGCTTTATATGTTTGTGACTTTATCAGGTCAGTGTGGTGATGATGGTTCATGTATATTGAAGATGATTTTTATGCATGACCAATAATTGAACATGGCAATATCCAAGTAATGAAAAAAAAAGGCAACTCCCACTGCTTGTGGTGTTTTCTTCCTATCCGCCCCCTCACAAACAAGCTACACGTAATTTTATTTTTTATCTTGGTCATTATTGATCTCCTCCACACTTTCTTCACTGTCTATCTCACAACAAAATTCTCATCTAACAAATCTTTAATAGTTGCATGGTCCAGTATGCTTTTAGCTCTGATACAGTTTTAAAAATGCCGCAATGGAGGGAATGTTTTGGAAGGAATAAAATGAAGGAATTTCAAAGGAGCTGATTGTGATCTTTAAAATTCTGAAGGGAAATGAAAAATCTGGGGGTGATTGGATGTACCCCATTCAATTTTGCCCATAGATCAGCTCAAGTGTTGAAGTAAACCATAATGTCAGAAAATGACACAGTTGCATGATGATATTTGGTAAGTCATTTATTATCTTAATGGTGACAGCATAGCTTTTACACTTTTGAATGCATGAGTGTTTTTTTAACAAACTGAACATCATGTTAAAGCAAAAGTCATTAAAGTTTAGACATTTTTAAAACTGAACTAGCAACATATTAAACAATGGTTTTAAAGCAAAGCATTTCAAAGATTAAATTTTAAGTACTGTTTAGATTATATGACAAACAAGAGACCCGCGGGTCTAGCGCTCACCTGAGTATCGCAAGTTCACCTTTCACGCAGTCACTAATCTAAATTATTCACAGCTCTACCAAAATTTGACGAGGCATTCTCAAGTGGAAGATGAAAATGTACAATAAGGGCCCAATTTTTTCAAGATTCCTTAATTTGGGGGAATTGGGGCCCCCTGGGGCCCTCTGGGTGGGGCATGGTGCCCAGTTTGATAAATTGAGATCCTGACCACCTAGGGATGCTACCTGCCAAGTTTGACAAAAATCCATCATGAGGTTTTCAGGAAGAAGATGAAAATGTACAATTCAGGCCCCCATTTGGACCCTTCCAACCACCCCCCCCCCCTACCCCCAAGAGGGGCACCCCTGGATCTCCTATGAACAAACTTGAAACTACAGTCATTAATGTACTCACTCATAGTATTATCTCAGCTCTATAACTTCTGATTCTAGAGAAGATTTTTAAAGATTCCTTCATTTGGGGGGTTTGGGCCCCCTGGGGGCCCCCTGGGCGGGGCATGGTGCCCATTTTAACAAATTGAGATCCTAACCCCCTAGGGATGCTACCTGCCAAGTTTGGTGAAAATGGGTCATGGGGTTCTCAAGAAGAAGATAAAAATGTACAATTTAGGCCCCATTAGGACCCCTCCTCACCCCCCTCCCCTGGGTCCCAAGGGGGGCACCCCTGATTCTGCCATGAACAAACTTGAAATTACAGTCATCAATGTACTAATTCATAGTATTAACTTAGCTCTATCACTTCTGGTTCTAGAGAAGAAGATTTTTACAGATTCCTTAATTTTGGGGGGTTTGGGCCCCCTGGGGGCCCCCTGGGTGGGTCATGGTGCCCATTTTAACAAATGGAGTTCCTAACCCCCTAGGGATGCTACCTGCCAAGTTTGGTGAAAATGGGTCATGGAGTTCTCAAGAAGAAGATGAAAATGTACAATTTAGGCCCCATTAGAACCCTTCCCCACCCCCCTCCCCTGGGTCCCAAGGGGGGCACCCCTGATTCTGCCATGAACAAACTTGAAACTACAGTCATCAATGTACTAATTCATAGTATTAACTTAGCTCTATCACTTCTGGTTCTAGAGAAGAAGATTTTTACAGATTCCTTAATTTTGGGGGGTTCGGGCCCCCCTGGGGGCCCCCTGGGTGGGGCATGGTGCCCATTTTAACAAATTGAGTTCCTAACCCCCTAGGGATGCTACCTGCCAAGTTTGATAAAAATCGGTCATGGGGTTTTCAAGAAGAAGATGAAAATGTAAAAAGTTTACGCACGACGCACAACGGACGACGGACGACGGACGACGGACGACGGACGACGGACGACGCACGACGCACGACGCACGACGCACGACGGACGCCGGACGAAGGGCGATCGCAATAGCTCACTTGAGCCTTTGGCTCAGGTGAGCTAAAAAATAGGTCTATCCTATCTCATGAATACATGAAAGTTAATGAGTGCATGAGGCAAGGTATTGTTTTGTTTGCTTTTTATATTTTTTGTATTTAACCCCTCCCGTTTTTAATTTCCACCTATCATGAGTACCACATTTGGAAGGTATACAAACCTGGAAAATTGAAATGCAAAAGAAAACCAACTGACATTGACGGTGGATATGTCTCACCCTGAATCAATAGTACATAAATCACAAAATGCACATGGGACAGTGCTATTATGTCTGGTAGAGGCACTTTAACAATGCCGAGCTTTTCTCTTCACACAGCAAACTTGTACATTTTGGAGTAGACTTGCACATCCTCAATGCAAGTGCAGCTACAGCTTATCTTCATTTTTAGCCACCTCTGTGACCCAATTTCAATGATGAGCCAATATTGCACGCCTTACGTGGTAACGATCATGAGAGGACACGAACACCGTATCCATGGCGAGGGGCCAAATTGGATGACACCTTGGTCTCATCTCGCCCTCATCCCAGCCGCCACCCAGACTTTGGGAGCCCAGTGGCGGCGACACTGCCGTTGCAAGCAGACACCCAATGCCTCCTCAAAGTCGCTGGCGCTTTTGAAGGCAGGAGAGTGCCGTCCTGAAGTACGACCTTGATATTCCGATGCAGGGAGTGTGAATTTTGATGAGGAGTTCACGTGACGTGAAGTATGGAACATCATCGCATCCTTCATGCGGGCCGTGGCCCAGCACAACCTCCGCCTGACAGCATTTCTAGCCAACATCATCTCATGACTTGTAAAATGACTTGTAAATGATGGGGGAGGTGGGGGGGGGGGGGGGGGGGTAAGGGAGAAGTGAGGGAGAGAACGATGACATTACATCATCTTCACTGCTGTATCAGTCTAACAGCAATGACATCAGTCTGACAGTAATGACAGAATACTTACAGACAATACCTAGCCAACTGCCGGTATTTCTGACAGCCAATTTTGATTAATCTGCAGGAAGCTACACATATCTCATTTGCCAGGAAACTTTGATCTCTGGGTAATGTGGAAAAGCATTGGATTCAATCCCTGAGTGATATAACATAAGAGAATAAACCCCTATATGGTACCGTAAGACAAAAAAAAAATGTGAATTTTGCAAGGAGCCAAGATTTGTTAAAGTAATATGAGCACACCAGTTTTTGTCTACACAATGTAGTACACGTATACTCAGAATTTTTTCACAGTCACAAATTCACGAAAGTTTCACGCCGCAAATGTATCTGGTTTTGCAGTAACTAATTGTTTATAAAACAAGTCATGACACAAAATGTTTCAAATATTGCTGAGAAAGCTCTTAAATCTCTCTGGACAGTACATTGTCAGATTTGTTCTGTTCTCATCAGGTACATGTACGTCTAGCACGCTCCTTTAATTCATCCCAGGCGATTTTTTTCAAATACCACTGGTACTCTATTCATTCTTCTTACCAGAGTAATGATGCTGTTCAAATGTGATGAACTTTTTGCAATTGGGTGAGAAACCACATTATCAATCAGCCCAGGAATGTTCCCTCAAATACCATAGAATCTAGTTATTACCTCCCTTGCAGGAAATATGTTTCCTTCACTGGTTTCTTTGACATGTGTAGCTGCCTTCATGATTTCATCGGAGCTTCAAGGTCACATTGTTCATCCGCTCCCAGACAGAAAAGTTTCGAACGATATGGAGAATGAAGAATATTTATACCAGTGGGTTGATTTCCAAGAGCTTTGAAAATGTTTTGAAACTGAAACACATACGATATCAAATGTGAGCATTCAAGAGGTATCAAATCACAACGAGACTTCAATCCACATGAATCAACAGTTTCCTTGTGCCATAAATCATACTAATGTCTTTCCACTTGATCTTGATCTTGTGTGTCATTTAGATATAATTCCTCTGGCTTCCTAATATAGAGTTGACTCAGTACACACCTGCTTTTATGAATGATTGCATGAAGACATTTTGAACAGGTTTGTAGCAATGTACTACCTAGGTGAGAAAAAAGAGAGTTATCTGCCCATCTAATGCACAATGCTCGGTCCTTGCTCACAGAGCCATATCTGACTATCATAGTCTGTGTCTTTACACTTTCATGTATACAGAGTATACGAGACATCTGGTTGTTGTTGTTGTTTTTTGGGTTTTTTTTTTGGGGGGGGGGTTGTACTCTTTCTAATGAATAGCACAACAACATGACATCCTTTTTTTGAATCACTGGTGCATTCTTTGGTCTACACAAAGTCAGCAATAATCTTGAGTTAGAGTATCTCCTTGCAAACTATTACCTCCCCCAAGGGAGGAGGTTATGTTTTTGTTACCATTGGTTTGTTAGTTAGTTGGTTAGTTAGTTAGTTTTTTGATTTGTCCGTGTGCAAAATAACTCAAAAGTTGTGCAAGGATTTGGATGAAACTTGCAGGAAAGATTGAGAATGACACAAGAAATAGATGATTAAATTTTGGTAGTGATCCAAAAATTTTTATGGATTTTATGAAGGATTTTCGATATTTTGGCAGGAAGGGTCAATGAACTTGGGAGTTCAAGCTGCACATTTTTTGAGGTTTTCATACGCACACTAAAGTGCGTGCTCTAGTTTCTGCTAGGGCGAGGCGAGCCGTGCAGCTGAGGGTTTATGACATCACAAAGGCTTCGTTATTGGGAAATCGGACGATTTTTCAGCACCATACGTATAGGTGGAAATCACGATCTCTATGGAAGAACAAGATCATCATTGGAAAGTAGCTGCTTGGCAAAGGTCTGCGCTCTCAGAGTGCCTTTCTAGTTCTGTAATGAGATATTTTTACTCAATGGTGAAAAGCATGACCCTCTACAGTAAAGCAACTTTTTTAAGACACAGTTTGTGATGTAACTTTACAATTAACTGCAACTATAATACAAACTGTCAGACTGCTTAGGAAATGCAGGAACAGCTGCTAAATTTACAAGTTTAAGTCTTCTATGTCCACTGATATAGATTACGACATCTCCATTAACACAGAGAAAACATCTTTTCTTCTGCTATGCCATACCACAATCTTTGTATCTGAATAGTTGAATGCATATGAATAGCTACATCTCGTAAACAAAACAAAGATAACTTTTGAAGCTCTAACAAGTGACGTCCTCGTACTATCCAATTATTTCCTCTTCCATTCCAGTTGCATTCACAGGCAGACGGTGCACTGGGAAAATTAGCTGCCCTCTATAAGTCTCCTACAGTTTATCTCTGATAATCTTTCCAACTAGCGCTTCATTGACGTTTGTGAGAAAACAACTTTTGTGGGCGTCAGACTGTTTTAAGGATGGGCGCCTCATGACAAGATCTTTTGGCCATCAACATCAAGAATGATACCGTCATCACTGTCTGATATTTAACTTCCTCATGTCCAGGCGACAAAGATTCGTTTTGACCTTATAGACAGGTAGCTTTCCTGTGCTAACCAGTGTAACATCCTGCATGGCCTACTGTGCAAGCTGCTGCCTTCTTTGTTATTGCAAAGATAGTATATACGACTATGCACTGGCCACACCTCAGGTAAATAACAAGAAAGAAAAACAAAGAATGAAAAGAACAGACTATATTATGTAAACAATATTGGAACAAACTGATAAATTCTTCCTTTAAATTGCTTTATTTCATGACCACTACAACACAAACACTGAATATAATCAGTGCTTATTTACCTCAATGAAGGGCAATTTGTCAATCACTTGCAATATTGGAACAGTAGTTCATGTTGTCAAAAAAAAAAATAAGAGTAAATCATATATTTCAACACATACTTGGCAAAAAGCTTATTTTTATTTTGATGACAGACATTTGTAACTGCACCAGTTAAGGTTTGACCTACGAGGCATCATTCAGACAAATATTTTTCGGGGAGCACACTTTCATCCATCATTCCAAAGATGATCTCCTAAGATTTTCAGAGTCTGACACCCACACACACATCAGGTTCAGCATCATGGGCCCAAATCACCCACCAGGGGACTTTCAGAGCCGCCCACCATCTTTATTCACATCCCACCATTCTGCTGATCAAAACATGTCGTCATCAGGCCAGACGAAACTGTGGCAATGAGATGCTCCCACCTCATTTGAAAAAAAAAATCTTGGTTATTTTGACGTCTGACCTTTGAGGTTTCACTCCCATTTCTACAAACTTCGCAGAAGTCACACAAACAATGTATGAGAGTTTTTGAAGATATTCAAGTACAACAAGCCCTGCAAAATGGTGATGGTAGTTACAACAAATGAATTTGCTATTTAAACGTGGGGATAAAGTGATTACCTCATCAATCTCCCATTCAAGTGTGTGTAAAATATTTATAATTTGTGTATGAAGTATTCATATTCTTTCTCAATTAATCATAGCCCCTCCCCCTGTCAAGCTAGAGATCATCATCCCTGAAGATTCAACTGAATGACAACTTGATGTGACAGATAGGTTAGGCCTACATGTTATTTCTTTTAGAAGGAATACAGAACTAAAGAAGAAAATTTTGTGAAGATTTGTGAGGATGTAACATAATCACTAATCTAATTTGCATGTGTAATTATGACTGATTTTACTCCCATGGCCATGAGAAATATGAAATTCCAGAAATTTCTTCATTCTTGTCCAATATCTTAGTGAAACTTTGTTTTCCTTCTTGATTCTACTCCATTTAATACAGTGAACTTGACCTTGAAGTAGATTTTCACTACGAGCATCTAAATGCAACACAATGTATTAAAAGTGGGTAGTTTTTTTTCCTCACAGGATGTGTTTGGATGTGTACAGATTAATTCTTCATCTTCCCATTCACCTCCCCCATGCATCAGTAACAAGTCTACTTGCAAAGATCAGAAGTGTAATCCACATACATACCGTGTTTACCATCATTTCAACCCGAAAGATGACAGCAATAATAGACCTGAAGCATTCCTTCAAAGAGCCTCTTTAAGAACCACTGTCTCAAGATACCACTGCTATTATGCATGGCTAGTCTTGCCTCCAGTAAGGGGACATGGTTAAATCATCTAATCCCCCTGAAATCCCAGTGCACCAACTTGCTAAGCCAGCTCCATCGTGCATTGCAATTACATCTCTCTCCCTTCCTTCTTCACCATGCATATTTTCCTTCCCATGTTGACACCAGTTAAAGAAACAACAATCTTCAACCAAACCAAAAACAAAAAGACTCTGATAAAAACCTTCAAAATTCTTTGCTTTTTTACATCTAAATCTGAGTCAGTATTCTCTCATTCTCTCACTTTGTACTTACTGCAATTCTTTCTTCTCTGACGATTAGAATCGTGGACAGAGTCCTTCCTTGTATGTGAATTAATTATAGTTTGCATTTCTTCCTCTTACTCCCTAGTATCTTCCTCTTTTTCTTCTTCCATGTGAATCAGAGAATTTTCCCTTTTTTGTATTCTCTTTTATTATTATCATTATTATCATTATTATTATTATCATTATTATTATCATTATTATTAGTATTATTATTATTATTATTATTATGATTATTATTATTATTATTATTATTATTATTATTATTATTATTATTATTATTATTATTATTATTATTATTATTATTATTATCATCATCATCATCATTATGATTATTTATTCATTTATTTATTTGACATTCAACATAAAATGCGAACAAAAGTCATATCACAAGATACAAGGAATGTGGTGATTCTAGGTGTGTAACACTGGTTGCCAGAATTGTTCTCTTTCCTTTTTCATTTAAAAAAAAAGGAGCTGGATATCCATGCTTTCTATCTATTTATTTATCTATCTATCTATCTATCTATCTACCTATCTATCTATCTATCTATTCTATTCTATTCTACTCATCTATCTGTCTATCTATTCTATTCATCTATAACTCTCCATCCATCCATCTATCTATCTATTCATCTATCTATCTATCTATCTATCTATTCCATTCTATTCTATTCATCTATCTATCTATTCTATTCATCTATCTATCTATACTATCTTTCTATCTATCTATCTATCTATCTATCTATCTATCTATCTAGTATTCTATTCATCTAGTATTCTATTCATCCATCTATTTTTGTCCATCTCACTCTTCCTCACTTGAAGTGTCCATGGCTAAATCCTTCTCTCCTCCTTCCTAAAGCCACGGACTTGACTCTCTGCCATGTACCCTGGCTCACCCCTGTAAATTACCCTTGGCTGGATCCCCTAGGGGTGTCATTATGCCACCACCCTTGGCTACACATATGCAAATATGATCACTCCCAAGCATGCCCTGTGAGTTTATTTTTGTGAGACAAACTCATTGCCCAGGACATTCAATTTCATTTTCAGATTTCTTGGTCTCTGGTGAGTTTTTTTTCTTTCTCTCTGCTCTGATGAAAGAAACACATGTACCATGGCACGAATATACCACCATCACCAGATCAAAATATTGTTTTATGACGCTCAGCCAGCCTTGGTTACATCGCTTTTCGATCAACAGACTGCTGACGAATCAAAACTCATTCATCTCTTTCTAATGGTGAATGGTGACAGAGGTATTGTTTACTGCTGACTTTTTTCCCCCCTGGCGAACAGCATTTCTAATGACTTTTTCATATTCATGATGTGTTTTAAAGGACCTCTGTAGTTCTGTGCTTCACAAATGCTAGCTTGTAAGTAGTGTCGGTCTTGTGATGACAGAGGAATGAAATTAGTGCCGCTAATAAACAATGATAGTAGTCACTTTGTTTCTGCTCCCTTTCTGCTATGTCTAGTGCATTTTTTTTTCTCTTTCTCTTTAGCCATCTACATCTTCTATTTTCTCTTCTTTCTATCTTTTGGCAGATTTGGAATACGACAAATCTTAATGCAAGTATCCATAGCATGTATTTCACAATGATGTTAATAATGATCTATAAACTAGCTAAAAGATCTATACAGATAATTACTACTATCATTACCACTACTACAACCACTAAAGCTACTACTACTAACAATAATGACAACAATGATTTGATAAAAGTGATAATAAAATTAAGACACATATATATTACCACCATTTCTAAAACTACTACTGCTATTAACAATGCTAATAATAACAGCAATAATTATAACTTGGAATGTTAATGATACTGATTACAACAATGACAATTTACTTAACATAATACCACTTGCCATCATCATTAACTCAGCTATCAACATACCCATTTATACCCCGGTCAAGAGAAAAGCAAAAACATCTCATCACAGATTTATGCCGAATCTCCAATTAAAGAGTCTGCAGCATTATTTACAAGACAAAACATTAATACTCTCATACTGTTGACAATCTTCAGCCCTAAAACACACTTGAAACAATTCCAAGGGGGTAAACATCAGGTTCTAGCATTGCAATTCTCCAGAAAAAAGGAAAGGTCAGTCAAAACAGGATTTGGGGACACCATCCTGTATTAACCTCCTGATGAAGTAGGTTACCTGATTAATTGAAATGTTTACCATTTAGGGGCATCCCACACCTATGCCTAAACACAATCCATACACACACCCACAAATATGACACTCACTCAAACACATGCACACACACACATACATACACACATGTATGCACACCAATTTTCAACAAGTTGTCCATGGCTCTCTTTTCTTTGAACTTTGACGTACAAATTATAAACGCTGATATTTATTCATCTGTGTGTTGTTGTGTTGTTGTGTTTTTGGGAGGGGGTTTGTTTAATTAGTTTTATTCTAGACTGCTGAACCACTTGATGAAATCCTGACACATTATCCTATATCTGGCAACCTTTCCTCATTTAAAAGTGCAGCCACGCTAGGCATATGAACAAATTAGAAATGACTTCACTGATAATGGCAAATTCTGGCTCAAACTTTTTCCATTTAGTTGCAAAAAAATGAGGGCGGAATTACAAATTAACTTTTGATTAACTTTATAGAACTGTGAGCTCTTCCAAAATGACAAAAGTCAACTTTGTGTTTAAACTGGGACAACTGATTTCATCCAAACCCAGAGAAGCTAAAGGCCCTGTCACACCTTTCCGGGCAAGCCTTACGTGTGATTTGCAGAGAGCAATTTTTGCTACCCGGAGATCCCTGCAGAAGGCTCGCACATGACAGTACCTAGCACGTATCTCGCCCGTAGTTGCCAGGAGGTACGCACACAAATCATATTTACCCGCAGCCATGCTTAAGGCCCTGTCATACCTTTCTGGGCAAGCTAAACGGGCTTGTTGCATGTGGGGATTTTCCAGCATACAGGACAATTTCTGAGGGCAGACAAGGATTTTGGCGAGTTTTGCATGCATTTTACCTACTGGACGCGGGCTTCTAAGTTCTACTTGCGGGTATTCTGTGTGACCTGTGTGCCAGGTGCATGGGGGCTGACAATCAGTGAAGGAATTCTTCTGAAGGACTATTTATTTGGCAGAGGAGCCGACTCTCAACTAACTAGCTGATCAATTTGTTATACTTTCTGCTATCTTTGATTTTTCCTACAGATGAAGCCTCTATTCTAGATAAATATATGCCATAGAAGTTTCAGGTCATACTTGAGTAATCAGCGATGGCAGTTTAATATGCAAATTTGAAATGTAAATTTAACATTTTTCACCAGAAGATGTTGGGCTGTATCAGCTTGATCGGTTGCCATGGTAAGTTGCAGTGGTGGATCCAGAGGGGGGCGCACCAGGCGCACGCCCCCTCTTTATTTGTTGTTAAAACAAAAGAAATAAAAAGAAAAAAATAAGATGAAACCTGGAAGTAGCACCAGAAATATTGTTTGTGCCCCCCCTCCCCCCCCCCCCCCCCCTTTACGGAATTCCTGGATCCGCCCCTGAGTTGTACCACACCTGTTTGCTCATAGAACCCCACTACTCATAAATGAGGGCTACACAACTAATGCTGGAATAGATCAATTCCTATTCAACGACCCACACTACACACCCTGAAATTTATGGCTACCACTTTTATGGGGATAATTATGGAAATATACTATAAGTGAGATTGTTGATGCAGGCATGGTAGCAAACAGCAATTATCCTCTGATCCTTAGTCTCTCATCAGAGTAACAGACTGACCCCTTGCCCCACTTTCGTTTTGGTATAAAGGTCAACTCATCTAACAGTCTCAGTTTTATAGAGAGGAGGTAAAAGAGGGCAAAAACAAGGTAAAAATGAGATGAAACAAAACAAAACAAAGCAAAAAACATGTCCTAAAAATGCTTCTTATTTGTACTGGTTGCTGAGTGAAAGTGCATCACAGTACCCTTCAGTTTTGCCAAACATTTTCATAAACAAATTAGCAAGGATGGGACACACTTTTTTCTAAATCCTTTTTACAGTAGGGGTGCTGGTCCGAGAATGCGGATCGTCCGCACAAACGAGGGTATCTTCATAAACGCAGACAAATCGCGTCCGCGAAAATCGGGATCGGTAGCTTTTTCGCGGACGATCTTTTTCCTCGGGGCTTTGCGGGCTTAGGGGTACCGAACCGCACGTTCTAGATGCGATAAACGGATTCCTCGTGTACAAATACCCCTAGTTCACCGTCTACTTTTGTGGGTTGTCCGTCTTCCCGTGGATTCATCGCGCGAAATGTGAAAGTCGCTGTGCTGTCAATGGCAATACATGTACACGCATCATGGAGCAACTTAACACACCTACGAAGTCACCAATGCACTTTGCAGTGGAATTACGGCAAATTTGAACGGTATGAATATTTCTTATGAATAAAATATTAATTCTAATTATTGTTAATTAATATTCCGATTTCCGATTGTCTGGTTTGGCGACTGTATGCCGGTACCTACAAATCCCGTTGTGAACACATCGTTGTGTTGAAAACAAATGTGTTGTATGTCCGACTGCACGTGCGCAGCTACCGACGCTAGTTTCCCATGTATAATGTATGCATACACATGGGCATTTAAATGATCAAAGACAAAACGGGAAGTGCTTTAATATTCAAGGAACGGTTGAATAAAACTAACAAGAAAACTCTATAAACAAAACAAAACAAAAACAAACGAAAAAAAATAATTGTGAAACAGTGGAAACGAAATTATCAAAGATACTTCTTTCGATCGCATCTAAATGATATTCCCATTTTTAAAATCCTTATGATCAAATGATTTAAACTTGAAAATGGCTCCCGTAAGCGAGTACTGCAGCAATTTTAAAGACTGGTCGCACTACAGTTATAGAGTATGCAGTGCTGATAGTTTAACCAAACTGTGTTTGATTTTATGAATCATTGTATCTATGAGGGTGAGCTCTCACCTGTAGGTCCGGCGGTAGCACGCCCGTCATCGTGGAGTCAAGTGAGGGGAGAGGCCAGTGCTATGGTAAGAAAAGTTACCAGAACTTCTCACATGATGGCCCACACGCATGCTTCATTAATTGGTCGGTGAATGATGATACAATTGTATCACATTTGTTTTATTGGTTATTGCATCATAAGCGCATCATAAGCAGAAACAAATTACATGCGTACTTCTTTAGAAGTGTTACACGTGTGCCACATCAATTCTGTTTGAATCTAGATGCAAGTATATTAACCAAATTACATCTGTTAATTTCATAAAGATGACCTCCAAGAACTGATGGATGTTCACATTCAGGAAATGATGGAGTTGCGTAATGAAGGCCAAAACGAACAAGGTAAGCAACGTTACACATAAAAGTAACATTGATATATTGCTACCAATCTGATTCAGTATTAATATCACACTGCATATTTGTATTTCTCTCTGTGAAACTGGAACATTTCGTAACAGTTTTTTATATATTTTCTTTCCTTGTCTTATGGCACAGATCCCAACAGCACAATCGAAGTTGAGCAAGGTAAGATCGTACGATGTGTAGGATAATGGCAGCCCTGAAATAGGCTCTCCACTCTTCCCTGAATCATTATTAATGCTCAACAATGATTCTGCATGTTGCGTTGGCAAGAGGAGCTGATATGGTGCACTTGCGTTACCCCGAACGACATATTGTTACAACGTCGAAGCACATGCAAAAATTAAGATCTAAAAATAAACGTCATTGAGTCGCTCAAAAGTAAAACGTTTATAGCTAAATTTTCGATTGAACGAAGTAATTTCCGGGCGACATTGAAAAAGAAAAATGAACGAAATTTATTCTATAAGGTCCTATAACGAAATGCGGGACGCTTACGATATACAGCATGACTTCAGCACAAGACAAATTTAGCGAGCGTCTCTTTGATGAAGAACGCATCACATTTTTGTGGGTTTAAATAGCAATCGCTCTGCTTTTCAGGGAACTTGCATTAGGCCATATTATAAGATAATCCGAAATGAAATAACGATCGTTTTTTCCGAAGGTTCGTAATTCCAAAACACACAAATTCTGTTTGCAGTGTACCTAGATGTTCGTTGCAAATCCGAAATAAACTACTGTCCGTCATTGCGACATAGTTTGTATAGCATATGACGTTACTGCGAAGATTCATTTTTCCTTGCGTTCAGTAATCCGAAAATGAAATAAGGTTCGCTATTACGAATGTTCCTTAACCTAAAAATGTTTGGAATCTTTGTGTTTCAAGGTTCGTTAATCGGAAATGAAAATCGTTTGTTAATCCAAAAATGAAGAGGTGATTATAGGACTGCTAACAAAAACATACATCATTGTTTTTAGATCAACAAGTCTTCAGATAATGAACCGTTTTCATTTAAGGATGAACGATCTTTTTTATGAACAATGAACCTTATTTCCATTTTATGATAAACGAAATGAAATAACTAACATTTTCTCATTGACGGATGAACAAACCTTCGGAAAAAACGAATGATACCGGTACTTCATTTCGGATTAATGGACTTTCAGCATAGCAAACCTTAAATTTCCTTTTCATATAAAAAGAACCTTTCATTGAAGATGAACAAACCTTCGGAAAAATCGAATGATACTTCATTTCGGATTAATGGACTTTCAGAATAACCATAAATTTCCTTTTCATTTAAAAAAGAACCTTTTGAACAACTGTTACGAACCTTGGGAATAGCGAGCCGTAAAACCGACGACCCGTCGAAACGGCAAACCTTTTATAGTACAACGGAAATTAGGAACAACAAACCTTTAGAATAGTACTCGAATCCTCAACTACTTTGATGTGATTTCAAACTAAGCATGAAGTACAAACAACTTTCTCTATTAAATGTACAATATCGATGAAATTAAAGTGATAGCATTGCATTTAATATTGCTTTTTTGCGTATTATGAGTAGTCGATAATCACATATTTGAGTGTTTTGTTGTTTCTTTGTGTTGTTGTACACAAAATTTTGATACAACGAAACAAAACTGCCGATCCCAAAGACTTTGTTCTAACGTCAGTACACTGTACTTCGGCAAGATACCTTTTAGTGTGCAGATGTGTTTATTTCATGTATAATTCTGCCCACTACACTCTAAACTGCCGAGTTACTTTTGTTGTACACATTAATTATAGTATTTGTTCTTCTCTTTGATTTAGGGAATGATCTTGGTGGACAGAACACGACAGCAGTTCTAGAAATTGATGTTGAAGGGCACGTGTTCATGCAAGTTGGGCTACTCTCAATTCATGTTCGCATGTTCGGCTTGTTCCTCACGAATGTCGGCTTTCCCGGCGGCTCTCAGTACCAGTGTCACGGCGTCATGAAGCATAGCTTGCACTTGTTGTCATGCAATTAACATCCAGAAGTACTGCTCAATGACTTTCCTTCAGCTTGTTCTTGATGGGAATGATGCTGTAACCTTAACTTCTCATGAATTAATTCTGTAGAAAAAGAAAATGACATTTTTATTTCGAAACGGGGAAAACTTGTGTGATATCAAAGTAAGATCATAAAGTGTACGCATAATGTTAAAATATTGTGTACTTGACCAACGGTGTTGTTTATAATGTTAAGGGACATTCCTTCCTGATATGTTGCTGTGTATGAACAGCTATGTGCTTAGCATCTGCCCATTCTGTTTGTAACTGAAAAAAAGTCACCAAACTATCTTTTTCCGAGGACAAAAGATAAAAAGTCTTGACATCAGCTCCTATAATAAAGTCATACTTTTGTTTGTGCCCTCCTCGGCAACTCCAAGGCCAAGCTCTGTCTGTGCCAAACCGTTTGGTAACTGTTTAATAACAATTAAAGTGCAATTTCACGTTCAATACTCTAAAATCTTTTACAATTTACTAAGTTTATTATTATGTTTGTTATACTTAAATTGTCACTGATCTATTTGTTTCTTTTTTTTTTTTGCTTTCCAGTACGTTATCTTACTGCTGAATGTTTCATTATTCTAGGCGTACAATGTAATTAGGCTTTGTCTTTTTTTTTGTATTATAATTCTAGTCTATAGCATTATTGTCAGCACAGAAAGGATACATACATGTATCGTGTACTGTGATACCTGTGCCTATTTTTGTTTAAAAGCTGATTTTTTTTGTCTATAGAATTGGCAATAAAATGTGAAGATTTGTGTGTGTGTGCGTTTGTGATTAATTGGTACCGGTACCCGATTTCTTGGCGCTTGTTTTGTTTGTTTGTTTGTTCTTGATGTATGATAACAATTTCCTGGCATTTGGGTATCTCAAACACCCCCAGTTACACATGCATACCCACACAAGACTTCTAATGTACATGCAGGTTTCGTCAGCGCTATAACATTGAATGGAAAATACTAAATGTGTGTCGTTTTCAATTAAAAATTGTAGTAATTAAATGATAGACGTAAACTGACGTGAAACTCATCTGCCTTTCACATACAAGTCAACATGCTACAATAGGCCGCTTGCAAGAATTATTCACAATTTACAGTATATCCTGAAACGTCCATGAATCCAAGCTCATCTAGATCTAGAGATCTTCTAAATTTTACATAGATCTACGATTGTAGGTACAATGTTATGCTTGTACATGTAGCTGTATAAACATCACAATGATAGTAGGACATCGATACTCACATTTAGGTTGAAGAGCATTTCACTAATAACACTCGATCCATATTGGTCCTAGAAACGCAAAATTTGCTCGACTTGTTGATGTCGCAATGCGCAGCATGCAGCGGTACAACTAAGGTACGTTTGTACAGTGTATTATAGAGATAGCCCTATATCATACATGTACAACGTATTACATGTATGTCAGCTTCAACTTACAACAAAACATACGCATGGTCACACAGAAAACGGGGAAAGCAGTGATCTCTGTTTATTGCACATCGTCCTTATTTACGAGGGTCAAAGCAAGAAGCAGTGAACAGTCGCGCTTCTGCGTCCTTACTTTTGGGGACAATCATAGTTTTCTAAGCTTATATCGGTTTTTAAGGACGCGTCCTCATTTATCGGGACGCCGTTCGCCGAGAAGTCGGCAGCTTGCGACGTCGTCACCGTATACGAAGACGACCCTCATATACAAATACGATCCTCATTCTCGGACCAGCACCCCTACTGTTTTAAGATATACTAGTATATACATATTTTTTAATCAAAAGTGTGAGATGGTTCAGTTCTCGGACAATTATCCCTGGACAGCTTCCCCAGACCATTCCCGTGACCCTGAACCTAATCATAACCCTAACCTAAATCCTAACCCTAAACCTAACCCTATCACTATTACACTGGTACAGCAACTGTCCTCTGAAGGTAATTGTCCTGTTACACTCTCTATCTCCTCCCATATGTGCAAACTCAGTCAACAAGCCAAGAAAGTGGTAACTGGGAAGGACATGTACAGCGTGTTACAAACTATTCTGGCTGTGTGGCATCATATATTATTCATACCAAAAAGCTATTTATTAAAGTTTTCCTACTGTATTTTATAATCACAAGTTTTACCATGGCCACATGGACTCTGGCAACATGGACAGCATGGACTAGTATTAAGAAAATAATGTGAATTTCTGAATCACAAAGCACTTTTCTTTAAATAAAAATATTCCTTTATTTTGATAGGTTCACTGTCCTCTAACATTCAAGATTCAGGTATCGTACATGTAAATTGATTATGTCTCATTATGAAAAAATAATGAATAATAGTAAAAATTACAGTAATTGGTGAGGAGATGCACTGAAACTTCAAGTTGTTTTTGCCCTCATCTTTCACAGTGCGTAACTTACAGACATCCTAAACCACCACCACCACACCACCATGGACTTTGGATGCTGGGCATGGCAATTGAAGTTTCCTAAAGACCAATTGACAGTCATTTGTCACTGGCATCCACTTTCTGGGAACTTTCAAACCCTTACTCTGGTTACTTTTGGACTTTTACTCTGACTACAGAAAATATACAAAGGTATGCATGTTGACTGGGACGTGATGATATCAATTTTTTTCCCTCCAGGCACTTGAGCAGTGTAAGTTTGACAGTCATGGCAGGTATCAAGGCTTTCAATATAATATACTAAGTTCAATCCAAGAGGTGAAATGTCATGAAGATAAAGTATCAATGTCATACACCTACATATGTATTAATATCATTATTGTTTTATTGCTCTGCTATGATATGAAATGAATGTGACTGTAATTGAACAGTCGCATGTAGTCATTGTGATGACTGAAACAAAAAGTACTTGATACTCAAGAGCAACAATTTGTCGACAGCTTCCACAGTCATATATCATCCTTTAGGTGACAACCCTGGAAGCGTAATACATCAAACTCCATTCAAAGAAGTACAGGAACAGTTATGCCAAATATCACTACACAATTGCATGCTTTGTGCACAAAAGTTTCAGAGCCTTGCCCTGCCTAGCAACAACTAAGTGAATTCCTTCCTATGGAACTTAGGTGTATGAAATCATCATTACTAGGCTGAAGGAAAAGAAACATCCTTAAATTATAACACATATAACAAAAACAGTCGATTGAATAAAACACTTCTAAATAGAATTACATGAATATATGTTGATGATGATGATGATGATGATGATGATGATGATGATGAAATAACATTTATACAGCCCCACTCATTTGTAGACACATTCAAAGCTGCCAAGCTCCCACAATGTGTCTCACCTGATTCACAAAGTTGCTGGAAGAAATATGCATGAAATATCTCTCTTAAAAAAAAAGCATTCACCAGGAAAGAAAAAACTTCAATTATAATTTGTTTGCCTAACCGGTAGTCCCGCACTTTGCGATTCCCAGCATGCTTCTTACCTCTCTAGATAAACAGGTCTAGTAGACTCCTTTCCAGCCCCTCTGTCGAGTCTGGTCTTGGAGCTGTTGGAATGCCAGAGGCACTCGATGATGTGAGGATGATAACGCTTGGACTGGAGTCTAGACAGGATGAGAGCTTCCGTCTTCCACTGCTGGTAGTGGTCTGGGTTGAAGGTCTGCAGAAGGCCGCGCCGTGGAGAACCATTACTCGTCTGCCACTCCACGATCCCGTAATTCTGAAAGAATTGAGCGCAAGCAGTGGTTCTTGAGTATCTTCCCCTATGAAGTAACCTTACTCTAGCATTTCACACTTGTAAAAGACAAATGTTGTTCCTTGCTCTTTTTCCCCTTCCCCCTTCCATTTCTATAAATTTGGCATGACTTTTATTCGACCATTTTTTTAAATCATACTTCAGAAGACAGCATGACCCTTGTCCTCAATTCATTTGTTGTTGTTTTCTCTCTCTCTCTGCTTCAATTTTTGCATACACTATTTTAAATAAATTTGATATACCTGTAACTTAACTAAATCTTTGAAAGTAATCAAACACTTGTACATGTGTGCCAGCATAATGTGGTTCAAACAGATACATATGACAGATAGATAGACAGACAGACAGACAGATAGACAGACAGACAGACAGACAGACAGACAGATAGATAGATAGATAGATAGATAGATAGATAGATAGAGAAAGAGAGAGAGATAGAACCATACTTAGGGGGAACATGAACATGTGTCTGGAAAAAAACAGAAGAGGTATCACAAGGAATTATCTTTTTCTAACGAGAATATATTTGATTCCCCTTAGCTTTTTTTTTTTTTTACATGGGTTTTGATCCTCTTCTTGACACTTTAAGACTATCCCAAAGTAGATTTGAGAGTGTGTAATCTCTGCCCTCGGGACTGTAATCATTTATCCAATTAAGGAGAGATTTACTATGATGCAATTAAAAGAAAAAAATTATGTGCATATTTGGGTGTGCTTGAAAAATGGGATATACACAATGTAGGTTTTGCTTATTCTATTTCCTTATAGTACGTAGATGTCTCATTACAATTTAGAAATGGATAATAGCCCACACATTTTGAGCAAATTTGGATTTGAACTTTGATCCAGTTTTGATTAGAGAACAGATATAAAGACAGATATATAAGAAATAAAATATGGGCTGCCAAAACAAACTTATCAAAATTCCCCCAAACAACTAATTACTAGACATCTAGTATGCCAAAAATAGTGTAACATGTAATATCAAGAGAGACTGCAAAAGTGGCCTGATGGCCTGATGAGAATGTGTGTCTCTCAATCATGATGCAAGTAATGCTATGGAGATATTCATTAGGAGTTCCCTTGTGGAGACCTCCATTACGAGCTCCCTCGTGGAGACATCTCTTATGAGCTCCTTCGTGGAAGCTTTATATTTCATAACAATGTCAATCATAACAGTTTGGTTTGGGAAGATTTATTATGATCTGATATGATGTCAGTATTGTTTGGAACAAATTATTTTTTAACAGGGTCCAATTTCGTTCATTAAAAAAAAAACAACAACAACAGCAAGTAATGCTGACTAATCTCCCTCATTTCAAACTCTCCAGATATCAAGGGTACAGTGCACTCCGGTTATAATTAACATAATTATAAAAGAATTCAGGTTACAACAAAGTAAAAATTCAGGCTGCAACTTTATCTGCTCTTTATTTTTTATTGTTTATTTGTTCGGTTATAGCGAAATTGCGGCATCATGGAAGAAAATTGCCTGTCCCCATGACTTCATTATAATGAGTGTCCACTGTAATTGCTGCACAAATACTTCGGTCAGAAGTGGAGCAGACATAGACTGTTAACTGGTATCTATATATCCTCACACACCTCAGTGCATCTTCATGCAGATGTATCTTTATATCAACAAGTCCAAAAAGTATGTCTTATACATTTGTAGGCATGGAGAACTCAATATCTTAAGTAGATATCACATCTTGAAACTCACTTATAATGATGCCATGATGTGTTTTGCATATGAATTCTAATTTCAAGCTCCAATAAGCCTTTGTTTTCAATCGGGTCCTGCCTCCTCCCCACCCAACCCCACTTTCTACAAGGATTACTACCTGCACAATTTTTTGAAAGTTTGCCGACTAAATGCAAACTGGCGCATTTGTGTACTTTCGGGTAGCTGAGGCGCACACACTGGCACGCAGAAGACTGCCTAACAAAGCAGTGTGAAAGTAATACATCTAGAGAAGAATGTTCCACCAGTGTCTTTCTGCTTGAAAGTTACAATCAGACACCAAGGTGAAAAAAACACGTTATGGTGTCACACGGTCTGTCAAAGTACCCTGATATGTGGTGGTACTGCGCGCTGAGTGGCATCACATTTCAATGTTCATAAAACAGCCACATTGAACACGGTTGAAACATCATCCGACTTGAGACATCTCCTGCACCTTGCCTTAGTTGATTATGTCGTAAATGCAGATTGTCAAAGGCTCTCTCAAAGTGGCCCGACCTTGTGATATCTCAAAACAGTTTTAGTGTGCACAAACATGCCCATGCCCCAGATCTTTCCCTTCGATGCTCTACTTGGTCAAACTCATGTTACACAACGTGACAAAACATCAACGAGATATCACTTTCTTTGGTTTGTGAAGTCCCTGGGGAAGTCACGTTTTTTTCCATGTGACCCACATGTAAAATGTGCAAAACAAAGTTATCCTTGTTTCACATTATCTCAATCCTTGCAAGGTAAGATTTGTCAATTTGTGGCTCTACTCAGTAAATTCAACACCTAAAACATAATTTTATGGATGATTTAGCCTAGAGAGAGTTAGCATGACTGTTCGAGGGGAACAAAATCTGGGCAGACACTCAAATCTAAAATTCCAGCAAACTTTGATATCATACAAGCTATGCTACCAATATCACAACCAAATGGTGAATATCTTTTATGTGGCTCCCTTTATGCCATTATATTCAAGGAAAGGATCCTGAACAATAGGTGCTAAATGCTAAAATTCATTGAGGGTCTGAAGGATTTACTGCCTAAAAGTTTGTAATTTTTATGGAGGAAGATCCTGAAAAACAAAAAATAGTTTGCACTATCTGGTGTTGTATTCAGTTCTTTGTTTCTTCGCATGCTAATAAATGAGAAGAACCCAACAAAGAATGGAGTATGATGTGGCTGCATGCAAAGACATGTGACCTAATATGGAAGTATGACTTATTTCATGGAGCTACAATGCTTATTTCATGCATGCCATTCAAAGAGGAAAACTTTAGTACTGAGATTACCAGTATGGGACAAAGTCCTTGGCATCATATACCTCTTGTTACACATGCTTTACCCTTCCACATTTGATACCAACTCATTACACAAACATCGTAACCTTCTTCTCACAAAGATTGAGATATTAAATACTGCCTGGCAGCAAAGGGGCAGACATATTCTTTAATATTCAAAATGTTTGAGGACCTCTTCACACTAATAAAACAAACACATTTACATTGTACAGTTGAACCTCTCGTATCTGGACAAGTCGGGACCGGGCTCATCCGGATAAGGGATTTGGCCGGATACGGGAGACTCAATGCTTTATACATGTACATATATACACATGTACTGATGTAGCCCATTGTAGTACCACATGTAGTAATGTGTATACGGCAACCTTTTCATTGTTACACTCAGTAACAGACAGCTACATTACCTAATACCGTACCGGGCCCAAGGTAAAAAGTGATAGCGCATTGCGATTGGGTTGCTCTCTTCTCCACACTCTCTCTCTTTGTGTGTGTACTGTGTGTGAACAATTTTTGAGTGTTCAATATCATTCGTAGCTCAGCCAAAAAATCACGGCGAGATTGCGTCCATATAATAGAGAGATCCGGATAAAGGGAGGCCGGATAAGAGAGGTTCAACTGTATTTAGATAAGGGGACTATTCCTAATTTCAACTTTGCATCATACATTCCTTCATACTCATTACATTACTTATAGTTAAAATATTACCAAGTGTTTTTGCTGTCATGGATAACTAATGAGAATGACCTGTTTTGCAAAGCTTGAGTAATTCTGCACAAAGGAGCTTCAGTAGCCATTCAAAAAAACTTATTCAATGCCATCGTATCATCTCTGAAGGTGGTATTGCCACACTATGAAACGTGGGACAAATTACTTTCAGCCAAGTTTATGTCTTCACACTCTACCACTATCATACTCAGTTTGTGAATGAGAATGGTATCTAAAAGGGAGGAAAAAAGAGCACGGGACACAGAAAAAAAGAAAGAAAGAAAGAGAGTGGCAAAGAAGGGTCAAAGGTTCTTACCTGGGGTCTTGAAGGCATGACGATGGGTTCTATCCACAGGGCTTCCCCAGGAGCCCGGTTACTACCTCTGGGTAAGGTGTCGTGAGGGTGGGGCCCAACTCCGATGCTCATGGCTCCATCTGCATCCGTCCCCTTCCCCTGTCCTCTTCCCCTGGAAGGGGGCACATTACCGGTGACCCGCCCCAATCCCAGGCGCAGGGCACTTCCACTTTTCACAGCTGCGAAGAGCAAGAAAAACATGGAAGGAAAATCCTTAAATCAACACTGAACTCACTTTTCCCCCCACATGTCAGGCACATCACCTCCCTGAGCACATGCACTACAAAGCATGTCCCTAAGCAAGAATATTCTCTATGAAAAATCACACAAAAACCTGTCTTTAAGATAACAGAAAATATCAAGGAAGGTGTGTATTATCTAGTTACAGTCTGAAAAAGCTGTTGTATAGATTCATTTTAAGGAATCAAATAATACAAAAATTCAGTACATATATGTTCTACACATCCATTCATAATGAGATTTTCAGTATATCAAGGCATGGAAGATACATATAAGGCCAGTCTGTCAAAACTAATATCCTCGTGCAAAGTGTCAGGTAGAGTCAAAGAATTCAGTTGGAGGATTCTGTCAACAGGAAAGACAATTCAAATCTGTGACCATGGACAGTTTCAGGACTGATTACTAGAGAAATATATTATGTATTGTAATCAATGTACCTTCCATTGCAATGAAACCTTGGGTAAAGATTATCAGGGGGAGAGGGGTTGTTTGTTTGTTTGTTGTTGGGTTGTTGGTTTTTGTGTTTTGTTTTGTTTTTTTTGGGGGGGTTCTTTTGACCATATCAGTATCTGATACTAGTCTTATGGACAAAGCTTGGTTTATTTGAACAAGTGATGAGTGAGTGTCATCCTTTTGTTCTTGGTCTACCCTTTGTGTCATGGCCTGTGTGCAGTGAACAAACATAGCACTCTCCTGTGTTATTGAAAGTGTATTACCAATATTTCAATGTGCACTAGATTTATAAACCTGTGAAATAGTTCCACACATAGCATGACTGTATCACGCCCTGGTATGCAATGTATACAGAAACTGACACTCTTGCCTAAATGTATAGTGTATACAACATTGCACATGAGGGCGAAGGGGCAAGAGTCTAAGGGCAGAATTTTTAAGGAATTTTTAGCATCATCTCCCCTCCCAGGTGATATACTGTCCCTATTTCACCATCTTACATCATGATTTATTGGTGGCATTATATTCATACCAAAAGAATTCCTGGCTGACAAAATAAACTCTCCCTCAAACATCTCAGAAAAGACATGCAAACAGAATACTGAAAAGTGAAAAAGAAACTCCATCAAATAAAGATTTTGTTTCCTCTTTAAACAATGCAAAACCCTAAAAGAATTTCATTAAAAAATGGAAGGATGTCTTTTTCACACAACTGATCCAACATAAAGAATTAAATTTATCTAGCAGAAAATATAGTGAACTTGAGAGAATTTTACAAGAGGTAGTTAGTATCCCAAGATCATTCTTTATAGCTAAACAAATATTTTAATGCATTTAGTTCAAGTAAATTAGGTAAAATACTGACTTAATATACAACTATTACCTCACATCTGATGTTACATGCACTTCAAATCACTTCTGAGAGCAAAAAGCACTTAAGCCACTTATCATCAGAATAGTTCTTCATCAGTATGCCAAAGCGAGTATGACTCATCCAAGGCCAGCATAAATTGTATATGCAATTAACATTACACTTTCAATCCAATTCAGATTGATAAAAGTGATGAATTTTTTAGCAAGGAGTTCCGTTTCTCAAATTCATTAAAATCAATATTCCATCCACTCTACTATTAAAAAGTGCATTTAGCATGAACAATGAAAGAAAACTGAGGCATGGGGCCAAAGCGCTCAAATCCAGTCGCCAGACATGAGTACATAAAACGACCTTGGGGTCACATGGGAGGGGAAAAAAGTCAAGAGGATTAGGGTTTTCTCTCCATTCCATGTGTTTGCTCTGCTCTCCAAGAAAACTCAGGTTACATTAAAGCTGCAGTCCCCCTTTAAGTTTACGAGATCTTTCTTTTACATCTTTCTGGTCTTCGTATATCCATCACATCATCACATTTTCGTATTGCTAAGTTTGGAAGAGCAGTAAACTGCAGATCACGACGAGTACTGCTAAAATACTATAGACACAAATTTACGCATCTACACGTGTAACTCTAATTCCAGTGTATTATATAACTTCAAGGAATAAACATTTGCAGGAGTAAAATTGATGTCAAATATTCTGATAAACAGAAGAAACAAGGCATCAGTTTGTGACTATCAACTGTACTCCTGTGTAATCTTTACCTTGCACAGAAAGCAATTCTTGCCTTTTAATCTTTAAGATAACTTTTGGTATTTTTATGGCAATATGTACCATTGTAGGCCTAATATTTTAGATCAAAACTATCCAAAAACCCACGCTCTGCAAACCTCTCATTTCTTGACTTCAAAATCAACACTCAATCACCTATTGTTCTTCTGGTATGAAGTCCACACGAAATAAATCTTGAAATAATTGTGAATACAATAATGCATTCAAAGGCTTTCAGTTTAATCATTTGCTGCAACCATGCCTTGAATCCTGATACCTTCATTTTCTACATTTAATTACCTTCCTATATCAATAGGAGTCTACAGGAAAATAAAAATCACCCTCTCAACCCCTCCTCCCACCTCCTGCCCCCCCCCCCCCCCCCCTCCCCCACCCTCCATTGCCCTACAAACCCGACTACTTGTGTAATGTACCTTTAATGCTTGAGGATACCACCACACATTGCCTGGGCTCTATTGGAAGGACAAGGAGCTTATTGATTGGGGCTAAAACCTCAGAAACCATAGGGGCTTACTCACAGCACTATCTGTCTGAGGAATGGAGGTAGGGGGGAAAATTAACTAGTAAGGGGGAAAAAAAAGACAAAAACAAAGAAATGGAGCACATGTCCTTTCACAGGTTTTGGCCCACTTTGGGAATACATTATGAATCACGACAAGAAATTGTCGGACCGTACCTTTTACGTACGGTACTCCTCCTCCACATGAAATCAGTGTGAATCATTAGTGGTTACTCAAGACAATACCTCTGAGAAATCAGGCATATTTGTGGGGTAAATAATAGCCTTCAGGCACTGGTGTGAGTAATACCAGTGTTTAGGGATGATAAACATGTAGAACCTATATACAGTTGTAGTATACAGCCTGAGCCTTGTAATACGTTCAGAAAGGCAATATCTTGGCTGGACCGCATCAGGAACACAATCTTACAATTGCTTGTGATTATTTTACCATCAAGTCCTACAAACTACATTTCTATGGTTTGGTGGGGTTCATGTTTCTATTACAATAATCCCACTTCCTTTGCTCAGTTTTACACTAATAAACAATTTTTAACTGTTAGACATCAGTATACTTTTTCAACAATCTATAATATAAGCAGAATAAAAACTTCTCTTCATCTGAGTCCTACAGTGTATGTTGGTCACATACAGTACCGGTACTACATTTAATTTGGGTTGTAGAATTTTTTACAATTTTCACAGAATTTTGCTAAACTCTATCTGTTACACATTGTACTTACAAGAACAACAAATCTTTAAAGATTACAGCTATTTCTCTTTCAAAAAGATTTTGCATAGACTTGATCAATTTATCAAGATCTATCTGTTCATTCTTCATCAGAAATGGGGCAAACAGTAAAATGCAATGTTCCCAAATTTCTTATCCAAATATGTATGCTTGCTTATGAAATACAAATACAGGCCTGTGCCTAATGTTGTAACTGTCATTGCAAATCCTCTGCATCTTCTGCATCTTCTTTTCAATCTTGGTGCAGTGATTCACCTAACATCGAATCAAAGCTCTGCTAAAAGGACCTTCAGATAGAGAGATTAGGCATTAATCAGGTTATGCTTCACTGCTGATATGGATTTGGATTTAAAGGTACAATCTGGCTATTTGTCCACAGTTAACCCTTCAGATACTTGAGTAGTTAAGATTCTGAATGTTTTTGATTGGGTTTTTATCCTCCCTATTTAAATAATGTAAAAGTGGATATTTTTGCACGACTAATTATTCCGACTCGGCCAGGTAAGAAGAGTTTCGCATGTTTATAATTCCACGGAATCAAAACATTTAAGCTACTTGTATAGGAACATATGGCAAGCAAACTTATTCACATGCTTATATTTTCGTGCTAGTTTTTGGATGGGAAAATTTTCACTTTTGCAGTAATCAAAAAAGTTCAGAATCTTAACAAATACTTAAGTTACAGTGGAACCATCCAATAGATGGAACATCTTGCCTGATCACAAAGCACAAATTATACCTTTAAATATCCTCTGTCTTACATGAGATGGACATCAAGTTTTGCTTATGGCAGGGAGGGGGGAAGCCCACCTCCCTGCTTATGGTTTGTTGGGTTTTTCACCCCTCTGGTAAGATGCCAACTTGGTCTTCACTCTCATGATTCACTCTCTGTGGTTAGAGATTTCTGATAGTAATCAGACACTGATGAGCAGTGTTCACAGATGACGGGCAATCCCCACATCCAGGTGACGGGCAATGCCATGTATATGTGATGAGCAGCATTTATACCAAGCTATGGCTCTGGAGATACACTAACCTGCTAACAGATGTCAGCATTACCTCACTGCACTGGGATACTGTATAGGACTACGCCATATATTTTGAGAGTCTAAATTTTTGCGAATCGGGAATTCCCGACGATTTCACGAGTGGTTAAATTCGTGATCGTGGAGTCCTGCAGTCTGCACTGAATAGAGAAATGTACACACGTACGTCACATCCACATCGGGATCAGAGTCAATATTTTCGCGTGTTTTTAATTTTGCGAATAGCACCCAACTCGCGAAATTCATGAAAATAAAAACCTTGCAAGATATTCAGCGTATACAGTACTCCAGGCAGAAAAACCTCAACTGATGACACATAGAGAAAATGCTATTTGCAAAAACTACATTCTACAGTTACAGCACAGTAAATTCTTAATTGAATCTTACTGTTTCCTTTATGCAGATGGCCTAGAGACGTGAGGAAAATTCACTAAATTCCAAGGAGGGTTTTTTTCTCAACTTGTGTGTGTGTGTGTGTGTGTGTGTGTGTGTTTCCTCTGGAAGTGATATGATGTCAAATTTTGACTGCTTCAGATCAGGCCAATGAGTACAGTGAGCTGAAGGGGGAAAAAAAAAGGTCAGAAATATTACCTCTCTTTCTGCAAGTATGCCAACAAGTTTCCAGGGTTGTGTTTTCCAGGCCAGCATAGAACACATAGATCACAGGTCCAATGATACCACTGAATGGGAGCACTATGCCGAAGACCCAATGGAAGACCATTTGGGGCATGACGACCCCAAGGTTTGCGCCAAACACCACCACCACGCATGGGAAGCGGAAGGTCACCGCACTCAGCATCATGAGTCCAACACGCTTGATGAGGGCGGAGTTCTTCTCTATCACCCTGGCCTCCATGGGAGTCAAGTCACCAGCACTTCGCTGCTGCCGGTGGAGCTGGCAGGCGGTGACAACGATGAGCATAAGGAGGAGGATGATGGAGAGGCCATCCATGGATGCCACCACCAACGTGTAGATCCACATCGGCTCTGTGGACGTGTGAAGCGGGAGGCAGAGGTATTCCCGGGTGCCCCCAAGAGCCTCCGCAAAGATGGGGAATGGGATGAGCGGAATCACAGCAAAGAGTCCCACCAGAACCCACTCAGCAATGAGGATGATCCTCAGCGCATTGAGATATGTCTTGAGATTCTTGAAGCGCCTCGGCAAGAGGAGGCGAAGGAGGAAACTGCTGGCGAGAGTCACCATGGTCCACATGCACATCGTGGAGGTGGCCACACCCACAAAACTGGCGAAGCTGCACAGGGCGTTAATGATGGTTTCCTTAGTGTTGTGGTGTTTCTGGAGGATTTGTGTGGTGAGGATGACATAAGGGTGGAGGCAGAGCAGGAGGTAGCAGAAGAGCAGATTGTGGATGAGGAACCCATCTACCGGTATTTCTCTCTTCCGGACGATGCCCAGAATGAGGATCACCACATTCACCACCAGCACTGCCGTGGCAACCGTCCACATGACAATGGGCAATACCTCATCACTAATGTGTATTTCAGTTTGAATTTCGGCTTCCATAGTGATATCTTTCAGGAGCTGCAATATCTGAGCTGTAATGTTCCAAAGAATGCTTCCACTGTTTAATGACCACCACTGCTTTCATCAATCAGATAAATACATATTTTGCTGGCATATTCCTGAAATATTTTCACTTCCTAAGCATTGCACTGTATGCTCTCCACATCTTCAATTCTGGGTAAAAATTGTCCATTCAATCTCTATTTACACTGAAGAGTGTGATGCCGATTCCATCTCATCCTGGTATGGTGAGCAAAGATGGCACATAAGCCGTTTTGTTTCGTCTGCCTCACACAAGATATTCTTGGAGTGCATTGGTGTGCCTGACTGCAGTATATTCCAGTATTGGTATTGACATTTTGATGCACTGGTAAAGCACGTGGAAAAGAAAGTTCCTAGTGGTCACTGCAGCTTCTGCGCTTCAAATTCTCGAGGCTCCTGACCTGTACAGTGTGAAAAGAGAAAATAGACACACCTCTTATCATCATCATCATCATTATCTACGACATATACAAAGCAGGACTATTCTACTAGTATTATGTATACAGAATTTCAAAAGTGTTAGTTTGAAATGAAAAGCTGCTAAATATGAATGTTACCAAAGATCGAGAAATAAATTCACATCAAACACACATCCTATTCCAGTTCCAAAAGGTACGTTATCCAAAATTATGTATTCCACTCTCATTACAACCAACACAATCATCACTATCACAGCACAAACAACGGAAACAATATGTAAACAGCACCACTTACTTGATTAGATAGGGCCAACTAATGGATCTGGATGCAGCAGCTGAATCAGAGCGGCGCTCTCACCAATGCTTACGCCGATGGCACGGGGTGAAACACTCTCCTACATCCGTTCGTTATGAGTGACGAGCTCCCGCTTTAATTAGGGAAATAACACATCATTGGCCTTTTTATGGACGCAGACTTAAATTAAGAGAAGTTCGGGCACGTTCAACTTGAAAGAAATGGAATCCACGTTTGTTTTGATGACAACCCAGCGTGGAATTCACCAGCAGGCCCCCAGACTCTTCGCTGCGTGGTGCTTCGGCCAACCCTCCTCCACTACTGCCTCATGAACACTGGGAGAACAGCTGATGAGTCACATGGCCGGTACGGTATACGCAACGTTACTTGACGCAGAGACGAGACAGGGAAAGCTCTCAACTTTCTCACGTTATTCTGACTAGTCTTTAAATGCAGACACTTGTAAAAAAAATCTCGGATAGACTCCTGATTTACAAGCGTTATTACACACCATTTCCGGTAATCTACAGACTTCATGTCTGCATTAATTATTTACACACTTCATAAGTTTGTTTGAGTTATCTATGTGAAAGAAAGAAGTCGAAGTTAGGCAGTTTGTTTATCAAATAGTTATGAACATTTAGACTAAGAAAACAACCTGCTCGTAGTAGTAACGCCTCTGTGGTCTTGCGGGCGTGGAATTTTTGGTCAATGAGTATTCGTGCGTTGCGGCCTCTGTTGAGCCTTCTCGTTGAAATATTTTAGTTTCAACTATCATTGAAGTTATGTTTTGTAGATCTCTTGCGAAATATTGTGAATAGGAAAAAAGATGTAAAATTGACTGGGAAACTCCCGCCATTCGATCATCGACTGGCAGCAATGACGGAAATATTCTAATAGTACACCATTCCGGAAAGCGAATGAAACTGAGTTAGCACTCACTACACATCGACTAATATTTTGCTCTGCTCCCCCGACATCGCCACGGCTTCTCCTTCTTCTTCTTCTCCTTCTTCTTCTGATCCTTTTCTTTTTCTCCGGCCTCCCGCTTCTACCTCCTTCTTTGTTTCTTCTTTAGCTTCTTCCTCTTATAACTGTTTTAATTTCATTTTTATAAGTAGTAGTATTAGCATTTGCAAGCATATATCTATTATTGTTGTCATCATCACTATCCTCCACTTTTTTTTGTCCTTCCCCCCCCCCCCCCCCCTTCTCTTCCCTAAAGGACAAACACTGGGGTGGGGAGCGGAATGTGTCAGTTTATTCCTTCAGTTTTCTTGTTCATGTTTTTTTTTTCGGTCGTTTTTCTATTCTTCCTTGTCGGTTTGTTTTATTTTGTTTTGCTTGAGTGTTTTTAAAGACCTTCAAAACCGTCGTAATCAAGACACACCCCCGTCGACTGGAGCCCTGCATGTTGAAAATTAGCAGAGTTTCAGCCCACCTCGATTATCCCACGGATACAATCTCTTTCGCGGAGGAATACAGAATGCGCCAACAATAGAGGGCGACATTCAATTTGACACAGTTTAGCGATACCATTCTTCTGACTGCGTTTTAATTTGCAATATGGACACAGTTTTCTCTTTTCACATTTCGAAACTTGAGTAGCCACTCATTTCAAAGGGCTTGACCACCCTTTTTTCTTCAATTGATAACTGATTAATTTATTAGATATAATTATAGTACAACAAGTGTATTTGGTGAAGAATATCTTGGATCTATGTCCCTCTATTACGTTGCGCCACAAGTATGACGAAATCTTTTTGCTCAAAAAAATCCCTTTGCACTACTCTATTTCAACAGAATGTGCATGGTATTTCCGAACTTGCCCTTGAAATTCCCTTTCAGTTGACCTGAAGTGAAATGGTTCGACGTGAAATAATATTACACTCGTGGTATGACATAAACAAATGACATTATCCTTGTAGAAGGAAAAATAACAATGAGTGGCATTGTATATCCTACGTCTAAATCCTCTTTTTCTTTCATTTCTCTTCCGAGTATTGAATAGTAGCAGCATTGTTTCTGATTATAATTTGTATCTTTATGACAAGAAGTCATAGTGGAAAGTACGCAGTACAAAAACACGTCGATGTATTTAAAAAAAGTAAAAACTATTACAAGCACTGCTTTTTGGGAGGTATACTGATGTTTGTTTGTTTGTTTGTTTGTTTGTTTGTTTGTTTGTTTGTTTGTTTGTTTGTTATATAGGATAGATATACAAATTATGAAACAGTCTTTAGTGTTGCATATCATTTATTGAAGAGAGAATTAAGCTAATGATCTTACATTTTGATCAAAAGACAAACCAATGGATTATAAATCGAAGTGATATTTTGACCGGCGAATACATAGATCGAAATATTCATCCACACTGTTTACAGAGCGACGCATACGCATAGGCCCTACAGGTATTTTGAAATAATTGTATATGGCGTCTGATGCACTCGATACTACAAGTAAAAGAACATATAATTATTATATAAGTCTTCTTGTAGGGCCTAAATACGCTTCGATATACTTGACTGGGATAGGGCAGGGAATGGAAGGATTGATCTAAACATTGACACGTGCAACTGTGATGCGTGTGTCGATGTTGCAAATTAACAAAAGCTGATATAGTACTTGGTGGTGCCAGCATATGAAGTGAAAGTTTCTCTTAAAAAGGGGAACCTCTCCTTTGTGTTCTAATTAACTTAAATTACCCATACAAAACTAATAAAGATGATGATGCTATCACCTTTCAACCGTCCCGGTGGTTTTCATTTAAATGGCATCATAAAACTATTTTTGATAGTTAATAATCTCTCCCGTTACATGTTCAACATTTTAAGGCCCCTATAGGGCCTTTAAATTATGACTAAAATAAGATTACCACTTTATAATACATAATACCAGGGATAGATTTTTTTAATTTTATACCATGTTTAAGGTAAATCGACAGGAAATGTGTGTGCAAGTGAATATGACACATTCTATGTTGACGTGACCATCTCGTTGAATTATTAGCATGATGTTGTTTTTATTGTGACCGACAACAATGTTCCGTGATAACACGTGAACCTTAACGGGAAATTCATGAATTGTATAATACTGTCCGGTTTTCAGTGAACCTTTCGTTGTTCTATTTCTGTCTTCTCCTTAAGATCAGCTTGAACATGAGAGTTGACAGCGTGAAATGTTTATTCACCCACACCGAGCTATACAGAGATTTATAATGAAGAGATGATCTCTTCCCCGGCGTGCATGGTTTCACATGCAGCTCTGTAAACTGTAATATTATTATAGATAATAATAATAATAATAATAATAATAATAATAATAATAATAATAATAATAATAATAATAATAATAATAATAATAATAATAATAATAATGATAATAATAATAATAATAATAATAATAATAATAATAATAATAATAATAATAATTATGATAATAATACTAATAAAACACTGTTAGTTCTTACCTGATTCACACGAAGACTTGTGCAACAGGATGATCCAAATGATTTAACACACACATTATATAAACTACAATATATACAGTCATATTTCGCGCAGTTTAACAAAAGTTGATGCGTGGTATATACACAAACTCAAACAGTTTGAAATCCCTGCATGTGCACAAGATAGAAAATTGAAGCGATTACGCTCCACACAGTACAACTGTCGCAGGACTAGCGTATTACACCTTTCTGCTAGCCCATGTTCCACTGTTCACTCAGAGATAAACCCGGCTTGGGTATCAAATATATATATATATCGCAAATACCGGAAAGGATGGAACCACGAGACAGGAAATTCGCGTGGGACTTTAAACATAGACTATACAAAATACGCTTTTGCAATATATACCATGAGGTTATTGCTTAGCATTCTACAATTGCCATCCCCCCCCCCCCCCAAAAAAAAAATGAAAGCCGGAAGAAATAGAGAAATCCCCATCAAGTTGCCTAATGACAGTTAGAATGACCAGACTAAAATGCAAAGTTTCACAGCTCTCCCGCGAGATAAGAGTAAACGTTGCGCCAATAATGGTTGTAACATAATATAGGTGCCTACCACAAAATTTATTATCTTATTATGATGGCGATGATAATCATTAGTTACATTCTGCAGGTATACCTGGATGTACGCTACTGTGCACCATGAAAAACCGCACGTATATAAACATATACTCATAAATTTAATGACTCTTATTGTTATTAATACTGTTATTTCATATCAAACACGAAATGGTCACTTTTCATGAGAAGTCACAAGAGTCATTTTAGGGGGTCTGTTAAACATTCTGTTTCTGGTGTGTGCTTAAATGCTTTTGTTGTTTTATCGTTTGACCCCGTCACACAATACTGTATCCTGAAACTTTTCATGTACTTTTATTTATTTATTTATTTATTTATTTATTCATTCATTCATTCATTCATTCATTCATTCATTCATTCATTCAATTTACGGCTGGTCGAGCATAGTTTCAAGGAAAAAGGCCAAGTTAAACTCTCCTAAAACTTAAAAATTCATCGATCACTTACTACTTTTATTGAACACATTTACATCAGATATTGTTACCAACATGTTACAACACATGTTGTGTGAACATGAGAGGGGAACTTTGTGTCGTGGCAGAATCAATGAGTACACTTTAAAGAAGGAGCAAGAATGTTGAATTATCTTTTTACTTTCTTGACATCGTTTCCCTACCATGACATTACGAAAATGGTGTAGTCTTCTTGTCCAGCGACGACGGCACATATCAGATTTAGCCAACTACAAAAATGCATAACTTTTGAAGGGATTGTTTTCATCAAACTTAACCAGATGTTTAATTTACTATTCACACATAGGTGCATTAATCCGCGTATATTTGGTGTCAATTCCTCTTCAAATATTACAATTATGATTATAGGCCTAGTTATATATATTCAGCATATTATGTGTGTGAATAAAATGTAACACAAGCTTGACAAAGTATAATGCTTCGTTCGAAATAGAGAGAAACAAAAATCTGTTTCTTTGCACATTGTAAGCTTGCGTAACATGCGTGTCGTATACATTCTTTTTCGTTTTCAATCAAACGACTGCTTTGCAAACAAATTAGAAAGCTGCTGTCTCTTTCATTTAATTGCTGGGATAGAAACTCCAAATGAATCAAGAAATGAACATGATTCTTCGGGAAAATACCAGACCTAGACATACAATAAAAAAAGCCACCCAAACAATGAAAAAAAAAATCATGAGCTCTTTTTGTAAGAACCCACTGTTCGCCCTGCTGTCACTAGGAATGTGTTTGGTCGTCAAAAATCCAAAAAATTAACAGAAAAGCAACTGAATTCATCGGACCTTTAAGGTCTTGTTTACCTTTGGGAGCATGATTAAAAAAAATGTTCAAGATATCACATTTGATGTATATTGTGTAGGTCTGTTGTATCGCAAGACATCCTACCCTATGTTTGTTTTTGTTTTTGTTTTGTTTTTTTTGGCAATAAAACCTAAAATATGAGGAGATATCAGTATTTTTCTCAATAAACCATAACCGCAAACGGTTTAGTCTGGAAACATTTTATCATAACTATTGTTCATATTTTGTGTATATACGGATTCAAATTTTTGCAGTGGTTGTTTCTATCCCTAACTCACATTTTAAAACTATTTGAAAGCTCTAAAACTGGGTTTTTGTTTCATCTGCAAATGGTAAATATGCCTTTAAACTTGTGAATCGATACAAACAGCTTCTTCTGTTAAAAAAAAAAAAAAAACGTCGAGCAGATTGCACTTGTTATGTGAGTCAATGTGTGGCTCTGGACTCTTTGAAGGGCGCCATCACATGTACCTCATCGCTGAGATTTCGGCACGCTTCGGACATGACGGAAAGAAAGAATGAGATTGTATTCTCTCTTTGATGAGTTTTCTTTCTTTCTTTCTTTCTTTCTTTCTTTTTTTAAAAATACCCTTTTCGGCGGCGGGGAAAACTATTTTGATATATTTGTCACGCCATTGCAATCATTTTGTTTGTAATGCATATATGTATTTCATAATGGGACCAAAATGTCACAGAATATTTCAATTGAAAAAAACAAATGATGGCAATGTAATAATTATTCCACAAGCAACATGTCTATAAAAACAACCCAACCCCCCCAAACCCTCTGCCTCTTTTAAAATTTCACTCCAAAAAGTTTCTAATCGTTTGTCAATCTCATAGATGACTGTATTTATGGACTCAATGACAATCAAAATTACTATTTTTCATCCAAATTTCTCTCATGATGACATATCAAAATGATGACATGGCAGAGCCAGAGCTCCGAGAAACACTGAAAAAAAAAACACCCAACAACAACAGCAGCAGCAGCAGAGGCAGCAACCAACCAACCAACCAACCAAACATAAGTGGTAGGAACGGGGGGGGGGGGGGGGGGGAGGAGGGGGGTGCAAGAGATCAATGGGGAATTCCCCATTGATCTCTCGCACGCCCCCCCCCCCCCATATAAACAAATTGAAAAGCACGTGCTCTTTTGAGACACAGCTTACTACCGTACGTACACTGTCCAGTTCTATCCTAAAAAGACACACAATCATGGGTAGGAGGAAATCCTCCAAGAAGAAAGGTTTTAGGGGTGTTTCAACCCAAGCCTCGAGGGGATTCCAGCTTGAAGCAGCCGCTACACCTGAGGCTGAGGAGGACGCTGCTTTCAAAATACAGCTGTCCTCATCACCGACTTCACAGCATAAAAATAGTCCCACACCTAACAATTTGTGTGGTGACAAGCCACTCTCCCTGCCTGCTGCGCCTGCTGTGGTGGCTAGTGCTAGGTGTCGGCCTAGACCTAGTGGTGGTACAGGTAGCAAGGCCAAGGAGGCACATGCACGACTTGACGATACTGATGACGGTGATGTCATCGTGGACATGAAGCTACTGAATGCAGCTTTTTATGAATTCAGAGGTCACTCATGCCCAGGGAGGTAAGTTATTGTGCATTTGAATTTTTATTTCTTCTAAATTTATTTCATTTCTAGATTTCTTGTCTTTGGTGCGGATGCCGATAGTACTAGATAGAAGTAGTAAAAGAGAGCATAGTAGAAGTAAATTAATGCAATTGTTTTGTAATTATATCACTCTATGTTTGCTGAGGTTGGCAGCCCCATTATTAAGTCCCCTTCACAAAACAACAACAACAAAAACAAAAAGACAGGTTTCACAGGATAGCCCAGTGCAGTGGACCCAGTAATATTACAGCCCACATTTTGATTCACAGACTCATTAATTTGGTCAATAATAGAAAGATGGGAAATGTCAGTATAAGTGTCAATTCTGTGAATGTAAAGCAAGCTGCCCATAAATCAACCATTTGTAATCATGCAAAACACCCTCCAAATTCGAAAAAAGAAAAAAAAAAATTAAAATGGGTGTGTGCGCCTCCCTTTGATTTTGTTCAGGAATTTGCGCCAAAGCCGTTTTGGGTTTGTTTTTTTGTTTTTTTGTTTTTGTTTTTGCTTGCTTGTCAGCTGATTAAACCCGAAAGTGGCACTAGAAATTTTTTTTTGCACCCCCCTTGACAGAATACCTGGATCTGCCCTGCTAAAGCAAAATTATCATACCACAGGCTTAAGCCAGGCTATTAGTCATGAAGACATTTACTGTTTTAAATAATGTTCTAGTTGCATAGTAAGCAGGAAGGAATGTTGTAATTTGGGCGGGATGATTTTTTTCCCCCTCTTATTTCCTTTCCACCAGTTCTGTAACTATGATAGCTGTTACATGGCTTCTGTATTTTTGTTACTGTCTGCAGGTGTGCTGCAGGTTGCTGAGGCCAAAGAGCAGCGCAATGGACTGTGCAGCACCCTTACCATCCAGTGCTCTGTCTGCAAGAAGGAACATTCTTGCAGGACATTGCCCAGTGTAACCAATGGTGCAGGGCAATCTGCAGCCATTAACTGAACCGTCGATGGGAACTTGCTCCCACGGAGGTGGACCTTGGTATGAGATTTTTTTTGTTTGTTCATCCCCAGCAAACCTTAGGTGTTGACAAAAGTTCCTACCATTTGTCACTGTATGTGACCACCTGACTCCAAACCCACAAAAAGTAGGCCAAAATGAATTTTCACTCTTTTTTATACATGTGTAGTTTAAAAGAGGAAGCTCTGAGCTTTAAAAGTGATTGAAATAAGAGAGACTTAGGAGGTGCAGTTTCATTGAAAAGGGAGAAAAGAGGATTTGAAGATAAGGGTCACTCAGGCGTGCTGTGCAGCAATATCAATGAAAATCACGGTGAAGCATTGACTGTACGAAACTTATATAGTCCAGAAAAGCTGCTGATATCTCGATTTCAGCTTTTTTATAAGCCGCCACATTTTGACAGTAGGTAGAGAAGAAATTACTCTGCCAGATGAGACAAACTTTAAAAAATTTGATTTGATCAACCCAAGTGACCATTTTGGTCCATTACAGAGAACTCTAACCTACAACTTTTTGTGGATTTTGAGCTGGGTGGTCACATATGTTTACACCACATTGTTTTTTAAATCTGTACAGGATGGACATTTGTGTATCCCAGGTCACATGTATGGACAGCAAATTCTCCTGCTAATATCTTTGAGATAATTAAATACAAAAGTTAGACATGAAACAAACTAACAAAAATGCACTTTGGTGTTAGATTTACGTTGTATCAAAATGCAACATATTTAAAGGTACGTGTATGAACACCTTTAATTTCATTTGCAATTTGTTCAAAACGTAATATAAAAATTACGTGAATTACTGTTTTTAAACTCCATTTCACATTTAAGATGGGAATAGTGAAGTCAATGAAGCAGATCAGAGATGTTAATCTTCACTCACTTGGAGAACTTGCATTTGTGAATTTGTGAAAATGAGAGATACTTCCATTGATTTAAGTGATCATGGTAGCAATGAAATGAAGTCCAGTAAGACTGTCCTTTAAAATGGATGATACTTTCGCCTTATGATAGAGTATGATTCAAATAAAGTTCTCCCTAGGTAATCTTTTTGATTCTCTAAATTAGGTGATGTGGTATCAACATATCACCTGTTTGTTTGTTTTTTTCAGTTTGTGAATGTTGGATAAAATTTCACACTCACATTTATTTTGTCAATTTTCATGCATGTTTTAACACCATGTTTTACACCAATTTCATTTTTTGTTTACACACCAGGTTAAGAGAGAAATGTCATTATTTCTTTAAAAATTCCTGGGACCTTAGAAATGAAAACCAAAGCCACATGTTTATGAAACATATTAAAACTTAGTATTGTTATAATCCTAGAGAAGGGGGCCAGAGTCAGAATAGATGCATATTATGGATACATAAGAAAAGAAGAAGGCAGGATTCCTACAGTTTCCTCTGTCAATGTACTTGTATCAATGAAACTTAATTGTGCTATTTTTGTTTTCCCCTTAGGAAGCCTTCAATGCCTGTATGCAAGCAACTATGGCACCAACGGTTTCTCCGCAGGACAAGGCAGTGAGGATTAGGTGCTTCGTCTAAAAGGGCTCAAATGCTGTAGCAAGGGGGATTTGAAGCAGGAACCTCACAAGTGATAGTCAATGGCCATATCTGTGGAGCCAGGGCAGTTCCTCCATGCATTACTCAACCGGACTGAAATTGTATATTGTTTGTAGTGCGGACTGGCAACGCGACGAAAACCTTGAGCGCAATGGGAGCATGGTGATAATGTGGCCGAGCCTTTGGACTCATAGACAGATAATCCTTGATTTATTTATTGTCCCCTACATACATATTTTGGATAAGATATTTTTACTCACATTGTCCCTCTTACCCCCAGGTCTAGAAGTTGGCACCCAGGAATGCAGAGGTAACAAGGAAAAGTAGAAATTACGCGGTGCGTAACATATGTCCCCGCCGGAAGTAGCATTTTGTAACAAAATGTGCAATATAGGTAAAAAATCAAGGTCAAAGGTCAAAGAAGTCAAAGGTCAAAATTCTGTGTAGAAGTTTTGAAGCCCTCACCTAGTGCCATCACATAAAGCAAATGGAATCGAAATTGGGTTAGAAATGGCGAAGGAGTAGCATTTTGTAGCCAATGTACAATATAGGTCAAAAATCAAGGTCAAAGGTCAAAGAAGACAAAGGTCAAAATTCTGTGTAGAAGTTTTGAAGCCCTCACCTAGTGCTATCACATAAAGCAAACGGAATCGAAATCGGGTTAGAAATGGCGAAGGAGTAGCATTCTGTAGCAAAATGCACAAAATAGGTCAAAAATCAAGGTCAAAGGTCAAAGAAGTCAAAGGTCAAAATTCTGTGTTGAAGTTTTGAAGCCCTCAACTAGTGCCATCATATAAAGCAAACGGAATCGAAATCGGGTTAAAAATGGCGAAGGAGTAGCATTTCGTAGCAAAATGTACAATATAGGTCAAAAATCAAGGTCAAAGGTCAAAGAAGTCAAAGGTCAAAATTCTGTGTAGAAGTTTTGAAGCCCTCACCTAGTGCCATCACATAAAGCAAACGGAATCGAAATCGGGTTAGAAATGGCGAAGGAGTAGCATTTTGTAGCAAAATGTACAATATAGGTCAAAAAATCAAGGTCAAAGGTCAAAGAAGTCAAAGGTCAAAATTCTGTGTAGAAGTTTTGAAGCCCTCACCTAGTGCCATCACATAAAGCAAACTGAATCGAAATCGGGTTAGAAATGGCGAAGGAGTAGCATTTTGTAGCAAAATGTACAATATAGGTCAAAGGTCAAGGTCAAAGGTCACGACTGAAATTCTGTGTAGAAGTTTCAAAGCTCCCATGTAGTGCTATCATATAAAGCAAACAGAATCAAAATTGGCTCATAAATGAGAGAGAAGTAGCAAATTGAAGATTTTGATCACACACGGACGCACACACGGACACACGGACGGACGGACAGACGGACACACGGACGGACGGACGGACGGACACACGGACACACACACGTACGGAGCCCGTTTCATAGTCCCCTGCTCGAACTCGTTCGGCGGGGACAATAATCTTGCCAGGGCCCTACTGGAGAATGTGAATGGACCAGAGAGGCTACCCTTGCTAAATGGGACTATAGCCATGTTGTATATCATTATGTTGCAAATATAGAAGCTTTTTTTTTGTGGTATTATTGAAGGTATAGATGTCTGTCTAAAGCAACATAAACAAGAACTATCAGTGATGGTGATTAATACCTCCACTCCAGCAGCTCAGACTCCTATGAAAAAGAATTGAATCAGGGTTTGATACATACCAAATTTGACCTTAATAGCTTACATGCCTCAGTTTGATACAAAAATGTGTGGTTACCATGGCAACACTTTTTTTCTGATACTAACACAATGTGGTGTCTTGCATATACACCTATAAATCATACATACTAAATTTGACCTTAATTGCTTGAATGCTGTGAAAGTAATAGGATTCACCCAGATTTGGGTAAATTTGTGGTTACCATGGCAGAACTTTGTCTGGCAAAGACATCTATACCTCAATGCCAATAATGTCTACCAAATATGGTATAAATTCAATTGCTTCAAAATTGTGGAAGAAGTTCACGCAACTAAATTTTCAAGAAAATTTGCGGTTACCACAGCAATGCCTTGTCGGGCACAAACATGAAGAGTGTCTTGCATAGCTACACCTTAGACCATTACTCATACCAAATTTGAAATGAATTGCTTTAATACTGAGGAAGTCATTTGCTCCACAATGTTTTGGTAAAATTGTGATTACGTTGGCAATGCTTTGTCTGGCATATACAAAAATCAGGTCTTCCACATCTATACCTCAGTGCCAGAATGTTCACCAAATTTGATTTTAATTGCTTCAAAATTGTGGAAGTAGGTGTAGTTCACTCCACAAGATTTTCAAGAAAATATGCAGTTACCATGGCAATGCCTTGTCGGGTTTAAACACAAAGAGTGTCTTGCATAACTACACCTGTAGATCATTATACATACAAAATTTGAAATAAATTGCTTAAATATTGTGGTAAATTCCTCCACAGGTTTTTGGAAAATTGTGGCTACCATGGCAATGCTTTCTCCGACAAACACAAAAAAAAACATGTCTTGCACATCTACTGTACACCTCAATGTCATCATTTACCCTTGCATCTAAATTGCTTCAAAACTGTAGGAGTTTGTGACGCAAGATTTGCAACAGACCGTTTGACCTACTGTGTGACCGCCCTCCTGACCGCCCATCTGACCATCCACCCGACCGACCGACCGACCACAAGCTGATTCCTATTTACCCCCTTATACACTTTGTGTATAAGGGGGTATAATTGTTTGAAGAGAGGAAAATAAAGATTTCGTTATTCATCAGTCTTAGCACAATGTCCCATGAAATATAATAAATGTGAATTTATGTTTCAATAAACAGAATGTCTCTATTCAGTCTGTTTTTCTGAAGGTAACAAGAAAATTTGAAATTTCTCTCATCCAATTAAAATCTCTTTAGCACTGAACAGTGGTAATAGTCTGTGATATATCTCCTTCCTTGCCAGTCAATATAACGTGTATACCATGTCTATCTGATTTCATGAAGTGGTTTACTGGCACACTCCAGTCTACAATGTATGCATACAGTTTCAACACAAAACTTGGCAACCAGCAAGCTGGCCAGAGGATTGCCCGACATTGCAAGAAATTAGTGCATTCAAACTCGACCTATTTATTGAAAGTGCCTATCACCAATTTATAACATTATCAACTACATCAGACATCTGAGCAACTTGATTCTTACATCTTATTGCCCCACTTTGACAAGCAGACAAAATTTGCTGGTAAAAAACTTATTGCCCGCTGATGAAAATCACTGGGATTTTGCATGTAAAATACAGGACGATAAGTTGGACGCTGCAGACATGCTATCGTGCACTAGTAGCAAAAGCGTGTGCACATTTTGCGTTTGCACACTTAGCGGTAGATTGCTAGCCATGCGTCCAATAATAGCAAGTTGCCCTATGGTCCTTTTTGGTTTTTTTTCCCCCTGTGAAATGCAATTTAAGAATGATTACATTGGTTGTCGATATTTTAAAGTTTGCTATAGATATCTGATTTTGTCAATGATAATAATATGGACTGGTTACTTTCTGGGGATGCATTAGTAACAACATTGCCCTCACTAAAATCCTATTGCCCTCCTTTTCAACATGGGCAATACAATTCTACTTCAGGCCGTGAACGTCATATCCCCCTAAAGGCCAGTCCATATTATACATATTAATGCTTCAAACCAGTTTTGAGATTAACACACCCTGCAGCACAAGTGTAAACATTCACATTATTTTCAAAGCACTCACAGGACATAAACAACAGATAATACGCAAGCCAAAACCTGAGCATTTTGGTTTTTTCATTTTTATTAACATTACCATCTCCCTGTTTGTGGTTTCCCCCTTTTTTTTTTTGAGGTACAAAAACAGATTAAAATTTTCCATTTCAGAACCAAGAATGATATATCAAAAGAACCCATACAAGGAGACAGGAGAGAAATATACAGACTTTTAGATCAATTAAATACTTCATAGCACTCTGTGATAAAATGCAACAAGGCCTATTTGTTTCCTCAATAAATGATTTTTCCTTTTGCCGCCTTCACAGCTATCATATATCCAATATAAACATGCGAAGATAAATATGCACATATCTCAAAAACAGTTGTTCAAAAATTGTGGTGTTGCTAGGAAAAAACAAAAAGAATCAGAAGTTATTTCTGCATGACATTTGTACAAAGTTTGTGTATCACACATAACACTTGCTTTAAATCAAAACAATCAATTACAACACAAGGATCAGCTGAGAAATTCCTCATTCACTCTGTAAAAAAGTAAGAGCACGTCCCTCTTTGCATGTTATTGCGCAGGCACAATAGGAATTGGTTCTTACACCATGACAGGCTCTTGAGCAGTTGCTGCTCTCTGGCATATCACCACATGAGGGCGCTTTCACATCGTAAATAAAACGAACAGATACCTGCTTGAAATTATCCGCAGGTTGTATATTGAGTGGCAGCTGGCGTACTTCTGCATGACAAGCTGTAATATATGGGCTGTAATTCTGCTGCTTGCATAGCCCTCTGCTCTCTGTTACCACATATATCTGCATGTATACATGTATAACTGAATGTGGGAGGTTATGGGTTAAGGCAAATTCTCCTCTCTTCCCCATCCCCAATACTTGCTGATTTTGTTGATTTTGTAGTGACCATCACAGCTAATCACCAGCATCTCTGTGTTTGTTTGTAGGTTTGTTAGATTAGTTCTGACTCATTTATTCTCGCCCTAATCTTTAACAAGACACATATTTTTTCAACACTTTTCTTGGAAAAAATGAAGCAATCATTCTTCTACTATGTCCATTCACAGTATTTTATTCCTGGGAGAATGCAATGCAAAAAGGCATTTTACATAACCAGGGTACCTATACTCGGTGACACAATAAAAGAACTCAATCTTGCCATACCTTGCCAATAGTCTCACTTCCAAGCATTCTGCAGTACAATCAGCTATTTAAGAAAATATTTGAAGGAAAATAAATGCATCAGGTATTGCAAGGGGACGAATAGGAGATAACCACTGAAGAAATGAGGTTTGGCTGCTTGACAAGTCGGCTACAAGAGAAGAAAAAAAGAGCTTAAACAAAGCAATTCTAATTGAATGATCAGTGCTTGATGAGAGATGGTGTGCTTGCATATAGGAAGATGGAGAAAAGAATTGAATTACCATTGGGGAAGTAAAAGGACTTTAAATGGATTTAATGTTTGGTTTTAGAAAGAGCATTCATTTTTGTGAACAAAAGTCATGATTAACAAGCTAAAAAATGAACACAGCAGAAATTAACAAACTTTTTTTTCCAGTTCAAGGAGAAAAATGGATGTCATTTTGAGTAACATCGGGCAATGTTGCAACTGAGCACAATTAACATAATAGATCTACCAATTGGAACTTTTATTGTAATTGTTTGGGCCTGTATACGTATAAATGACCACAGACTCGAATCAAGTGTAAGAATAACTCTGATGAATGCACTTAGCCAGACTTTGATCTACAAGGGTCCCTCCGTATTGAAAAACAAAACAAAATTTATTGAATTGAACCTAATTGGTAATTGTGGAGTGAAATTTGGTATTTGTCTGAACTGTGAGTGGTTGTAATTGACGGAACTTGCTTAGTTCAGCATAATTCAGACTGGCTGAAGACCAACATTCCGTCTGATTTCTGACTTATGACCAAACTGATGGCACACTTTCATACAGTGGAACCCTGACACCAGATCAGCCTCTCCACTGGAAAAGTAAAAGAAGAAATGATTTGATACAACTACCACTGACTGCTTTTTGATATCATACATTGCAACAAAATCCAAGACTGTTCTTGGAGGTGCAATTTGAGGCAGAAAATAGTTATAAATTCAATAAAATCACCTGAAATTAAAACAGATATACAGCTGACAATTGAGGAAAAAAGAAATCCCAGGGTATTTTTATTGTACAATTACAGCAGGATACAAAAATTTGTACTCCAATGCCTTATGAATAAATAATATCAAACAATACCTTGCTAACAGAGAACAGAGGCTACTGACAAATGCATCAATGAAGGTAATATGTAGGCTTCAAACAATTATGTCAGATAGAAAGACTGATACACAGATTTATAAATGGACATACTCTTTGTAAAGACATATCTCACTTTATTTTCACAATAGAGTGGGATTAAGGCTATTGTTTATGGATAGTTTACAAAGTGAAGTTGTTTTCCATTTCCCCTCTCTTTCTGAAGGCATGGGATAGGCATTTTGAGGCTGTTTTCACCAGTCTAACCTGCACTGGAGTTTATAGCAGGACATGCATTTGCATAGGCACAGATGTGGGTTAGATTCGCACACTTTGACCCAGGAAAGATGATAACCACTGCAAGATTAAACAGCTGCGTCACACACAAACACCAATGTTTTCATATGTACATCCCTGTTATCATAATATGATACGATGTCAACAAAATGGTTAATCAAAGAAAGATCGAGATTCTGCGTAGCCAACTTGTAGAGATAGGCAACTGGATGCAAATTAGATTTAAAAAAGACAAAGATTTAAGACACATGAGAAAAAAGACATACACAGAAAAGAGGTGATCATTTTAATTCACATAGCAGCACAAGGGGGAGGGGTTGGGGTTAATTCAATTATGATTTGCTTCTCCTTGAAAATGCAAGTAAGGTTTCGGATGAATTTCTCTAGAAAGACTGACAGCAGGTTGCGATGAAATTTCCTACAGACAAAAGAAAACTAAGAAGCATTTTAGCTGTATCTTATGGCCACACTAGATAAGAGAGATCACTAAAATGGATGAGTGACGAAACTAATATTAAACAGGCATTCAAAGGGGAGATGATGTCTACAAAAGGGGTGGAGAGAGAGGCTCTGAATGCAATGAAGGGCATAAGATTATCAAGATTATCAACATAAGATTAGAAATGGGTGGTGGGGTAGGAGAATGCGCGTAGCACAGCATGTGCAGAGCATTCAGAGATACTTGTGAAAGACATCGATTTCCATCTACTGCAGACGCAGTGGTGGTTATAATCCATCACCTCAAGCATGATGAAAAACCTGGAATGTGGAGACACTGTCTGGCCACTCTTGGAATGGGTTCTTGAGAGTAAGATTTTTCATTGCAAATTTGACCTCTTTATCTCACTAGAATGAAACAATTGTGATCAAAAGTAGAAAAAAAAAAACTGATCACCATTACAAAAATGGTTAAAGATTAAAATACACTGATACACTGACTTAGACATCTTTTACTGGTACCCTTATTCTACCTCAGAAGAAAACATTTGTCGGAATGGTTTAATCGCAGTGATAGAGAGAAAGATCAAATGATAATGGCCATTATAAAGCAATTACATAAAATATGAAAACAAAATCAATTGTACCAACACTATAGCAACCCAAGGTGAAGTGCTGGCAACAGCAAATTACATCCATGGTAACGACTACTTCGCACTGACAAACTCATCATATTGAATCAGATAATCTACTCTAGCTGTGTTTATTTAGTCGGTGAGCATACACGGAGTTTGATAAATAAAATACACTGAGTAAAAACAAAAAAAAACAAAAGGAAAATGTTCTCATCAGATTCTATCTCAAACAATCTGAGCTGTTTGTCGTATCTAGTTGTCAGAGAACACTGAATGGTGAATTATTTTTCATCATTTCACATGTTGCAGTTTTCAATTGGCAATGTCATCCCATACCTCGATGGACGCTTAGCAATCGCATATACAAACACATGATTGCTACGTGTGCAAAATGTACAATCTATAATTTAATGCTGGTATTGATACAATTATATACAAATTGACACAAGAGCATTTTATACAATTAACAAATTAATTTTTGCTGTAGCTGTTTTCTTATCCCTTTCATGCCATCTCATCAATTATACAATTATCTATGAAACGTGGCAAAAAAAAAATATATCAACAGGTGCATTGAATGCCAAGATAAAAAAAACTGCCACACAAAATGCTGATTGACTTTATATGTCACCACTGTTTTCCCATTCTGTATACTCAAACAACACAAAACAAAGAATGCTGTTGGCAGATACTGTAAGTCATTCCCAGTAACGCAAAAGTCACATAGAGCCTCTGTTGTCAAATAAAATCCTGCTACCACACAGTTATCATAGAAAAAAACGATCTGACTGTACAAGGAAAATAACCAAACCAGACTCTGCAAGTTTGGTTCTCTCAATCTACAAAACACAACAGTAGGTAGAAAAAAGAAGAAGATAAAAATACAAGGTTTCTCTTCATGAAAAACAACAATAGACTAATATGAAAGTATGTTCCCCATTCATGTGTCCTGCACAAATACATTAGTAGCTGAACTATCAAATATGGAAAAGTAATAGATAAGAGGGATAAGGAGAAATTAAAAACATTATTTTTATTATATTTGTTATATTTGTTGAAAAGGCACATCTGGACAACAGTTCTGACAAGAATCAGTGGAAAGCAGCGCAGGTAAAGAGATGACGATGAGTTGTAGTCATGACAACCCATCTTGATGCGTTCTCACAATGCTTCAAACACTGAATCACCTTTGTGTGAACGCTCGGTGAAATTTGGCATTGTGGGGCTTTTGTTTGTGTGTGTATGTTTGTGTGTCGATGTGTGTGTGGGTGTTTGTGTTTCTTGGGACCGACCTAAGAGTACATTCAGTAATGAATGGCCAGTAAATGAATAGGTATGGAAAGTCTACCTTGATTATTCCTGGTCATTACTAGCTGGGGCACCGAGTTCACCCCCTGTGCTTTAGGTGAAGTACACTGTAGCAGTACTCTTTAAAAAGGAACATTCATTTTTTTTTCTGCCAAATTTATTGTCAGATGGCATTATATAAAGTTCATTTGAAAACCGAGCGGGATGCCATTCATGCTACAATGAGGTTCGTCTCTTTCCTAAACCCTCCTTAATTACCTGCAACTGAAGGCCCCCACTGTTAAATCTGCATGGAATGGACTTATGGATGCCTACTGGGTGAACGTTAAAACTCAAATCAAGTTTTGTTTTTGTTTTTTTACCAGTGCAAAATGGCTGATTTACCTGAGATAAACAGTCCACCACTTTTCAGGTAGAACTTTCCCTTGTCTGCCCCCTACCTCCCCTTGGCAAAGAAAAAAGAAAAAAGAAAAAAAAAGGAGAGAATATGAAGTATCCTGGCATTTCAACAAACTTTCAGAGAACACATATATATTTGAAACTTTTGTGTACGGACATTTAGATATTGGGTGATTTGTGCAGTAACAAGTACAAGATTTCAGACACAAGTTTCGTCGCTGTTGTTGGTTTTTCATGCCTGATGTCACATCCCCTTTTTACTCTGCAGCATATATATATATATGTATATATATTTTCATCTCTGATCTTGGGATGCAGTTCTTGGGGGAATCCATCGTCTGAGAGTAAGAAAGAACGATCAGGGCGGAAAGAAGTCTCTGCTCTGTATTGCTGCATCGTGGGAGCAGCAGTCGCTGAGCAGCACAGAGTATGCGTCACTGAATCACTTGGGGCAGAATTAGACCCGGAGGCATGTCGGGATGGCACACTAGACTCAGATGTCACACAAGATATCTGCCCTAGATCTCTCTTGGCTGCGCAGTAGGTGAACCTTTGTTTTCTCCACATGGACAAAAAAGAGGGGGGGGGGGGATTGGGATGTGACCTCTTGGTTGCACTAGAAGATCTCTCAGATTACCAACTTCTGACATGTGTTTCTCTGTTTGTTTGTTTTTTCTTGACTTTCATTACAGAGCTATGTAGCACCATTTTTAGAAAAAGCACTTCCTTGTTTTGCCTTCAACAGAGCTGTTCATAGACAATATCACCAATCAAGTCTTTTGCCTTTGAGGATATGCCATGTGTGACCTCAATTGTGATTTCACTGAGAGCGCCGGTCAATCGTAGGGTATTTCCCTAGGACTATGATGCCGGTTTGGATGGTTTAAGGTCAGTCCAGACTTGGATCATTTGATCCAGGCCGTAGAGGTAGCCGTCCTCATGGTTTCCGTCCACCCAGGGGGTGCGGTGGTCGTTGGTGCAGTTGTCGGGGAGGGGCGTTGTCTTGCCAAAGTCGATCATCCACACGCTGGCCTTCCCCGTCCGATCGTGGACGAAGAGCAACGAGCTACCAATCACCTGTGGGTGCACGGAAGTGAGCACACAAAAAAGGAGAGGTTGGTTAGACTAGTCCCTGGAAGCTACTATCCTAGATCATAGATGCAGCATATCGTGACAAGACTTTGTATCTCATACGGCACATATATGTATTTAGAAAATCAGTTTGAAAAAAGTTTGAATGTCAAAAATACTGAATTAAATATCAAAACAATACAATCATCAATGTATTAAAGCAAAAACAATATTTCTACATTACTTGATATAAACATTGATGTTATTTAGCAAAAGCGTTGCAAAAGTAAGAAATGTTTTTGCTCTCCTGAAAATTCATCATTTTTTTTTGAGATACAGGGTCTTGTCAGCCAGGGGGCTAAACATAACTAGTCTTGTAAATCTATGGGAAAATATCACTTTATCGCTGCTGGCAGGTGTGATAACCTCATTTTTTTATAGGGTCCGATGTTGAGGGAATAAACATCTAGATGTTATCTGAATATCACTTTTCATGAAATGGGCTTCTTTCTAGAACATGTAACCAAAATCAATCACACATGATATCATGGTGTCTCTTAACAGGTGCTAACACATATTGTCTCATCAATATGCTAGTGAGCTACAGTCAATGAAACACAGTTTGCCATTCATACCTACTCGATAATAGGGTTTGGCTATGAAGTTCAAGTGTTATACTGTATATGATGCATATTTCATGAGGTTATTATTTATACAAATTTTTCAAGTCAGATGATGTTTGTGAATCTAAAGACGCACAAAAACTTCGACTCTGATTCCAACATGAATGTCATGCGCACGCATACATTTCTCTGTACAGCATTGCACTCCACAATTGCAAATTTAATTTGCGAAATTGTCAGAAGTTCCTACTCGTGAAAAATTAGACTCGCTAAATATATGGTGCATATAGCATATTCTTCATCTTAAACCTCGATGTGAGCATGGTGTTGTGCAAGAATTAAGTGCTTGGGCACTTGCCTGATGCTTGAATGAAACTCTAAACCCGTGCTGTATCAAGCAAGAAGGTGAAATATTTTCTGAAGCATCATGCGGAGCTCTTACTTATGAATATTGTATGGCAACTTTCGTGATTCTGAAAGAAAATCTTTCTTTCTTCAAAAAATCAAGAAGAGATGAGTTTGCGCTACTTGAGGAGACACACGGCTGGACATTCCTGACTATCTATTGCAACACTACTCACCTCATGGGTGCTGAAGAAGGGGGAAGCCTCGAGCGTTGCTCGGACAGCCTTCAGCCGGCGGATGTAGCGGGCCTGTACCTCGGCGTCGCCATCAATGAAGAAGTTGAAGCTCTCGCTGATCTGCTCTTTCGTTTTTGTCGTCTTGAAGTCGCGACTCGAATGACCATCTCCTTTCTGCAGAAAGCATGAATATACAGCAAAAATTTGGTCAAATACAGAAGGAGAAAAAGCCTGCCATATGACAACATTAAATCACACAAATGCTGCACACATGCATGGTATTCTAAATTGACTTAGGCTCAACATCCAGATGTTAACGAGATGGTTTATTTCTTTAATAGTATTCACTTCTTAATTATATCCTTTCCAATATACTCAATTACAGGAAAGCAAAATATGCATATTTTGTACACAAATACTGGTTAAACAGATGTCCCTTCCTACATGGATATACCTGGTTTTGAGTAACAGATAGTTAAGACTAAGTTCCACTGTCATTTGGTTCAAAGAGAGTTTCTTCTCTCTACTTTCTACTCTCTCTCTACTACTACTATTTTCCCCAACAGTAGGTAGAATGCTGAGATTCACTCTTTAAAGATTAAGAGGACAATCCCCTCTTCACTTTTGTTCTCTCTACCTTTATCCCTTCTATCCTGAAGCCGAGGGTTGCAGAGGAGCTGACATATTCCCGCCACTGCATATATCTCGGTTTGGTGACCGCCTGCCGATGGTTCTCCTCCTCTGTTGGCTCGCTGGAGTCAATCTCGATCATCTTCTGGTACATGTCCTGTTGGACAAGTGAGAAAGAAAGACAGCTAAGTGAGTATGGAGGACTTAGTATGATACTTGGGGTGAGGGGTCTTACTATTGGACTCAAATGTATTGCATTAATGTCACTCCTCTTAGGGATACCAGCATTCACGCATCAAAATCACGGTGGTTCCGCAGGGCAACCAGTGAGATGCTTCCCTGTTACATGCCATCTCTACAGGAGACAAAAAATTCCCAAATCAGGCAGATTTTTATATTCTCTTGTAAGGACATGAAGAGAAATCTACATTTTCAAGGAGCCTCCTGGGACATCACAGAGATTCGGCACCTCTGCATTCCTCACTGATTATTTCTCTCATTTGGCCATTAGCCTGTATGAGACCATTATGCCAACCACACCACTGACCATCACTGGTGGTAAATGAGGACACTTCAAAACAACTGTTGCCAATGCTCTACATTGTCCCACTTCTCATTTCTGGTGACACCAGCATCAAACCATTTCTGGTGAAATCAACATCACACCACTCCTATAAGAAAGAAAGTTACTACTTGATCAACATACAATGCTGTATGTTACAGCATAATATGTTATGTACCTAATTTTGATTTGAACCATCCAGTATGTATTTCTGTAAATATGTATCGCAAAACACAAAAAGGAATAAATCTTCATATTGCCTTATCTTTTGTAATCTTATATTCACGTTATTCTAACAGCATGACTAAAAAAAGAAAGAAAAAAATCTCATTTTCTTCACTGCGAGGTCACCTGAAATCACTCACACAAAATACATGTAGGCATAGATACTGCTGTCATTAAAAAGTCGTGTAAAATGGACTGAACTACAAGAGGTGTTCCACGGACATTTGGCGAAAGTGGCTGGGCAAAAATGGGATGACCTACACTATGTGACAAAACAGCATTACTGCCAGCATCATCTAGAAATGATCTGCGGACCTCGAGGTACGAGAATAATTTAGTTTCTTTCCTCGCGAGAAGATTATTCTCGGATAGCATTGCGTGCCCAGTGGGATACAGGAGAACACAAAGCACCCATGTCCTTTCTCTCTCAGAGATGAAGGATGGTAACCATGGCGACTGAGGATGATGGAAATGACTATTATTGTGTTCGAGTCCACGAAGCAGAGACTGCGCAAATGTGTAATCTCAATTTTGTGCATTACCACATAAAGTTTCTCTTCTTTTTGCTGTCTTCATTATACTGTATACCTTCCTCTTCCTACCCTTCCCCCCCCCCCCCCCCCATCCCCTAAGAATTCTGCCATGTTTTTTCAGCACACATCCTGACAAAATCTCAATGTCTGGCATGAGCAATGGTTGAGGTTGTAAGTGACATGGCTGAACAGTCCCAATGATAAACTATGAATGCTGAAATTTTCATGGTGGTTTTCTTCTCGTCAATTTTGCAAAAAGGCTCTCAATCACAAAAATATCAAGAAAAAATGACCCCTACATGCACTGTCCCAGGCCAGCACACTAGCCCTGCAAGATGAAGTGACTACTACTTGCTTATGAGCCCCCTCCCCAAATCCTTGGAATACTAGTACTTTTCCTTACAGATTTGATCTCAAACCAAACAACGTTTTAACAAAGTGGTTTGTTTGAGAAGTCAGAATTTCTTCTGAATGTTTGTATTATGTTTTTTCTTTTGCAATTATCATAACGAGAAGATCACAAAGTGCACAATTAACCACTTGCTAAGAGGTTCCATCACCTGTCACTTGCAAAAATATTGTTGTGCAAAAATATCAATGTTAAAAGTACATGGGGTAAATTGTCATGGGGTAAAGAGTCACTTGAATAAAAACATAAAGCCAAGAAAACATCATGAGAATAACACTTTGGCATCATGTAAAAATTGACATTCCTAAGTAATACTCAGATTTTCTTCTTGGAATGATATTGGTCTATTCATAGAGTGACTTTTTCATTCTCTACAGCTTCAATGGATGTGTCAGCTACTTATCCGTGACAAAATCAACTCACAATGGTCATAAAGAAGAAATTAAATATGACACATTATCAGGAAATCTTTTCACATACTTACCTTATAAAGCACCGGGACAAACAATTATCACACACACTTTATTCTCTTTCTCAATACAAGAGACAATCACCATAAATGTGCACTATATAGACTTTTTCGCTTAAAGCAAGGCAAGCACCAGTGACCCAGTAATCATTCGATCAGTAAATAAAGGAGAAAAGGCAGCCCTCAACAAACCTTTCTCAACTTGGGCTTCTCCTTGGCTTTTTTCAGCTCTTCCTCCAAATAGGTTCTGTGAAATTGATCGTAGCAAGTAGCAGAAGAAGGAAGAAAGGACAGAGACAGACAGAGATATAGATGAATACATGTATATAAAAAGATTGATAGACAGAGAGACAGAAAAGGGGGAGAAAAATGACAGAAGCGAGAATATGGAGAGAGGGAGAGATGGAGAGAGAGAAAAAAAAAGAACAGGCATGAGTTATGTCACCCTCACAGTAAGCATAAGAGGATTATTGTAATCACTTTACATCACACATTTTTCCAATAATAAACAAAAAGATTATGAATGTATCTATATCTGCATGTAGTTATGTCTTCAAAGTATGTGTAAAATGTCTGCAAAGTATGTGTGTGTCTGTGTGTGCATGCGTGTGTGTATGTGTGTGTGTGTGTGTGTGTGAATTATTTCATTCCATTATCGAACACAATTTGTTTCATTCTGTACTGAATACACTGTTGAGTACACAGAGCCAAATGGACTGGAGGTTGCTACAATATATGATATCTTCATTTCCTCCCCCTCTCTTTGCTTGTATTATTTCTGTCACATAATGTTCTTTATTGTTTATCTTAAAATTAATGAATGACACCATTGAATATTTCTTTTAAGTTTGTGCACTGGTATGGAAGTATATACCCTGCAAATAATAACTAACAAACAACAAGAGTCAAGACAGTCATTTCCTAGCATACATTGACATTCTTCTCTTTTTTTTAGATTCTGTCTTTGCATCAGAAGAAAAAACATAAGGCTTGAGACTTAAAATATTGACAAATCAAAACACTCTAACAAACAACTACACAACATTACTACCTAACAGTTTAACCTTCTCAGGACCATCAAATAAAAATGCCTCAAACTTTGCATACAAACAGGTTGGTAGGTAATGGGAGTGTTAATGGATGGAACTCCTACCTTGTTCCCATTTTGCAATCCATCACCGAAGGGTTGTCAAAGTCACCCAGAAGGTCCTGCATCTGGACATATTCTGTGTAAAGCAAGGCTTGGTTAAGGAACATACAAAATCTGCAGCAGTATGAGAGATTGTACAATCTGGTGTGACTTCACATCACTTGTCATGAACATCATTATCAACACCCAGAATGATGGCACATAATACGTCACTCTTTCCACAAATAAAATCATTATGCTCCAACAAATCGTAGCAATCTTACAGACAAACACACACACACACACACACACAGACACAAACAAACAAACAAACACAATATGTGCACGTAACTGCGTTATTTGTCCTGGCAGCCATGGATGACTAGAAAAAAATTTCAAGACCTAATCCACTTTACACTAGATACAACACATTTTCAGATGACAATTTGTCAAATTGAGATTGAGACTGGTATTCATGGCAACCACAAAGTAAAAAGAAACAATGACAATTACTCATACAATATCTGAAAAGGCTACTGGAAAGATTTTTTTTTTTCATTTTTTCCCCCATAATGCGAATTAAAAAAAAAATTACAAAAAGCCCCTCCATTGTATGCCAAACAGGAAATCTAGAGAAAAAAATCATATCAACAACCAAGATAGAAAAAGGCACCCAGTGCTTTGATATACAAACACACAGCAACATGCATCACACTGGTTAAAACAAGCATTCCCTCCTGCAGGGTACATTGCACAATCCAGATGAGCAAGATGAAATTGCCCAGCTGAACAATTCTCACCTCAATTCTTGCCTCCCTGCAGATTACTTAGCTGATGGCAGAAGGGGTGTCAGTTAGAGAGTTATCAAAAAAAAAAAAAAAATGGGTGTAGAACTAATGCGATGCATAAGGATAAAAAAGAAGATGGAGAGTGTGTGTGTGTGTGTGTGTGTGTGTGTGTGTGTGCATTATGCTTTGTGCGTGCAAGGAGGTGAACACCTCCCTGGTGTGTGTAAGTGTGTGTGTGCTAAGTGCATGCATGTGAGCGCATGTATGACAGAAAAATTAGAGAGAAATAAAGGATGTACTCCTCTGGATTACAAGATGAACTATCACATAATAAACATTATAAAATGGGTTCAAGAATGTAGCCAATAGGAAGCGCTGAAATGAGTCATGTGTGCTTTGGTTATTCTAGTCCCATCGCACTGCGTGTTAAATCCTATTGCCGATCGTCTGTGCGCGCGGCGGCTCCTTTGAATTGCATGCATACGCGCTGTCAATCCTGTAAACAACTTCTAGTTCGGGCTGCCTTTCTTCCCTTTGTGCAGTGAGTGGCGTACGTATACTCTTATACGTACAGTACAGTAGACCAAGCGTTGTGGGACCGGACGCGTACATGGAGTCACTTTGAAGGGCAAATCCAACGATTTAGCAGGTTAATTCTCACGCCGTTTTCAGAGTATGTTGTCTAGTAGGCCTATATGAGGAGTCTATATCAAGTCTTTAAGGTAAAGGGTGCATATTCTATGTAAAATAAGTAAGTTTTCATGCGGGAACTTAAGTGTCCGGAAACCCAACCCCCCATCATACTTATACTGTATGTGCGAGATTTCCGAGTGCGACGTGCGTAAATGTTTGGGACGAACATCTTCGGACGTCTTGACCCACAAAGGTACGTGAAAAACGCTGAAAAATACTGTTAGTTTTCGAATTTTTGACCCATTTTATAAAACAAATGATGCACAGGATTATTTCGTGGCGTTAGTGGAGGTGCAGCTCACTCTCGGGTATTTACAATGTAGTGCAACATGCACTCGGCTTGAGTGCGCTATACGCCTCCACTAACGCACTCTATCCTATCATTTGTATAATACATACTTTGGTACAGTATTAGAGGCAGGTGCAAATGTATGATTCCTTATCTCTGGTACTAATTTCTGACTTGATATTTTCAATCTCAAACTCACAATACATACATTGACAAAGCATTACAGACAGGTGCGATTATTTGCAACAGGTGCAAGAACGGAAACAAGAGAACGTGCATATCAAGAGTACAGGTTATCACACATGAAAGAATGATACAGTACGCTGATATCCACAGAAATGTGGGTTGGATGCCCCAATAACTTATGCTTTTACAGAATAGATAGATGAAAAAAAGAAGAAGAATGCAGTTGAGATTAGGTGAAAGGTAACACCACCTTTGAAGTCATTATCTAGAAAAAAGATGTCACTGAATTAAACTATGGTAGGTACCATATCATAGTTACATTTGTTTGGCAGCTGGGTGAGGATAAGCAGCACAAACAGAAAAAAAAGGGAAGAAGATTAAAAAGGTACCATAAAAACAAAAACAACACACACACACACACACACACACACACAAACAAACAAACAAACACACACACACACACACATACATACACAGCTTTATATAAAAGTCATAACTGCATCTCAAGGGAGAAGAAAAATACTGGCAAACAAATTTGTGAAAGATGAAACAAATATGATTTTGGAGAGGATTGGAGCAATGAACTGGATGAAACGATGAAAGAAGATGTTGATAAGCCATCACATAGGGCTGACAAGGTCTTTTTATGATACAAATACAGAGTATTCGTGGGGGCGAGGGTGGGGAAACATGCAGTCAATACGTTTTTAATGGAACCATTGAATGTCAAGAAACAATAGCAAGACTGAATGAAAGGATAACTTGTGAAAGAATACTCTTGGTTATAAAGAGGCTAGGGATGCAGCAGAGACGGAAGCATAGATAAAATCCTGGGTATGTCAAGAAATCGTAATCCGCTTCTCTTTCTGTTCGTCACAGTCGTCATGTGTGATGCAAGCAGTGCACGCATCCACTGGTGATCACTATCAGCAGTATGCAAGCTCTTCACGCTGCATTGACTGATCTCTTGACCACCATATCAGTGCTATGCATCTAACACACTACTAGGTCATCTAGGTCTTGAATGTTAGATGATTTCGCTACGGGGGCAGCATGTGAGCTGTGTCTTGATGTATATGACACACTTTAACCCAACTACCTGGTATGACTTTTATTACCACAGTACTAGAAGCAATAACATGCAAACCATCATCAAACATTACAAATGCTCAGTGTAACTGTGCCACATTTTAGAGGAAAGGTCCACTGACACACATCATCCCTAGTCACTTGAAGTCATGAACTAGCACCAGGTTCTTGCACCAGGATATGGTACAAATGCCAATACTTATCTAATATATTTCGATATCCTATCATACCTGCAACTTAGGTTTGTACAAAAATGTTTGTGGTCATTGAGAAAAATCAAATATCAAAATTGAATAAGGGGCACTGAGGAGTGAGTGTATGGAATCATGTCACTTACTCTGCTATAAGTCAAACCCACATTGTAAAGACATGTGATTTTGGTTAGGAACTCTAGACATTAAAGACCCTACATACGGAACAACCATAGACAAAGACTTGATGTTTCTTTCAAGTCGGGGAAAACAAAGTTGAAGATTTACAACAGCTACAGGCCATCTTTTTCCACAGAAACTTGCAGAAATTTACCTTGTAAAGTGCTTCAAAAATGAAGAAGCCATTGTTATCACTCTTGGTGGTAGTATATACTGGGGAGGGATGTGTAGGAGGAGCAGTAGATGTAAAGAAGGACAGTGGGAGAGAAGGTATTGTGGAACACAGCCATTGTGATGGCACACTGATTAAATTGACTGTCCTTTCAAAATCTTGGTCCCAGGCCATTATGAATTGTGATGCATCAGCAGGCATTGACAATTTCATTTTCCTTTCCTGAAGGGAAAACACGCCTTTTTCCCCCCTCAACGCAACATTAGCTAGAGAGAGGATGGAAAAATACATGGTGCTACTCAAATCCACATAATAAAAAGGAAAGGATAATCAGCAGAGAGAAAATTAACATAATAAACTAATGGAAGGCCACGTGATGTAATCAACTAATCAAGGCCAAAACATAGTGAGAGAAACAGCACATCATACAAGAGTGTGCTTGAATGATTATACAATGTCTGTTTCTTTTTCTTTATCCTCTGCATACATGAATCTCTATGTGTATGTGAGTATGTAAACATACACATTATAAACATGGGAGAAGGAGGGTGACAAAGTCAAGTAGACATGTATACATACCTTGGGGAATTGGCTGCAAGGGGGGGGGGGGGGCCTCAGAAATGTTCAAACTCCCATTTTTCTTTAGAGTTGGATATTGGATTTGGAATGATTTGATCAGTAATGACAAAATCACATAACAGTTAAAGATTTGGGTGTTTTTGTGTTTGCTAATTAAATTTCTCACAAATCCCAGAGTGAATACACACATGGCAATATCCTGATATCTGTCACCACTCCATTCACTGCCATTTATTTTGTAATCGTCGGTGAGCGTTGTCTATCTCCATTGACTCAATACACAGTGAAGGCACACACACCGAAGAGGTAATAGACACGATTTAGCTATTCACAATCTTGTCCCTACATATTTCTTCTTGGTTTTTTTTATTGAAAATTTGCCACATATACCACCAAAAGAATGCATCAGATTTTTTAAATTTTGGTTCTACTTTTAACTTCTAACTACAGAAGCTCCCTCACTTGTATATGCAACACAAGAGGTGATATATACCATGATTTAGCCATTCACACTGTCCTTGAATATTCATTTTTCTAATTACTCTTTGACTCAAAATATGGCAAATGGTCCATCCAATGAGTGTGAATGTTGATTCTAAAACTGCAGAAGCTCCATTGTGTGGATATATCCCCATCCCCCTCCCCCCCCCCCAAAAAAAAAGCTCAGTCCATCTCAATAGACTTCAATAGCATACAGTGAAGATGCACATGCAGAGCAAGAGGAAAAGATACTGTACCATGATTTAGCCACTCACATTGTCCCTGACTTTATATTTCTAACTAATTTTGATTGAGAATATGCCAAATAGTCCACCAAACATGTGCACCAGATCACTGAATTTCAATTCTAAAAATGCAAAAGCTCCCTAACACACACTCCCCAACTCAGTCATTGTAATCCCTCACTTGCATGTTGCCAAGGAATATTGAACATAATTCTTGCCCCTCCCCCCAACCCGGAAAAATTGAAGTGTATTGGCCATGCTTTGGGACATTGAGTAGAATCACGTGATAACTGTTTGGTGCCCTGGAGGACTAATTAGGGAAAATTTGAGGACGAAATATGTGTGATTAGGTATATGAATTCACTTGTTGCACACCCCCAATCAACACACACAAAATTGGTACTTGCACACCTACAGATGTAACTAAATATGCAAAAGCTCCCCCTACACCTTTCTCCTGCCAGCTGGGTCTCTGCGCTCCCTTACTTTTGTATTGTCGGGAATATTGCACATAGTTTTGCCTCCCCCCCCCCCCCAAGAAAATGTTTGTGCATACAGCCATGTTTGGGGACATGGTGTGATAAAGACACTACCAGCCGCAGAATCACGTGATATTTACTTGGTGTCCTGGAGGACTAATTAGGTAAAAATTGAGGACACAACACTATGTATAATTACATGAAAGCACATATCACACCCGCAATCTGCACACACATAATCGGTACCCTGCAGACTCTCAGATGTAACTGCATCCTCACACAAAGATATACAGACACACAACAACCACAAATTTAATACACAGCCTCATTTGGCTTTATCTACCTCAGCTTTGTCCCTGTCCACTTCCATTCTTTTTTTTCCTTTTTTTTTTCAACCACAATGTTCCTGTCTGATCACTGTAAATGTCCAATTAGCTGTAATTACTGGTACTGGTCACGTTCACATCATAAAATTTTTGTGGCAGGCAACACACATGGTTCTGGATATGCATATTGAAAAATCACAGACCATGGCTAAGAAGGTCTATGCAGTAACAATCCTCTCACCCCAATTTTGCTATGTTTTATTTTCCTAAATACCATCCAACCTATTACATTAAATGGAAAACCCATATTTTGCATAGGAATTCAATGCCAATATCATATCTACATCTGTTGAAAAATAGTATTCCTGTAGGCATTTCTCTAATTTAGTCCACAATATTAAACACCTTGTAAAAATTCAATTTTCAAATTCTTCAGATTCAAAACTCTGACAAATAAATGATAGACTACCATGCTCTAAAGCAATGGACAACTGACCAGAGAGTGTAATCTCACTACATTACACCCACATTCCCCCTCACCCCCTCACAATTGTTGATAAAGATAAAGGATACTTTCTGAGTTTCTCTCCACTTCTCCCTTGTATTCTGGAATGTATGGCCTTAGGACGTCAGACATCAGTGTGCTCAGCGCTGTCTGCTCCTTTTGGCAGTATTTCTTGAGAATCATGCCATATTCACCCGCCTTGAAGTTACCTGCAATGGTGGAATACAAAGACAATACTGAACTCAGCAAAGAACATACAACACAAGTAGACATTAATAGTTATAGGTAGTTGACTCATCATTCTCCTTTTTTCCTTATCATACTTCTAAGATTCTTCTGTTGTTCTGTATTTTTTTTATCTCCTTTTCATTTCATCTTTTTCTGGAGTCTCTACTTTTTCCCCCTTCTCTTTATTACCTTCTCCATTTTCTATTGTTTGTTTTAATTCCAAGAATCCTTGTTTTTCCTTTTTTCCAGTTCTTTTCCTTTTTTTTTCTATGCAAATACATGTTAACCCGTTCTGTATGGGAACCTGGTGGACTGCGTATTGTAAAGTCTATTGGCATTTCAGAATCCAGTAAGAAACGGGTTAATGAAGTTTTTGTGTGGCCTTTTTTTTTTCTTTGTTCAACCAAACAAGGCAGCATTCAGGAAATTACATCCAGAAACAGCATGATCATGTTAGCTGTAGGTCTAGCATATCTGGTATAGCATTAAAAGCTATGTCGTGATCTCTTACTACTGGAGCTACAGTCAAACAGCATGAGTGTATTTTCACTACGTCTGGTAATTATCCCACTCATCAAGGGCATCCCAGGAGCAGTAAGTATTACAATCTGGTCTTATCCCAGAAAAATTCCACCTCAGTCATCGTGAAAACATGCATTTCTGTCTCTGAAAATGACAAATAGACCTCCATTTGTCCGGTCATGTTGCTTTAGGGTGAGATTTAGTAGCATCCTACAAATCCTCTTGCAACACTCAACGTAAAGCTCACGTGGATCAAAGGATAAAAGAAAGAAATTGCTGTGTCTCATTGTACTTCAAACAATATGAAAGTTTCTCACTATCATTGATTCTTTTTTTCTTCCTTTGTTTCATTATTTTTTGAATTATTTTATTATTACTACTACTGCTACTTCTACTACTACTACTACTGTTACTTCTACTATTATTGTTATTATTTCGCAAATGACATTATCTGGAGTACTCCTTAAGCCACTCAAATGAAAGTCCAGTTCAGTTTCATTTTTGTTAAAATACTGCTATGAATAGTCCATGACATGGGGCTATGGACCCAAGTTTCAATCTGCTCTAATTCTCTTTCTATTATGTATTTATTTAGTGATAATGAATTCTAAAAACAGAAATAATAATTACATATGCAATGTGATGCACTTTCAGATTGGAATTAAATGAAAAAAAAAAAGTTAGAAAACTTGCTAGCTCATACACTCACAAACTGGTAAACACAGACAGTCAGACAGACAGACACACACACACACATACAAATATATATATATATATATATTATACACACATATCATATACACTGTATACATGTGTGCATTTAAAAAAATTAAGAACAGAAGAACTATGAACCATGAATGTGTCTATGTCATCATAAAGATACTTCTTCAAGTACATACCTTGTATCAAGTAAGATACAAATAAAAAAAAATTTAAATATTATAGATACTGTACATAATATACTACTATACAAAATGAGAGAGAAAAAGAGTAGGGGAAAGATAGAGAGGGAGAGTGCAAATAAAAGACTGACACAGGGTGGGCAATAAGAGTAAAGGCTACAGCTACTATGTTTGGAAAAAAAACAACCCCAAAATGAAATTTAAAAAAAAAAGGTCGGAAACCAGCCGTAACAACTCAACCAATCACTTAAATGACGGCAATCATTAAATGGCTTTCCCCTTCAAAAACCTGATTAAAGTGGATCCTTTGTTGGCAGGGTGATTACCATACCAATTCCCTCTGATTAAAAGCTAAATAGGTAGTAGTGAGTGTATTAAAATTCATGGTGAAAACTCTCATCAACTTTCTAAAAAGAGTTGGTGTGTGTTACATAACAAAGCACATCACCTACACACGCAGGAAAGTTTTTGTTGGAAAAAGAAAGGGGTAAGGGGGGGGGGGGGGGGGAGAAAAAGAAAGAAAGAAAGAACTCTTCAAGTCGCACATCATAGTCACTGATATTTATCAAACAAATCTCTCTCAAGCTAGCTAGCCAGAGAGCCAGGAGACAGTTTTGTTTGTTTGTTTGTTTGTTTGTTTGTTTGTTGTTGCTGTTTTGTTGTTGTTGTTTTTTTTTTGCATATTGTCCAGCGTGTGCGGTTTGGGTTTTTGTCACGTGAAACAGAGCATGACATTGCTTATTCTGAGTTTATTAGTAACCTGTGATGATGGGCATTTTTATCTGATGAAGCAGCATATATGCAAAAATCATACCCCTTTTTTTCCACAGGGGCCCATCTCTTTTGTCACACTCTTTTTTTTTCTTTGCATTGCTAGAAATGTGATGCTAATGAATGTGAGGCCACTAATCCTTGCTTACAAAATGTAGGAACCAGACACGTATTACACTTGGCATATCAAGTACAGAGGAGGTGTGTCCTTATCAGTGTGCTATCACAACAACTGCATTCACACACAAGAGTTAATTTTGTGTGTGTGTGTGTGTGTGTGTGTGTGTGTGTGCTCGCTCTTCACACACACACACACACACACACACACACACACACACTTTTTTTGCTTTTGTCACTCTTTTGTTTTTTTCTTTTTCATATGAACAATAACATACAAATTAGTTAATTGCAAAATAATACAAATGTCATATTGACAACATAAACTCCACATTGTCAATATTATGAATGAAAAAGAAAGAATTTTGTATTAAAAAAAAAGGATAAAGAAAAGGCAAACACATCAAACAGAAGGGAACAAGGCACCCTTCCCTATTATAGACAAACATGCCCCATTGAGGAAAAAACGAATAAAGAAAAAAGAATCACCTTGGATCACTGAGCAGGTCCTCGAATTAATCAGACAAAGAAATGTACAAAAGTGTGTAGCAAAGAAATCAGGTCTGTCTGATGACTGGAATAAGTATAAGCTACTGCGAAATAAAGTAACGTATGAAATTCGGAAAGCAAAGAAAGAGTATATTGCTAGCTGTGTTGAAAATAGTTGTGGTACCTCTGGTGACGTATGGAAATCATTGAGTTATGTTTTACCTCGTAAACCGCGGGCTGAAAGAATAACGTGTATTGCAAATGAAAACAGGGACATTTATGATAAAGTTGAGATAGCAGATAGCTTCAATAAGCATTTCACAAACATTGGCAAGGTTATTCAAGAGAGCATTGAAGTCAATGATGAAGATGGGAGCAATGACCCTGGAATCGTTGATAACGGAAATGATTTTAAGTTGAAAAAGATAGATGAGAAAGATGTTTTGAGCAGTTTAAATAGTCTATCTGTTGATAAAGCAACTGGTTTGGACAATATTCCCGCTATCGTTTTGAAATCTATAGCTGATTATGTTTTTAAGCCGTTGACATATATATTTAATCAGTCAATACAACAAAGTAAGGTGCCGTTGTCGTGGAAACGATCGCGTATTACGCCAGTCTACAAGGGTGGTGAGAAAACTAATATGAGTAACTACCGACCTATATCAATATTATCGATTATCACAAAAATTATAGAAAAGTTAGTATTTGATCAACTCTACGGATATCTGCAAATGAATGATTTGCTTAGTGAGCACCAGTCAGGCTTTAGGCCAAACAATTCCACCATGACTGCCTTGCTGACCACCACTGAAGACTGGCTTGATAATATGGACAAAGGCAACTTTGTTGGGATAGTAACCTTGGATTTAAAGAAGGCGTTTGATACAGTAGACCATGGTATCCTCTTAAAGAAATTACGTATGTATGGTATCAGTGATGTTGTTGTTGAATGGTTCCGAAGTTATCTTACCAGTCGCACACAATGCACTATCATCAACGGTGTACAATCTAGTCCACGGACAATCACATGTGGAATACCACAGGGGTCAAATCTGGGCCCTTTACTTTTTGTTCTATACATAAACGATTTGCCTTTATCTGTAAAGAAATGCAAGGTTTCATTATACGCAGATGACACCTGCCTGCACTACTCGTGTAGTGATGTGAAGAGATTGACGGGCGTTTTAAATGAAGAATTGGTGAGAATACATAGATGGTTAACCAGAAATAAGCTCGCTCTTAATGTTACAAAGTGTGAATTTCTTTTAATTGGGTCAAGAAAGAAACTCAACTCAGTGGAGCCACCATGTATTAAGATAAAGGACACTGTTATTACTCGTGTTTCAAATTGTAAATATCTGGGTGTGCAAATTGATCAATATTTAGAGTGGACAAATCACATCGATTCATTGTATAAAAAATTACAAACCCTTTTATATTTGTTAAAAAGAATTCGACCTTATATAACAGAGCAAATGGCATTGATTTTCTATAAAACTATTATTCAAAGTAGGATTGATTACTGTAGTATAATCTGGGGAAACGCGGGGAAAATACGTATTGATAAAATTCAGAAATTATTGAATAGAGCATTGAGAGTTTCTATGAATGTAAAATGGAGATTTTCGAGTGAAGCATTATTTGATTTGATACAAACAAATGCAAAGTTAAAGATAGATACATTTATTGAAAGAAGTGATAAACAGTTATTGTATGTGATGTATAAAATTGTAAATAGGATTATGCCACAAATTGTATGTAATTTATTTTTATTTAAGCAGACTACTTACATACTGAGAAAAGGAATATTGAAACTAGATGTACCACACCCAAGAACTAATTTTAAGAAACGTAGTGTAACATATCGAGGCGCTAAATTATGGAATGATCTATCAGATGATGTAAAGCAAAGTGTATCCTTTCTTACATTTAAACATAAGGTGGATAAATTATATACGTAGTAATTGTTTGCATAAACTGTAGCACTGTGCATTAATCGTTTTCCTTTGTTTTATTTTCAGTATCATTCTCATTTTCTTTATGTAGTATGCATGATTTCCTATGATATGTTTTTGAGTGTCTGTTTGTTTGATTTTTGTATTTAATTTTTTCTTCTTTTTTTTAAAGTTTCCTATACTATGTATAAAATGTTGTATTTTGTAATTGTATGATTTTTTACTTCACGGACTCACAGAAGAACAGCCATTGGCTGAAGTGAGTGACCCGTGGTGAAATAAAATAAACTCAAACTCAAACTCAAACTCAAACCCCACCCAAACCCATGTCCAGTGAATCCGTTCACACACACACACACAGACACACACACACACACACAAAGCACAGGGCAAAATTATCGCACAAATTGAAAATAACAATAATAATAACAATAATTTGGGGAGTGTGTGAATACAGCTAAGTACTGTAAAAGTGGAAATTTTTGTGGTGTTGAAATTTTCGCGCATTTCGCGCAACCAGAATCTAGCGCGAAAATAAAAGCACGCGAATATTTTTGCTTGCCATACGTTCCAGTAGTCGACGTCTGGATTCCGAGGAATTAAAAACATGTGAAACTCTTCTAACCCCGCCAAGCGTGAAAAATTAGTCACGCAAAAATATCCACTTTTACAGTACTGCTTTTACATCTCAGGTAAGCTTACTGCAATGTTTTTTTCACATATAGCATTGTGGGAAAGAAACTAAAGCACAATATTTTCTTTCTGTTTTTTTAACTTAATGTATATGTTCATTTGCAAAAGGGCATTATCTTAAGTATCAAGCAGAAAAGAAGCTTAAATTGGATGTTATAAACATACCCTTATATGTGACTGTTTAATAATGTAATAATTACCCTAGTTCAATTCCTGGATAATCTTGCCCAGACACATGAAAAAGCTTTGAACATAATTACCTTTACACCAGAAACAAAACCCTGACTTTTCCCAGTTCCTTGTGCACAATTGAAATTATCATCCTTTTGCAGAACACACCAAAAAAATTGTGTGTGTGTGTGTGCTGTATGAAAAAATATTAAATATCAATTTTCCTTTCATTTGAGATAAAACCAAAACCTGATGCCTCAGACAGGAGTAAGACCTTGTGAGTTATAAACAGACTTAATTAACACCAAGCAAAAATAGATAATGATAGTAATTACTTCACAGGACAAAACACATCCTTCTGCACATGAAAGAGGGACACATTTTGCTATTTTGAGGGAGGACCCCCTTGATTATTATCCGACAATAATTAGTGAGTATTTACATTGATGAAGGGTGATTAGTCACTGAACAATAGGACTACCTGCAGGGTTGAATGAAACGTTTTCAACATATTTTTGTCTAGAGCTGTATACATATATAGAAACAGGAATTTCTGTCTTCTGTTCATGTCTTTTTCAATATATCTTATAAGGTCAGTTCACCCTTGCAAAGAAAACAGTGCCATAAATACTCATTGCTCTCCGCTGTTCCTTGTAGGAGACCAAAAGAGACTTTAAATTAAAAAACGAAAAAGAAAAGAAAATGGTTTATTAAAGTTGTATGCCTGCCAGGTTTTACTGAGTCATTATTTAGGACATAGATTCAAAAAGTGTATTTCCTAAGAAAAAATGTTGATTCTGCAGAAGAATGAAATGAACATGTGGATGACTGATGGATGATGGGGGGGGGGGGGGGGGGGGGAGGGGACAAGATGATCACATGACTCATAAAATAAGACAAAGATGTGGAGGCAAGATGGTTTGGCAAAACGGGTTATGGTGATGTTTCCCCTCCAAGGGGGAATCAAAGCAAGAGACACTGAAATGTGTATGGAAGTCGACAAATTTGGCTACAGGGATATAATCACTTTTCCTATTTAAAGAAGTAATAAATGTAAAAATAAAACAGACGTAAGAGGGGACAGCACTTCCTTGCCATAGTGACTGATATACACATAGCCCTATCAACCCTTCACTCTATGTGGTACTTATATCTGATGGTGTTCGGCTCTCCTTTGGGGCCTCTGCTTCCTCAAAGTGATAGGCGACTCCTGGTCAACTCACTTGCCCCATTTCTGAATGAACCACACTATCAACCCAACACTATGAAGTTACTGTATATGCCATATATTTTAGAGCGAGTCTGAATTTTCACGAATCGGGACTTCCTGATGATTTTGCAATGGGCGATCGTGGAGTATAGTAACGAACAGAGAAATGTATACATGCATGTTACCTTCATATCAGGATCAAAGTCAATATTTTTGTGTCTTTAAATTCGAATAGCAACTGACTCGTGAAATTCAGGAAAATAAAAACCTCATGAAATATTTGTCATATACAGTAAGCCTTATAGTCCTTGCATCACTTCAAGAGCTTGGTTTTTTTAGCCAGGAAAATGATTTAATTTCATACAATTTCACTGTTTCGCATGAAGAAGTGTTCAGTATTTTGCAAGGTTCTATTTCTGTGGAGAACTTGAGCAATCCACATGGCATGCATTACACTGCCTATAATCATACTTCTGCTAGTATTTGCTATTCTCCAGGTCCAGATTGTTACTACATACCAGTATACAATGTACACATCTATAAGTAACATGTTTACTTTGATCTTTTGATATTGACTCTGAGGACAGAGTCTGCCTTGCACAAAAGCAGGGAAAGCTCATAAATCCGCAAGATATATTATGTCAATGCCCGCATGGTTTCCAGCAAAGGCAGTTATTTTTAATTTACAAATCATTATTGGTATATGTACATGATTCATATAAAAGTGTGTTCACCAAAGATTGAATTGAAGACTTGCATGGAGAAGATACCTCAATAATAGATGAAAGGTCATGAGAAATGGTTGAATAAAACACAAGGCCATCTCAGATAACTGGAAGGTACCATCAGTACTGAAAAGGAATACTATGGGAAAATACATCCATAATACAGCACATATAGGGAAGAGATTAAATCTTAAATTTGGCCTTTGCAAAGCTAATGCTGCTTGCTATTTTGATGAATGAATTCAGATTTGACAGGTTATTATAAAACCTCATATTTTCACAAGCATGAAGTTTTTGCAAATTTTGCAGGGAGCTAATAAGATTCATGAAAAAAAAAAGCAAAAGTGTTTGTCTACGCAAGGCATTGAATGCAGGTGGCAATTCCAAAAAAAGGCCACCAGCTCCAAATTGAAAAAGTTTCATGCCGCGACTATTTCTGGTTTTACGGTATGCAACAGAAGTTCCTTTCAAATGACGTATGATTAATTTTTCATTGCACATATTCCAAAGTTATGTTAAACACTAGTATTAAGAAAGAATGAGTGGAGTGAGCACCTTCCAACTAAAGGACTAGTTTGTTCATCACATTCCATGCCATGTGAAACATTACTCATACTGTTGCAGAAGGAGTAGACTACTTTGAGAAATGCACATTCATATGCATACACACAATAGACAAATCTTTGGAACCTGAAAAGGGTTCTCTGGAGGCAAATGTGAAAAAGTGCTGATTACATTTTGATGTAGCTAGGGGCAAAAAAAGAAGAAGAAGAGATTGTTAATGTGCTCACAAATTTAAGGATGTTTCTTAATCATCAGAATTAATCAGTGTATCTTGAGTAACTGAAGAAAATGTGACATCAGTGGTGGTTGACTGTAGATGTATCTTACATTGTAGGATTAACAAGAAACAACAACCAAACACTGAAATTATGACCAAAGTAGCTGTTTTTCTCACGTCACACCTAAAAGTGTCAAAAAGTAATCTGCATACTGAACAAGTTGCTAGATATATATATACACACACACTTGTCAAAGTCTTAGAAATTTCCTCAGGAATACAGATAACGAGGTCAAAAATTGCCAACCACAGGGATTGGTTGGTTTGACTCTAAAATCAAATGCCTCGAAGACGCAACTTAAATGTGAGTGACAAAAATAAAGCGGAATTGTTTAAGGGCAAATTGTCCTTATTCTTTATTTTCATGTTCAGAGTCAGCAGTCCAGCAAAAGTTTGACATTTTGTTTAAAAAAGGACAAATGATTAGATCATGTATCACATTTCTCTAACCTGTCTATCTCTCTCCCTCTCTTTTTCTTTTTTCTCTAGAAGTTGTTGCGAAAGGTCCTAACCCCAAAAATAGAGCGATTGCATGAGGAAAAGGTGGTCGTGGGAGATTGGCTGTATCTTGAGGCATCTGGTTGCCATGGACACAGGAAGAGACAGGAAACTTTGGATTAATGCTGTTTTCATACCGCAGGAGCAGCCGGGAGTGAGTCGTGCAGCCAAATGTCACTCTTTCTCAAGTGGGGACAGATTAACTGAGGGCCTGAACCTCACTGAGGATACCCTTTGATACTTCTCCCTTACCATATAGGGAGGAAAAAAATCAGATCACACACTATCATTATTAAAATAAAACACAAGTCTTTGCATCATAACCTATAGTAGAACAGACTTCCAATCATCTGAGAAAACTCTGTCAAGGAAAAGGATGATTTAAGAGGTACATCCTCAGCCCACTTGTGAGTAGGTTGGTGACATGAATGCATCAAGCTCTGTGAGGGCAGGTGGTTTCAATAGTCCTTTTTAGAATCTTTGGTGGTCAAATGATTAATCTCAAGTATACTCGATCACAACGTTCCACTTAAAGGAAGAAGGAAAGCCCGGAAGACGATAACCTTAAAGGCAAAAGTATTTACGAGTAAGGGTGTGTGTGTGTGTGCATGATGAGTACTTTCCTTTTGTGTATGTCTGCGTCTGTATAAATTGTTTATTGTGTGTGTGTTTGTGTTTGTGTTTGTGCATTTGTTCATCAGCTCCTGTCCACTGATTTCCTGCGATGAGATATATTCAAGTTCAAGTTACAGCTGATTCCAATACCCAGATTCTGAGTGTGGCATACATATGATGTAATTTACATTTAGAGACAGTACTCGGGTCGAACAAAATGTCAGTCTTTCCTTAACCTGTTCCATACTGCATTCTTAAATCTCCATAGACTTAATACACAGCTAACCAGGTTCCCGTAGGAAACGGGTTAACTTGATACAACTATCAGGTTCAGTATTTCTGTTTTAATTCTGCATTCCTAATGCATTCCTAATACATCCAAGAAACACTGCTTTATTTGGAGCAGAAGAGCCATAAACAGGGACCTGCAAAATAAGCCTTAGCTTTCAAACTGTACACTTTTCAAAACCAATCAATCACAACTCAGAACTAAGAGAACTACCACTAATCCAGGATGTTTTTCCCCTCCTGTATTACCTTTTAGCTATGATACAATTATGCCAAAAAAAAAAAAAAAAATCAGTGACTAGTGACTCTTAAGAAGGAAAGCAGTTCTTAGTAGATATTGTATGCTGAGTTGCAAATGGACTTTTTAGGGGAGGGAGAAAAAAAATCAAATATGAACAGCCAAACAATCTAATTCTATAATTCTGATACACATGGGGTTCCCCCAATTATTGAGCCAATAATGGTTCATCTGTTCACACCCCCCCCCCCCCCAAAAAAAAAAAAAAAAGAAAGAAGAAGAATCACAAATTCTCCACAGGCCAATTGGGCCAGTTACTAAAGTTGTTTTATCCTGTGCGTCAGAGGTCCCAGATGTGGACGATCCATCTGAGGCAGTTGTTGTTGCTTCTCCTTTTTTTTCGTGTGAGTCTGTGCACCACGTCACTTATGATGTCAAGGAATGGCAAGAAACTAAAGCAGCATGTGAGCTGGGGACTGGGAGTGATCAGAGCGTGATCTACTTCTGAGAGCAAAATTAAACTGCCAAAGAGAGCTGCATGACGCACTTTGATCTAGGGTGTCTTTAAAAGTATTTTTTAAAAATCCCGCATATGTCATATTTTTAGTATTCACAGATTGAGTACAGAAGGAAAGTATTAAGAGTGAAGGGAAATTAATTTGCTCCTGCTACTGGCATTGCATCATTACTGAGAACCAAAGATGTTCATTTGTCTTTTTTTTAATGTCTTTCTATCACTGTTTCTGGTTCACAATGCACGTCATATCCTTTAGTTTAAATGAAATCCTGTTTAGTGATTGGTCTACATAGTATCATGTGACCAAACATAACAATACTACAATGTTGGAAAAAAAGTGCAAATGGAGGAAAGTGTTTTTAAATATGACAGCATTCATGGTAATATTACAAATGTTGCCATATACATGCGATCCATCAATGTTTTTTACATCAATGTGTGTGTAAAGTGCAATCTTGATCGCCCTCACAGACCACTATTTAAATTGTGTCCACCACAGCACCCCAACTGTATACACAACAATATGTAAATGTTTGAATACTTTTTTTATTATTCATCTGAAGACATTTAAAAAGAAATATCTTATCACAGTTTGGAACAACTGGTGAAATAATATATTGATTCTATGGTGACAGAAATTGCACTATTTCATTTAGGACTATGCCCCTCAGAAAAAGTCTTATTCCTGCCATCTTGGAATCCAAAACTTCAACCATGCAGAGCCACTAAATGCATGGTATTTGATCATTATGTAATAAAAGGGGGGCACCTATCTTGGTGTTTCTCTGTATTGCTTGTAATGGCATTAGTGTCACCATACTTTGAACACTATTATGTAGAATTAAAGCAAATATGATAATGACAAACCTACAACTAATAGGAGATGTCAGAAATTAAAGATTTATGATTTAAGAAAAAATCAAATGCAAGTATATCAGCTTGGTAGGTCTCTGGAATCTACAAGGACACTCCTTACATTTGGATTAAAGAGATGTGGAGATATAGACATTATACCTCAACATCTTACATACACTGATGTATCTCTCTTTCTAATAAATACATTATGAAGATAGATAAACATATAGATATATAGATAAAACATATATAAATAAACACAAACATATGTAGATAGTGATATAGACACGATGAAATATCACACACTAATTAGGGACTGATGTCAATATTACTTTAAGTCATTTTTATCTGATCAGATATGGCCGATGCATATCTTCCATCCTATTCCTTGGAAACAGTCCGCATTTCACAACCTTCAGTTAAATATCACCAGTCAATGTCAGTTGGTCTCTTAAAATATTTCTAAATCAGATTCTGAAGATCAAATCTGTTTCCCTAAAATAAATAAGTAAATAAATAAATGAATAAATGAATAAATGAATAAACAAATAAATAAATGAATAAATGCATGAATAAATAAATAAACAAATAAATAAATAAATAAATAAATAAGTGAATAAATGACAGATACTGAATATATCAGCATTAGAATTTGTGTCAGTGTTCTTTAATCAAACTGTATTCAAGGTCTTTGTATCAGCACACTTTTTTTCTTTTTTTTTTTGGCTCGAGCCTTGAATTTCTATCACAGATACTTTGAAAACTAAGCCTTCCTTCCTTTTCCTAAGATTTGTTCATTTGCTGCAGAACATAAAAATCTTTCTACTTTCATACAGACAAATGAGACTTCAGAGATAATCTATTCTGTGGATACAGCTGGGCTTATTTTTGATTTTGCAAGAAGTGGTGTCTGCTTTAAACCAGGCTTCTAAACAACATCAAATTTGTCAAATGAATTTGTGACCAAGCAGTGTATAAGTGCAATAAAGCATATTATAAAATGGGTTCAAGAATGTAGCCAATAGGAAGCGCTGAAATGAGTCACGTGTGCTTTAGTTATTCTAGTCCCATTGCACTGCGTGTTAAATCCTATTGCCGATCGTCTGTGCGCGCGGCGGCTCCTTTGAATTGCATGCATACGGACTGTCAATCCTGTAAACAACTTCTAGTTCGGGCTGCCGGCCAGCCGGCCGGCCGGCCGGCCTTTCTTCCCTTGTGCATAACATGTGTGGCGTACGTATACTCTTATATACGTACACTTTGTACAGTACAGTAGACCAAGCGGTAGGACCGGACTCGTACATGGAGTCACTTTGAAGGGCAAATCCAACGATTTAGCAGGTTAATTCTCACGCAGTTTTCAGAGTATGTTGTCTAGTAGGCCTATATGAGGAGTCTATATCAAGTCTTTAAGGTAAAGGGTGCATATTCTATGTAAAATAAGTAAGTTTTCATGCGGGAACTTAAGTGTCCGGAAACCCAAACCCCATCATACTTATACTGTATGTGCGGGATTTCCGAGTGCGACGTGCGTAAATGTTTGGGACGAACATCTTCGGACGTCTTGACCCACAAAGGTACGTGAAAAATGCTGAAAAATGCTGTTAGTTTTTCGAATTTTCGACCCATTTTATAAAACAAATGATGCACAGGATTATTTCGTGGCGTTAGTGGAGGCGTAGCTCACTCTCTATATGCCTCCACTAACGCACTCTATCCTGTGCATCATTTGTATAATGCAACAAGTAATATGCCTCAGTATCTTAGGGACACAGAAAAAAAAGTATCTGGTGATCGAAGCAAGCATTCCAGGATTAACTTGTGGAAATAAGTGGGTAGAGGGAGGAGGTGGATTGATGTTCAAGACATAGAGAGAGGAACAAATTATTTTTTCTCTACACCTACGCGTAAACACACAGACACACACACACACTATACACTTTTCTTCATAGTTCTCCATACTTCTGAAGCATATCATGTTGCATTCATCATCAATGCCACACTATAATCAGTCACATCTTAATCCATGGAACAAGGACACCCCTTCAAGCAATGTGGCCGACAAAGAATAGATTGATTTTTTTTTTATCGACTAGAGGGATAGCAGAAGGGCAACACTGTCAATTACAGTGGATTTATAATTGGGAGGCAGCATCTCAAGAGAAATCCCTAAGTGCCAAGGGAAAGATTTGAGACAGATTACACACAGGAATAAAGAATTTTGAAGATTGAGGGAAAGAAATAATGAGATTTGATAGAAACAAAAAGGAATTGAATATAATAACCTTGTATCTAATATTTCATTCTATGGCTTACTACATGAATAGATGATGCAAGTAATACCAATGCATGAATGATTATAAATGAATAAAATCAAATTCTGAGAAAAGATTAAAGGTGTGATGACTTGATAGTCACGACAGAGCTTTGTTAATCTTAAGTTGACAAGTTTCTGTCGACACCTGCCCATACATCTTGACTTCCAAGGAAGACAGCATGTTTTTCAGACAACTCTGGTCTATACCCAGCTGCTGTAAGATACTATGTGACACTGGTGAGTTGACAATTTAATAAAGATACAACATAAGACATGTGAGCTTCACATGACTGCATGATATATGTCAACTGATGCACAAAGTTTAAATGGATGAATTTATAAATAACAAAATATACAAGGAAATGAACAAATGAATAAATAATGGCAGGATGAAAAAAACATATGAATATGAATGAACACACACACAAAAAAAAAATAACAAAAAGGCCTGCTGTACACTAACCCATTTTTTCTACTGGTCCAACCTGTCTGTTAGACCAGTAGGTGCTCAGTTTTTCCATTTCTTACTGGTCCATTCCTTAAAAGTTACTGGTCCGACAATGATTTCTACTGGTCCCGGACCACTGGACCAGTGCCAGTGTGCAGCACTGCCTACTGCATGTGTGGCTATATTTCTCATCACCCTCTCTGTCCTTTACTTTCATTTTCTCTTGTATTGGTAGTAAAAGTGAATTACAATCCTTACCTTGGTGTCCTGCAAGTTGTACCCAAGGGTATTTCTTCTTGAAGGACTGCACAAAGGGAGACCAATGCACCATGTTGCGAATTTTTCTCCACGAGCTCGCCTGTGAAATGAAATAAAGACAGAATTGGACATAGAAATATTCTTTGAGAAAAGTTTCAGTGCACAACACCACATATTCTTTTCTTTGCCATTTAAATGTAATGAAAACATAAACAAATAAATGAATTACCCCTGCTTACAAATGTGATAGTCACTTCTCCTTTCTTTTCTTTTTAAGGGGGGAAGAACGAAAACAAAACTATGAACAGAATCTAAAGCCAAACACTGTCCTCAAACACATTTCATGCTTCTGAAAATGAAAGCTGAAAAAGACAGAAAACTAGTAAATAAATTTACATATGAATACAAATATAATTGTTTACAAACGTGGTATTCATGTTTTGGGGTGAAAACAAAACTACAAACACTTACTGAGAATCATTTAGGAGTTAATCTAAAAACCAAACATTGTCCTCAAATATATTGTCCTCAAATACATTGAATGCTTCTGAAAATGAAAGCTGAAAAAGGCAGAAAGTTTTGATAACAAACTATTTTTAGTCCCTGAAAGTTGAGTGCTCATAACAACTGTAAATCAGAAAAAAAAAAGAATATCTAGAGATAGAGAAATTCCTAGTAGCAGTAAACATCCTGAGAAGCAACAGTTAACGGCTAGCATGTTTCCACAATGAAACTGGGAGCGAAAAAAATTCATTATAAAAACCATTCATGACAGAAACAGACTACAAAAACACAAATCTCTTAGTGGAAAATTCGGCACAATGAAAAATCACTTTCAATTTGGGTTGAGTGAACAACCAAGAACTATTAGTACCAGATAAACCAGGGATAGTGATAGTTTTGTTAAAAAAACAATACATGACAGAAACAGTTTGACTGCAAAAACACAAATCTCCTAGGAGAAAATTGGGCACAATGAAAAATCACTTTAAATTTGGGTTGAGTGAACAACCAAGAATTATTAGTACCAGGTAAACCACAGATAGTGATAGTTTTATTGTTATTGTTGTAAAATCAGAGAGTTGAAGTAAACACATTATGAAAACTTATACTAGCGGGGGGGGGGGGGGGGGCTGAAAAAAATGGGGGTGGGATAAGGGAGGAAGGATGGTTGTAATTGCTCTTAACGACTTGAGTGGTTGTTACAGGAAGTTGCATCAAACATACCGCTTCAAACATAACACTTTACACATGCCCAGTGCACTTTAAAATAATTCAAACACTGAAGAAATGGCAACAACCTCTTTTGCTCACTTACAGGAAAGCAAAGTAAAACTGACTGTGCAACAAAAAGACGAGATAATATCAACTCATTATTTGCACCTTTCCTGTAACAACCTCATTTTTTTTTTCTTTTACTGTCAAGCTAACACAACCTGCATCGACTGATATGAACAGCTACAGAATTCATTACATCTTAAATGGCTCAAGTTCTTTACTTTATTTTTAGGTGGCGGGGGGGGGGGGGGGGGGGGGGGGGAGTAAAGAATCATTGATTTAAAGGCCAGGATAAAAGAGAGTGATATGAGTCTTTCAATTTACACTGAAGTTGAGAGTCTGCTAGATTGCTGGAAACTCTTCAAAAAGTCTTTTACTTTTTTACTGGATATTGGAGTAGACAGGAAATTGCATTGGGAATAAACTGGTGACGGAAAGCTCATACATAAGTAATACTTTAATGCAGTTATAATGCTCTAGAATGACTAGATTATGACATATTCTACATTCTAGATGTTAGACTTAGTATGTACAGCTTAATTGAAGAATTTATCAACACCTAGAATTCAAAATAAGCCTCAGTAGCATTCATTTCTGCTTAGAGTAATCATGAAGAATACCAAGATGCCTCAAGAGGGACCTAACGACCCAGACTTAACATCATACAAATTTGGGCTATATCACTTGATTACAACGTAAAATGGATGGCCTGCACATAGGCATATCCTTTTCATAGCATAATTGAGACCGCTATGAATGCATACACTTCCTGAGTCATGGACTGGTCAAAATTTACTTGTTTTCCTTATCTGTATTTGAGAAGAATCTGCTAGATATCCCAAAATATTCTTGTCTTTTCTTTATGTTTTGTATATTTTGGTCCTATGTTGTATCTGAGCTCCTAACCTCGATATCTATACTATTTTAACAAGCTTGCTTTCAAGTAGGTTTCATCATATTTCTTTAGCATCAATTATACTTAGATCCAAATTTTCATAAATTGACCACCATATTCTTTATGTTTGCAATAATTCATTGTGCATCCTAGCCATGTATGAATTTTTTGTACTTTGTTATATTTGATGTATATATTCATTCAAAAATATGAACATAAACCGAAATTACATTGAAATTGAATTGAATATATCCGACACCTTGTCCACCTTGAAATGCAAAAAAAAAAAAAAAAGCCAAGAAAAGGAGAAAAAAAAATCAAGGGGATAAAGCACACCTGTAAAAACTAGCAATCCTGCAATTACATTTCAATGAGATAAATAATAAAAACTGTAACTTATGTCACAGGTAAGAGAATAAATGTCCCTGCAGCAGACTACTGTGCATATATCTACACATCCCCAAAGTATCTTCTAAGACATGGGATGGAATAATCTCCAAAGCCATCCAGAGATGAGGGAAACAGAGACCTACATACCAACAAAACCACCATGCATCCAAGAAAAATCTCGACGCAGACTGCCGAGGAGAAGGAGAGCTCCCCCATCGCAGCGATGCTCCCCGCCAGGGGGTAGGAGGGAGCATCAGAGCCAGACAAGGTTCTAGAGACCATCTCTGAAGAGCTGGAGGAACCAATTGGGAAGAATCCACAGACTTGCATCGATTCTTCCCCTCTCAATGTGGGAAAGAGCTGAACCTGGAGAGATGTCAGATTTCTGGACGAGGCAAGAGATACACTGGTATTCAAACGTTCAGCTCTGAAGACTTCCACTTTTTAAGCAAAAGACTGGTTTCCAGGAGATATCACGGGAAAATTTCTACCAGAAGAGCAGCCTGCAGAGAACAGGTGATGCTTCTTATAGCACAACCACAGAACTCACTCATCGCGCGGAAGGAGGTGGCCAAGCTGTTCGTCAAGTTTTGGACAGACTTGGCAGTGAGTGAGTGAGCTAAGAGAGAGCGGGGCTGCCTAGTTTCTGGCCAGTCAAATAGCACTTGGCACCTGAACTGCCACCAGCAGGGAGGGGGAGGAGGCGATTTTGAGCCTGGTTGCTACGTGTTGCCACCGATAATGACGTCGTCTTGCCTTCCCACCATTTCAGCTTCCCCCCAGCAGGTGGAGCTGTTGATCTCACTGCGTCTAAGTCTGATCACTGATCATGGACAGTAGGTGTGAATCATGGTGAGTGATTCACACAGTTTGATCACAGTGTGTAATTAATGAGTTGGATCCTCTTCTGTTACCACTGAATATGATCCCCTAGTGTTACCCCTAGGTCTGTTCAACCAGTGTGATCACTGCAACAACACAGTGTGTATGAGTTTGCCTCTACACTGATGCCGTCCCACGAGAATACTCTTTTTGAGCCAAGCATGCAGTGAGTTAAAGATGAGATTGAGGCGCATACACTTGCTGCATTTTGACTGACAGCACACACAGAGACTGCCCTCTCTTGTTCAAGTCAGGATGCATACCAGGAATGCACTGCTCAGAGAGGGTAGTTGCACATTTCAGAGGAAGCACGCATTTATAACAGCAAAAATTAATTGGGCAGAATTCTTATAACAACAACAAACAAATAAAGGAATTCAAAGAAAAGGGAAAGAATGAAGCAGTATACAAACTACAAGCAGTCACAGGCTAACCATAATTGCAATGTTTTATCTTAGTGTTTTTATAAGCCATTGCAACTTCCCCACTGATCATAGAAAGGGAGATAGTTATAAATAAAAGTTCTATTTGGTTATGACAGAACATTAAAACATAATGTAAAGTCAAGCTACATTTTGAGAATATCACATGTCAACACAAACCACAGAAAACCACAGCTCTGACTGGCTCAGAGACATATTCTGTTCATACTATTGGCTGCAGGAGAGACCAAATAAGAACGGACAAAGGATGACAACAACAACAACACAAAGAACTTTGCTTTGATTGACAGATGTATGAAACTGAAACAGCTGTAAATTTTCTGTTTCACACAAACATGACATGTGTCCTTATTGCGTCAAAGACAACCAAGATACTACAAAACATAAAGCACACACACACACACACACACATACACTTGTGCACGAAAAACAAAGAAAACATATAAGAGCCACGCAATAAAGTACATATTGAAAGTAGTATCCTGCCCTGGGCGTCACATGCTTTGGTCTCCCTTCTGTGTTTAGGACCCTGAACTCATTAAGTGAATGCGTTAATGACACTAAAGTCATGTTTATAATACCATTACTATGCCACAACAGAAACAAGAATCTAATTTCTCTTGCATCACTAGAAAATTGTCACTAGACTTGAGGGGAGACAATATAAGAGGCTGGGAATTCAATCTAGATGTTCCATCTAGGGGAGTTTGCTGTGTTATTATGTGGTTAAGTCTGATTTCAGTATAATATCGACAGGGATACATACATTCATATTCTTCTTTCTTCTTCTCTCTCTCTTCCTTTTCTCTGTTTCTCTCTCTTTTTTCCTATTTTCCTATTTTCTTTTCTGCATAACAGTGACTTAGTATTAGGATTTGTTTGGGTGTTTGTCTAAGTTTTCACGTACAACAATAGAAGATCAATGACGTACTGTATGCATAATTGTTTTACTATATTTGGAGGGGGATGCAACCTGCAAGCATTGCTTTCTGAGCATTCTTCCCATCTCCAGCATTCTTCCCATCTCCAGCATTCTTCCCATCTCCAGCATTCTTCCCATCTCCAGCATTTTCAACATTTCAGAATGTTATTTGTGTGAGGGTTTTTTACCTTATCATTAGTATATCCATAAATTTCACTTATCATATTTTGTAATGCAAATTTTTGTAAAAACAAAATTGCATTTACATGTTTTCTTGGAGATGGAAAAATGAATGAATATTGAAATATGAATGAAAATCTGTGATTGTGTTTTGTTTTCACTGCATATTTGTATTATTCTTGTTACGCTTTTGGTATTTTTTGTCATATTTTTATCATCGTCATCATTACTGATACTGCGACTAATACTGCCACTGCTACTACCACCTCTACTACTATCCATGATAGTAATGATTTCATTACCTTCAGCAAAATTACTATCGCTTCAATATTTCATCAGCGTCATTTATGTTCTCATTATTCACTGTATTACCTTAACTGATTACTCAACTACAGGTACTTCATACACTTCTCCTTCTGCATTACCACTAACATCATCACAGTATCAGTTGCTACATGTATCATGAGTCGTTTGACTGCAAAGCTGTGCACAACATATTACAGAAAAGCCTGTGGCCATGCAGTTCTTCAAACAATACGTCTGGATACTTCCAGGAAAAGCCTCTTCTCTCATACAGGCTCGAGAGCAACAATGAAACCAGGACAAATCCTTACTGGTTCTTCTAAAAACAGGAGAATATACATTTTACAGGCTCTCTCTTTCTCTCTCTCCCTCCCTCATCTTCTCTCCTTCTCTCCCCCAACCCCCCCCCCCCCTTCCATTCAACTTATTTCTTTCTCTTTGACTGGGTAAAAAAATACAAATGCATCTCATGATCGTAAAGGACTGGCACACTATTGCCTTTGCTGGCGTTGCCATGGAAATATCTGAGGGAAAGAGGTAAGTGTTGCTATGACACTGAAGTTACCATGGAGACAGTAGTGCCATGAATGACAGAGCCAACGGTAATACTACTTACAGGGTGTATAGTATTCCTGCGGTCTATATTGGTTCACTATAATACATGAAAACATTCTATGTAAATGTAGAGTTGGAACTGACCTGATATGAAACCTCAGCTGCATGGAGTTCTTAACAACAGAGTGAGTTTCAGTTTTGTTCCTCCTGGTACGGCACAAGGCCACTGTGGGTAACTGCTATGCTTCACAATGCTATTTCACAAGTTATTACATAATCTATGCATATGAAGAGACATATGTGTGAATACCGCAGATGCAAGCCTGAATATCTACTTCAAAATAACATCATACTGCCTATTATTTGACTCATTTGATGTTGAAAGCATACAAGGAATATAACACATATCAAATTCACTGTGAACTCAGTATAAGAGAACAAAATATTGGTACCAAAACCAGAACATCCACATCTAATTTATATTTAGGGCCTACCTCAAAATAATACACCCCTATTACCTGTAACAATATTACTGATATGGATGTACAAAGAATGAATTGCAAAATAATATGGCACATATCCAAAAATATGAATGCACATCTATATACAAGTGTGTATGTTGCACTTGTAGACTTAACTTGTAATTAAAACCATCAACTTTTTCACAAGGATACTATGCAAATAATTCCAAGACCACTGAACAGAGGCTTTAACACTCTGGAAGCAGATTCTATCAAAAATGGGGAATATCCCTCCTTCTCCAGTGTAAAGTCAATAAGCTCATGTGTGTTTGAGAAGGGTACTTCACTCGCCTTACTGGAGGGTTTTTTTTTTTTCCTTTTCTTTTCTTCTTCTTCTTCCTTTTTTTTTTCTCCCTTTCTTCCCAAATCAATAGATATCTTTTTCTATGTGTCCAGTCTGCATCGAGGTTTCAAACCATCCAATCTTCTACATGCATGTAGAAGAAAAGTCAGTAATGACAAAATGGAATGATTCCCATTGATCATCTACCCACCAATGCTGATGCAATAGACAGCTTAGCACACGTTTCCATCGTACTCATGCTGCTGCAAAAATTCATTTAAGACAAGCTGAATACTGCCCTCTAGTGTTACCATAGTTAAATAGATTTGAGACACCCAATGTCACACCTGTAAACATTTCTCCACAGGGATGTGTATCAAAGTTGTGGATCACAAAAATGTATTGAATACACAATTCTTTAATCTAATGTGCGATATTTCTCTTGAATTTGTTTCATGTAATCATGATATAAGTGCAGGCCCTAACAGGGTCCAAAATGAGTTGCTTGCCTGCACAAATAAGTGACCTACATGTGTGAATTTGACTCTGTATTGACTTCCTTGTGTGGGTGTGGAGGATTACTCAAGTATATCTTGATAATATAGACAACTATCAGAGGAAGCTATAAAGGTGTTACAGGACTAACAAAGAAAAAAAAGTAATGTGACATTTACTTTCAACTCTCTTCAGAGGGGTCTCCTATACAATAACAAAGGTTCAAGTATACCTACGTGCAAATATCTCATATATCTGTAAAATATAAAATACCTCGGAAAAAAAAGAAGAAAGTATTTCAGGCAAGTAAGTATGGGACTTTGCAGGGACAGCACATGAAACATCATTGTTATCACTCTGGTATTTCTGCATTTTATTTCATTCATCCTTAGCTCAGTATTTCTGGCACTAATGAGTGATCGAGATGGTTCAAAATGGTTGAATTTTATCTATAGGTGTGGGACATTGACAGTGCTGGCCAACAAATGGAAAAACAATGCTATTAAAGCTAATAACAATGCTATGGTACACTAATAACAACGCTATAGTAAAATTGACCCAAATAGCTGAGGACACACAGGGTAGCATACATTGTACAGTGTGTAATCAATGCCCTAGTGTGCTCAATTACCCATGGCAATTCACATATTCTATCTGGAAAATATTTAGGCTTTGTGTATACATAGAAATAACTAAATATACTACTTTGAACAATGCCATTGTACAACTCATATTAACTTGTATTCTACTAGCAACTTTTGGAATGCTTACTGAAAAAGAAAAAAAGATACATTGCATTTTCCCCTTTCATCTAAGGTGTCGTAATGCACTGAAATGTAATGACATCCCCTCTTACAATATTTGATCAGTGAGTTACTGCCTATTTGTCTTTGTCTATCTGTTTGACAACGTGCCAAGAGCCAAGTTACTGATACTGCCTGACTAGCTAGCGACTCCAGGGTTCTGTAATGATATCTTGGGTAAACTTCTCTGATGACGTCAAACGCAGCTCTCAACAAACAACGGATCTGGCATACGCTGCATGTTAGCACCTCCACATGAGATGCAAGAGATATTGTCATAATAGCACATACAATATAATTGTACTCACTGAAACCAAAGGGGGGAGGGGGTGTGGGGATGTTTGGGGGAGGGGCAGGAGGGGACAGAAATAATTATATAGAAACTAACCTAGGGATACTGCATTGTCACAAGTAAGCCGCAGGTAAGCGTACCATTTCCAAGTTTCACGGCCGTACTAGTACATTGTATTCTGCATTCATAATGTATGCATTTCAGTTACATGCAGTAAAATGCACATGAACTGCGAAAATGTATTTGTCTGCTTGTAGTACACTAACTTACAAATGGCTATGATAGATATGTTGGATGGTATGATTAAATAAGTAAAAACATGAATAAATGATTGAAAATGCAATGAGTACATGAATAAATAGATGCCTCCAACAAGAAATTATCATGAAATTCCAATGAAATGGTACTATTAACAAAGTTCATGCACATGTAAATGCATTTCTATGCTATTAATCTTGAAGAACGTGAAGCAAATGTATTTCAAAATGAGTAGATAGAATTCCACACAAAATAAGGCATAGTGTGGCAGACTTCATGGCCTTCACATGTCTCTTACACCTTGACTTAAAAGTACATCCTCCATATCAATTCACTTTTCCAACTACTGACAATATAATTTACATCCACATACGATATGTCCAGAAAATTAAAAACAGAAAGATATGAAAATTGATGTAATCTAACGTCTCAATGAAATCTATTGTGTGTATCAGCATGAAAGTTTTTTTCACTGAGAAAATTACCCCCTTCAGGTATACAGTATTCCTGTTGCAACAATCCAAGCAGATAAATACTGGAAATCATGATATATTTTTAGCATTGAGCTTACCACGCTGGATAAATATTCTTTCCAATCACACTCATATAATACATTATACGTTTATTTGCAATTCAGATTGAGATACCGGTAATGTCATAGCAGATATCCTGCTAATTTAACTTTAAAAAAAGTAACAACACAGATGTCTCCATTGGAATTGAGGCTACATTTTACAGTGTCCAAAATTATTTTGCCCAAGTGTAATGCAGCTGCTGAGTAAAAATATAAAAACAAATAAAACAAACATTTTATATGCCTTAATCAGAAACATGCACTCAAAGTATTATGTCGTCTCCAATGTAGTACAGCAAATCTCCTATATATCTACACACACACACACACATTGAGTTAAATCCTTGCCACACTTTTTAACTGCAGACTGCAGATACAGTAGTCGAGGAATGCAGAGAAAAAGGTAAGAATGCAGCATAACAAGGAAGCATAATCATGGCAGCCACTACATTGAAAGATCTATAGCATTGTCACAAACTGGCACACATGAAAATCTCTGTAGCTTTCTTGCACTGTTGGAAATGATCTACACAAGCAAGACCAACCATTTTTTTTTCATCTTATAAAAGTGGAATAGGATGAAAAAAGACTTTGATAAGTTCTCCCAAAAAAGAGAGAAGAGAATACCTGGTATACTGAGAACCAGAAGGGCTTTATGGGGGGGGGGGGGGGGGGGGTACAGAGTTATTGATATCCTGTTGTAGAGCTTGATCTCCTCTACATTATGTTGCCAATTTTGAATCATAATCAATTTCAGGGAAATGTCAAAAATTAAAACCACAAGTTTGCTTTTTTACCCTATATTTGGAACAAGGCTCATAAATCTACCCTTTTTTGATTAAATAAACTTTTTATTTCATGATAATTGACTGTTTAGTTTTCTTAATGCTCAAATCTTAGAATGCGATAGCACCCTTTTTGTTATTTGCTGATGATACTGTACCTACAGGTGACTTCTCCCTCCTCCCTCCCCTAACAAAAAAAACCAATACAAAAAAACCCCACTACTATATAAGCTGTTATTTTCACATATAGATTTCCGTGAATGACGAGATCACGGACACTTTTGCAAGATGTTGTTTTTGCGAATTGACATGAGGCTTTCCTCAGTGCACTATTACCCTAAAGCAAGGCGACATGTCATCAAAATAATTTCAGAACCAAATATGTAAGAATTTGACCATTTATAGACAATGGATGAAAAAAAAAAAATAACTGAGCATCATTAAGAACTCTGACTTTGTTGAAGCATCAGATCACAAAATTAAATAGTACATGTGAAATTGTACAAATTAAATAGTACATGTGAAATTGTACAAATATTTCTGAATTGTAGTTAAGGACAGGTACTTTGATGAGGATTGGAGGATTGAGGATTGTGCCTGTCATCAACTTTGTGCATGCAGGTACTGCAAAAATCAAATATGATTATACTGGACTGCCCCCAACTATTCATCACTCCCAGCACATTTGCCTATTGAGACATCACGACCACAATTCACTAGTGCTTGGTTGCATGGCAAGCTGATAAAGCATCTGTTATGAAGTTATTAAATGAAACATCAACTACAACACAGATAGTTAGACATGTAACAGAGGACAAATACTGTGAAATCCGGTTGCTGTACAAGTAGGGTTACAATTTGAAAAAAAAAAGCTCTACTCTGTGTTATCCAATAATGAAGTTGGTAGTTTTGATTTCATTGTGGTGATTTACGCTAGCTCAAAAAAGGAGGAAGTGAAGATACATGTATGCAGCTAATTTGTTAGCTGTGCCCATACACGGGGGATGTACAACAAACTCATGTCTTTTCCACGAAGTAAACACGACTGTTTCAATAAGCCATGTGCAGTCAATAGCATCCTGAGTCAATTTTGTTTGGAGACAATAGTCTTCTTTTGGAAAGGTCTCTTCTATTTTTTTTATTCATGAAAAGTTTGCCCATAGCAACAACCACTCTGAGTTATTTTGACTTTATTATAGCAAAATCAAACAAACAAAGTAAACATAATCAAACCAGACACAAAACAAATATGCCAAAGAGCTAGAATGTTATGGCAATCTAATTTTTCATATATTTTTATAATCTGAGTAATTTTGGTCACAGCATTAGAAGCAAATTTACTATTTTTGTTGCCATGGCAAAGTCCATTGTTTCTTTTTATGATATCATTCGTGCATATACTTTATATTGTATTTCAAAAAAAAAATCCTTTATCAGAGGAGTGTAAGAAAAATGAAAGAATTGTATCACTTTGGATTATGTCAACTTTTTCTTTTCTTTTTGATGATGGAAATAAATACACTATTGAATTGAATGGAAAATTGAAATTATATAAGTGCATGATATCATCATTTTATAAGTCTCCCATCAACTAATATGTGCACTAAATTTGATGTCAGTGTTTAAATTGGAATGCTTTACAGATATCTTTATAGAGCAGTATGATGTTGCATAGCACACTGCAATATTCTTTGGGGTGGTACAGGTCATATCTTTGTCATAATATTGTATCATATCAGTCTGAAGTCCACATAGAGTCAATTGTGATCTGTGACAACCCTGATTATCTTGTCACTGATAAAGTGTCTTTACCCAGCTATTTAAAGGCATTATTTACCATTTGCAGATGAAACAAAAACCCAGCTTTAGTGCTTCAAAATAGTTTTAAAATGTCAGTTCAGGATATATAAACAACCACTGAAAAAATTTTAATCAGGATAATCAATGTTAAGTATTGATAAATATACAAAATGTGAATGTGAACAATAGTTATAATAAAATTGTTTCTAGACTAAACCATCTACAATTACGGTTTAATGAGAAAAACAGTGATATCTCCCTATATTTTAGGTTTTATTGCAAAATTTTAATATGATATGTTTTGTGATACAACTGACCTACACACGTATGCATCAAATGTGATAATTAAAATTTCTTTAGAATCACTGCTCCCAAAGGTAAATTGTATCTTAAGTTTGAAAGTTACACTAAGTACACATTTTTAAAAATCAAATAGTAAAATGCAAATTATGTGAAGTCAGTGACAGCTGGATGTTGGAGGAAATAATGATAACACAGTGGTGTTTGTTATGATTGGGTAAACAAACATTCACCTATTATTGGCTGCATTTATCAACTTTTCCATGTTTGAAATGCATTTCAATACCCACTATCAAAACATGTTTGCAAACGTCTTTCAGACTGCCTTTCTGGAATTGTTGCATGTATCAACTCTGTCGTGAGTCAATCGGGAGGCCTTGTTACTGCACAGCTCCATTGCGCAGTTTGACCTGAGGAACAGAAGTGTGTAGTGGGCAGTGGTTGGCGTGGACAGGTCTGAGCTAGAAACGTGTTTCAGAACAGCTTTGCATTTATCATTTCTTTCCATGTTTCAGAAAAATGTTTCTAACCCCACAATCACAACAGCTTCTAGCATTTATCAACTGCCCAAAACTAGTTTTGCTCATCTCCATGATGCATACTGATGGGTTATGACACCAAGAGTGAACAAGCCAGTATATCATTCGAACAAAATGGGTTTACATATTAAACTGTTTTTCCTACTCTACAGATATTAGCTAATAGCGAAGATATCTTTAAGAGAGTGTAGCTTTGGAAAACAAGAACAAAATATACTGCACAACTTATCCGGGTTATATACCAAGGGGGTACTACCAATACCTTCTCGCCTAGTACATCTTTGGTTAAATACCAATGTCAGGGAAGACATGCTCACAGCATATGTGACTTAGTTCACACTGTATGTGTGAGATCAACATGCTGACATTCATTAAGTGATATGATATTTCTTGTTGAGACTGTGTAAAATATTTCAGCCCCAAATACTTACACTCATGATGGTAGCTTTAAATGTACAAGTATGGTCTTCACCAAGTTTGTGAAGTTTTTTCTTCAAATCTTCTTCAAGTTTCTCCCTGGCACGTTAGTGCCTCAAGAGTTTCAATGGCGAATGAACATACATGTTACTTGTAACATGAGCATATTCAGATTTTTATGCTGTTGGCAGAAAGCCATTAAAACTTAGTTCTCACAATGGAAATCAACTTCTGATCGATACACGAAGTTCAACTAATGAAGGCAATCGAGACAAGAGTTCTCACAAAACAGTCCCATGCCCTGCACACACCATATCATATCTATTGTTATTTGATAAGTGAGATGACGATAGCTTTCATAGGCATAAAACATCTGTATTAATTACTTTTGATTCTCATGTGGCGTTTGATTATGCATGGGATCCGTAATAAGAGCAGCCATAACTATAAGTGTACACTGGCTGTTTGCTTTAGGGGTGATTTGAATCTCCGTCATCCTGTCTCCAGGGATGCGGTCTCTATGGCGCTTTCCTGTAGGTCAAGATTGATGATCCTCATGATCTATTTCAACTGTGACGTCATGAATGAGCAACAATGCCACTTTATACCCTGCTGTACCCTCCACTATGTAACACTGATTCGGTAGATAAAGATTATCAGTATGTGTCCTGCAGTTTTGAATGTCAATATCTTATTGGAAATCTGAATGGTGAATCAGTATGTTTTTGTCTGTGTTTCTGTCTTCGTGTATGTATACCTATTCCTTTCTGAGATTTTTTTCTGATTCTGAAACAATTTGAAAGCAAACTGTAGTTCTTATGACCTTATAAGAAATATACTAGATAATGTACCACTACTTATACTACTAATACTACTAATATAGCAAATAACAATTACAATAAAAATCAAAATAATTGCAATTGATAACACTATCAATAATAAAGAGAAGAAAGAGAAGAACATCCACATCATAAAAAAGCACTAAAAGCCCCAATGGCATTGAAATATCATTTTTTTTTGTCAATATAGTCATCATTTCTGTCACTATTCACAAAATTATAGATGGAGACAGTGGTGAGTGGTAGCATGGTAACATGTCCATGGGATGTAACACACTATTGATTTACAATTTTCAGCTCTGTGACATGGTAAATTAATATGCCAGATGCCGTGGGATCATCATGTTTGATGAATGATCAGAAATGATAGGCATTAACAAAGTTTCTACTCAGACAGTCAAATCCATCAGTATTTAAACAGTGTTAATGACCTCAGCCATGTTGGATTACAGTAAATACAGCAAGTGAACAGGAAACGGGAATAATAATAATAACAACCAATATTTATATAATGCCTTTTCAAAATATACTCAAAGCACTCACATGAATTAATGATAATCAAAGAAGTTTTACTTTTGGAACAAATGTTGTTGGGGTGTTTTTTTTTTTTTGGTTGTTGTTTTTTTCTTCTAATTGATCTGTGTTAATAACTGCAGACTGGATTTTTGAAGGGAGACTGTTCCAAGATTGTGGTGCTGCAACGATGAAGGTACTATGTTCAGCAGCTGTTGGGGTTCTTGGGAGTGATAAGTACCGTACGTCAGAGGAAGTCTGCCATAGCATTTTAAGAATACTAACTCTCCTCCTTGAGGTCTTAGCTTGCCAAAGAAAGACTTCAAAGATTATATTTATGGCATATCAAGTGCTGACACTTTTATTTTCTACTCGTCATCACTCTCTAGCTTTGCAAAAGTATCCCTCCAAAGATAATGGGAAAGAGACAAGAACTTTCATGATGGATTTTACTGAATGGACAAGATATGATTGAAAGTAGTTCCGAGGAAGCACAGAAAGACCCACAAATTCATAGGCTTTATATGGAATGCCTAAATGTATGTAATACGTACTTTCTGTCAATGGTTGAACATACAACAGCTGCTGTTACAGTTTACACTCATCATCATCATAAGACTAAAGACTCATCATAAACATTTCTTCTCAACCAATAAAAAATGGGAAAATGGTATTACATTTGTATATTTCCTATTTTGCTATAAATGTTTATTGATTTATTGTCTTCAATGCTTGTTTCATAGGTGGTGTATGCATAAGAATCTCCCTTGTTTCCATGCTACTAATCCATACTATAACAGCAAGTCATTTCCAAACACAAAGAAACTTAATTATTCAGTTCACAAAATCCATTTAAACACTTTATTTAATGTTAAAAGACCACAATGTTCATTTTGAATGTTTTACATTGTATTTCATTTCCTTTGCATGAGCTTCCCTTCATGAAATGAAGTGAATACATTGTACAAGCCAGTATCTGATTGATATACACATCTGCTATGAAAGTGGAGCAAAAGTTCTCTTAGACCCCATTTACAGTGCGAGGCTCGGCCGCGGCTCGGCCCAGCCCCGCTTCAGTGTAAACGTGCAAAAGGCCAAATGCGAGGCCAAAATTGGCTCTGGAAGTGGTCTCGGCCTTTTCTCACTGTAAACGTAAACTGGGCCAAATGCGTGGCCAATTTTAATCTGGCTTCCAAACCCTCTGCCTGTACTATTTCGCTGTTCAGGATATTAACCCCCTCAACGTTGAAAACTAGTTTTGTCCTGCAAAGGATTTTTTCCTTCGGCAAAGGCCTTTGCTTGAACGGCGACTTCATCGCCATTCATTTGGCAAAGGGTCTGAAAACCAGACAATACCAAATTGCATTTGTTTACAAGCAGAGTGCCACTACGACAACATATTGAAAGGTTTGAATCAAAAGCCCGGCCGAGCCCGGCAGTGTAAACGGACAAAATTGCGGGGCCCCGCCTCGCTATTGAGGCTGGGCTCGGCCGTGGCTCGGCCGCGGCTCGGCCCAGCCCCGTGCTGTAAACGGGGTCTTACAGTATTATTCTGGAATCTCAGTTATGGCTCATTCATAACAGCTTGAAAAATAATAGGAAAAAGGAAGAAAGAAAGAAAAGAGAGTAGTTGTAACATACAATTTGTACATGTCTGTTGTTAAAGTAAATGTCCCCCCCCCCCCCCTTAGCACGCATATTTTCATCAGACATTGGACTTTGTTCTTAATTCCAGCATGCCATTTTCAAATATGCAGCAGTCTTTACAGATTGAAAAGAATATAAGTTAGTGGGCAGAGGGTACAGGTTTTTTCCCCTCAGTTTTGAGAAGAAAAAAAAAAAAACAAGAAAAAAGGAATGTGTACAACTTTGTTTGAACATTCAACACTGACATGCTTGGCTGGCTTACTTCCTTTGCCCAATTGTTGAAATTCTCACTGAACCCCAATGTCATCCACTGGCTCATATTTACATTGTGGCACACCTTTACTACGTGTGTGGGTGGCATGCCATTCAAATATTCAGAAAACATCACAACACATAATAAAGTCATTGCTTAAGCCACGTGTGCCTCCCTTGTGTTATTCTTTGTTGTTGTTCTGTTGTAATAATCGAGTAAAATTGACTTTTACATGCTAGGAAAGACTTGTAGTTGGTAAATCATCAACTAATATTAAACATGATTTTAAAAGCACCCCTCCCTCCCCTCCCTCCCCCCCCCCCCAAAAAAAAAATGTGACAGTTGCGAGCTGGAGATGATATCAGCTATAGCAAGGCACATACTTCCAGCGATACAAGGAATAAGCATCAGCCACAGCTCAGGCACACACATGAATTAGCTATGACAGCAAGGACCTTATATGCGCAGGGGTTGCAAATGGATGCACGCAGGGGCCAGCAATGTATCTACCTGCGTTACATAATAGCATTAAGGGATGCATCATTTATACACAGTGTCAACCCAGTAAAAGATTGCATAAATGTTGCCCTTCAGTGGAGCTGGTAGGAAGTGTTGACATTCATAAAATTGTGAAATTTGTTCAAGAACAGTGGTGTATCTGACGTATGGCGAAAACAAAGTGCATGCCTGGCAGTACCCTTCAAACATCCATGTCCCTGAAGTGTCATCACAACTAACATAGTCAGACACATGCATAGTTTGTGTGGGCGTGAAGTACATGTGAAAATTACAATATTGAACAAAGCTTTCCAGTAGTATTTACTCATACTTTCACAATTTATACAGTTGTATATCCCAATTTAGAGCTGTTCATGGATCTTTTTTCCCCTACATTTTCTGCTCTTGACCTGTAAATTGTGGCAATTCAGAAATTCATCGGGAAAGGAATGCAATAATGAGGCACCATAAGAAAGACACAGGTATAATAAAAATCTACACACTCACTCCTTCTGCCATTTTCTCCGTACATTCAATTAATATTCTCTCTGCACTCCAAAGCTTCATCTTCACTGAAGGTTGCACATATCGTTTCGAGATATCCAGACTCAAGTTTCCCACAGCAGCAACTTACACGGTTTGACTGATATTGATGACAAGGCTGATTGTTGCAAACACATGCATAAAATGCTCACAGCTTGCAGACTTTTTTTTCAGTGTAATGGTAGTACCAACTCTGAAATCATTCTGTGAGGCATATGGCATTAACATTTTCCAGGAAAAAAACCCACACACAAATGATTCAACCTTCATCATATCTCTTGCTAGCTTCATATATTTCGCAGTTGATTATTTTCATAATGTCTCGCAATACATTCTTCCAGATAATTTCATCTGATTTTGTGTAAAATTTCAATTGTCTTCGTTAAGAGCATTAGTGGGATAAGATAGATCAATTCAATATCAAATTCATAGCCTTGTTTTCATTTGGGGACCTAGTCATAATGCCATTCCTTTTAATTCATATACTTACTCCACGCATTCCAACACTACGGAAGAAAAAAAATCTGCACATATCTACAGCTGCTTTATGAAACAAATTTGGAAGTACTGAAGTAAGTTTCCTGGTTATCAGGAACAACGTTTGTTATAAATGTGCGTGTGAAATTCTGAGGTTAGTATTAAGAAGAGTCTTATCAGTTTCTTCTCTGGCTTTCCTTTTTCCTTACAAAATGATGATAATCCAATCTCTTTTGTCATGTACAGATGGCCAGTGCGGGTTAAAAAACAACAACAACAACATACTGCACCCATTAAAGGGAGACAGTATTCAGACATTATGGTTCTTTGAAGTGATCTTGATTTGCTGCCCAGTGCTGTGCATTCAAAAACCTCGACTAGCGTAGGCCTACTAGAATGGAATTGCCCACCAGCGAATATCATGTGCACCAAAGCATACGCATCATAGGCAACGGTCAATTCCAGTCGAACAAAATTCTCCACTCACCTATATGCTGCATATAGAGCTATACACAATTCGTTACTGGGATTATGAAACAAGCGCTGAGATGTATGAGATGTACATACAATGCTCCAGATCCAACAGAGCAAACTTTTTAGGTTCAGGCAATCGGAAACTGACAGCAAATTCTTCGTTGTTCCATGCGAGCTTTTCACAGATACGAACTCCCATGTTCTACTAAATGCAGACAAGTGAACAAATATGGCTACGCATTTAACATTCAAGACTGTCAGTCTTTAGCTCTGTCATTACCATAAAGTGACTATACAGCATACAACATCACTGGCACTTCACAGTGAAGTGGTCTAGAGAGGTTAATATCCTGCATAATGACATACAGTGGTTCATCAGATTCAAAAGCACTCTACAAGAAAGATATTGCTGCTACTAACAAAATATGATGTAAGTCCTAATGAAGGAGTAAGGCATAGATATTTCTTGTAAGTTATCTTACTGTACGTAATCACTTCTTTTGATTTCATGACAACATGAACTAGAAAAGCACTCTGAGAGCGCAGACCTCCGCCAAGCATGCAAATCATTTTCATCACTGATCTTGTTCTTCCATAAGCCCCCGTTCCACTATCACGATTTGGACCCCGATCTGTCCCGATCTATCAGATCGGGAGAGAGCGGCAAAAGCGTACGGGGATCGGAAGCATCGTAGCAGCAGCGTGTGGAGGTCGGGGTTGGAGCGGGCATTTTTTCAGATCGGGAAGAAATTTTGAACCGGTTCAAAATTTCTTCCCGATCTCCCCGATCAAAATTGACATATTTTTAATCGTACGGCAAGCGGGGAGAGCGTAGTGACAGCGTAAACGCAGCGGGGAGAGCATAGTGATGGTGTAAACGCAGCGTGATGAGCGTAACAAGGTCTTTCTGAGCGTAGTAACATCGGCACAAGAACGGGAAGTAATTTTAGCAGTAATTTTCGAAGAAGAAGAAGAGATGAAGAAAAAGAAGAGAAGAAAGCAGCGAAGCAGCTACCCAAAAGGTGAAGAAAGAGAGACTGCACGTGATGCTGAAAGAGGAGGAAGAGGACATAGCAGAATTTTGAAGAATATGAAATCATCTACAACTGGAGGAAGACGGACTATAAAAGCAAGGACATCAAGAAAAAGCCTTGGAAAAATCAGCAAGTCTTTGTTTATACAATGCACCGCTGCAAAAGAACCGTGAGTTGAGGAGCCTCTTCGAGGTCCACAGTATATTTCTTCGGTTCTGCATGCTAAAAAGTTGACTGACTGCAGACCGACAGTCGAATCGGGGTACATCGGGGCACATCGGGCACTTTTCAGCTCTCTGAACGGGGTAACAGCGTGATAAGATCGTATAGATCGTTCAGAGCGTAGATACAGCGTGCATCGATCGGATAACATCGGGAACATCGCACTGACAGCGTAGCTACATTGTTCTAAAGCGTACCGGCAGCGGCAGAGATCGTAATGTCTCATTCCCGATCATCGTAGTAAGAGCGTAGCAAGCACTTGCTAGTCATAACTGCAGCGTACTTAGAGCGTTCTAACATCGTACTGTGTCCAGATCGGCTCAGGTTTTACCCGATCCTTCCCGACCTGAGAAAATTGTCAAATCGTAGCGAGAACGGCATAGTGGAACGTGGGCTATAGAGATATTTCCACCCATGCTGTGCTGAAAGTCGCCGATTTCCCAATATAGAAGCCTTTGTTACGTCATAAACCCTCAGCTGCACAGCGCGCCTTACCCCAGCAGAAACTAGAGCATGCACTTTAGTGCGCGCATGCAAACCTAAAATACGCGCAGCCTGAACTCTCAAGTTCACTGACCCTCCCTGCCAAAATATCAAAAATCCTTCATAAATTCCCCAAAAATTCTCGGATCACTACCAAAAGTTAATCGTTTGTTACTCGTGTCATTCTCAACCTTTCCTGCAAGTTTCATCCCAATCCGTTGTCTACTTTTTGAGTTATTTTGCGCACAGACAAACGAACGAACAAACGAACGAACGAACAAACAAAAAACCAACGATAACGAAAACATAACCTCCTCCCTTGGCGGAGGTAACAATGTAGAGGGAATCATAAGGCAAATAGACGTTCCTGTGATCATACCAGCAAGTCTATGAACTTGGGTTCCTACAAGTGTTTCAGTCTTTCTGATTATAAAATGGATGATATGAAAAACCTGGAACTTGTCAACCTCCAGCGAACATCTTTTACTGTGCAGATTTAAATGTTGACAGTCACTGTGGCAAATACTGGAAAACATTAATATGCTATGGGAGCCTATACGGTACATGATTCTTAAGATTCTCAGTATTTGATGGAGATATTACAAGAAGATTTCACTTTCACTTTTTTTTTTCTTCATCTATATTCACCAAGGTTCAAACATTCATACATCAAACAAACACACACTTTACAGTGATTCACTAAATAGATATAATCATCTCTCTCTCTCTCTCTCTCTCTCTCTACTGTTCTATTTTCTCAGCTTTTAACAACAACGCCATCCAAGCACTTGTTATTTATCAAAGCACCTGTGTGCAAGATTGGTTCCAATCCATAACCAATGATGTGTTCAGGAAGGGAACCGTTTATGGCACATTAACAACTCTATTCAGCATAAATGACCTAATGGCATATACAGTCAGTCTGACACCACGGTGACAATTATTATCGTTGTATTTACTCTAGTCACTAGTAGGTCATCACGACCTACCTGATGAGGGAAAACATGCCAAAGTAAACATGGCTGAACTTGGCTTGGATTAATCATTTACCAATCCAACTAGGCATGCTGGGCACTTGTTTGCCACTTTGGAATACAGAGCACTGACATTCACTCCACATTGTGCTACTGAGTGAGAAGACTCGGTGAGACTGCACTTATATTGAAATACAATCCACGAGTCAGGCCTGTACTATTCACTCTTTCTGGCTATTTGGGTCAAAAACAATATTCAGTATTTGTAATTTGTTTACGTGTTGCTTATTCAGAAGGAAATATGCATCCATAATAAAAATGTTCAAACAACTAAAATATAAAAGAAGATGAGTGTGACCAAATGATGCAATACATGTATACCACTGTCACAAGTTTGAAAAATGAATCATTTGATTAGTCTGATTACAGCAGGTGAATGTCTATTGTGTAACTTCCTTAACTAATGACAGAGCTTTCTGTATTTGAAATGTACCAACATACTATTGCAGAGGAAATCAAACTGCCAGCACATGTTAAAAAGACAAATTTGTGATTGACATATATAGGATTTGTGATTACCAAGCTATGGTATGCAGCATGCTGCGAGGGACCCCTTTAAAGGATTTTGCTATTACTTATCTAATTAAAAAAGGGTACTATTAAGTTCTAAGGTTATCAATCCCTTAAAGGACAAGTTCACCTTCATAAACATAAGGATTGAGAGAATACAACAATATTAGTAGAACACATCAGTGAAGGTTTGAGGAAAATTGGACAATCGATGCAAAAGTTATGAATTTTTAAAATTTTTGTGTTGGAACCGCTGGACGAGGAGACTACTACAGCTTGTGAGTCATATGCGTACAACAGTATAAAGAAAATGTAAAAGAGAATTCAACATATTTTCACTTTTTTCGCATAATAAAAGAGCACTTGGCTTGCCTCTTTCTAAAGGCAGGGGGAATAATATTACCCATACCATTTGTCGGTAACGAGTCAGGGGAATGTGTACTTTTTTCAAAAGATGGAATTTTGTGAAATTCTCTTTATATTTTCCTTATATTGTTGTACGCATGTGACATCTAAGTTATTCATACAGTGCAGTAGTCTTCTCATCCAGCGGTTACTGCACAAAAACTTCAAAAATTCATAACTTTTGAACGGATTGTCTGATTTTCCTCAAACTTTCAATGATGTGTTCTACTAATGTTGCTGCATTCACTCAACCCATATGTCTATGAAGGTGAACTTGTCCTTTAAACAGGCATGGGAGCACACAGTAATCAACACAATATGGCTAGCACACATTCAAATACAACTCACATCTATCAGATATAGATATAATACCAGGTGTGGCAGACATCAAGTTGAGAAAAGTTGACGTAAAACAAGAGTTTTCGCACTCATATAGACTGATATCATAATTTTGTGCTCGAAAAGGTATGGACACTGGACTGAGTTTAGTACCACTTGAAGCTAGTGGTATTGTTAATGAGACAGAAATTGCGAGAGAAACTGCATGCGTTTTACTCGATATGGTTTATACACACAGCAAAACATTGTGCGTGTTGAAGACGAGCAAAACTTACGTGGGATAGTGATAATAAGAGCACATATACATCATATGTATTTTGCATTATAAAAGATACAATGCTAAATGCTGGATATAGACATGAATGGGCATTAACTACAGCATTGCTATATCTTCTTACAAAAATATTCATGTCAGTATAGTACTACATGCTTTTGGTTCAACAATGTATTCTTCTTTTTAAGTACAAAAGTTGTACATGTACAATGTTCTGCGACGAGTACGGCTTTCAAATGACTGTAATATGGAAGTGATGCTTTGCCATATAGGTCTATGTATTGATGTGGCTCCTGCGATAATTATGCTGGCATGCTGAGACTTTCCGCGTATAATCAGATTATACGTTTCTTTGAAACAGAACACAAGGACATCAATTACTGGCAAATTCATAATCATTTTCTTTATTCTAACAAACAAACCTTTGTTTGGGATGGGGGAGGGAAAAGAATAAATATTCTGATAATATAAATTCCAGAGAATTCAACTTGTGGGAAAAAATGGGCAAACACTCTTACCGGTCCTTTCTGCGTAACAGCCACCTTAGGAACGCATTTCTCGCACATGCAGATCCTGGAGCATTCGTCCATCCAGGAATCATCACTGTCCGACTCGGTCGTCATTTCGCTCGAATTGTCCGACACCTCCATCATGTCCAAGCTCTTGTTGGCGTTATCCTTCATGGTCTGTCCAAGAATGTCACCTCATCTGGCCAGCGCCAGGAGGGTAATGTGGGGGACTTGAAGGTAAGGGGCTACTCAGTTCTCTGGAGGGGAGCAGCAGCAGCAGCAGCAGCAGCAAGAAGTGTCATGACAGGCCAGGGCTCAGGTCCCGTGTTAGAGAGGGATGGAGCCGTTTCAGCCGGAACTTGTATCCGGGATGGTGTGTAATAGATGACGCTTCCACTATGAGCACACCGAATAAAAGTGAGCGTAGTCACATTGCTGTACTGCGGCACATATGACTGGACAGCAGCGGAACAAGGAATTACATACCAGCAACAAATTACAATGAGAGAGAGAGATAGAGGGAGAGAGTGAGGGAGAGAATAGACAGAGAATGGCACACAAGTGCAGTGGCAGGCTCCGGCAGTGGTACCAAACTATGACCTCCCACGAAACGTGATCTCTTAATTGCTGTCAAGGCAACCGTCTCAAGCAGAGGATGCTGGTAGCACAGTTCACGAACTGTTCCTTGTTATTGTTTGCAATTTCTTGTATCCCCACCACTGGAATTCTCTACTTGTAATGGCCAAATCTCACAGTCACTTCAGCAGCCTTCCTCCTGTGTATCGATGGCAATTTCAAGGCTACATCACAAGATCAAACTACATAAACATAACTATTCGTCATCTATCATTCATAGCACTGAATCTCTCCTCCGCCTCCTTTGGAAGACAGGCTGCCAATGAAAGAAATTCAGCAAACTGAACATGAATCTTTTAGAGCTCACTCACAATGGGGGAGATGAAAAAGACAGAAACAGGTTGATCTCAAGGCACGTAACTGAAGGGAAACCATCCCCCGCCACCGCTGATCCTGAAGCCAAGGTGCGATGACTATTGATGATGCAGGAGCAGATGGTTTTAATGAAAAGGGATGGCAACCTCAATCACACAGAGCCAGCTGCATGCAGAAAGGGATCACGGAAGTTATCGATCAGATGACGGCCCATCACGTCAAAGAGTTCATCTGTTTAGCAAATTGACAAGATATTAATCACTCTCATGCTGGTCAATTGAGTCCATGGGAGGTGAGATCAACATGCATGATAGCATCACATGACAGGGGAAGAGGACAGCATCTTGGATACATACGGTATGTTGTAAACTCCCCACTACACATCACACATAGATAGCAGTGACTGGGGCGGCTTATCAGCTCCACATGCATCAGGCACTACTAAAGAAATAAGATCACACCACTGATACAGTCAGCAGAGAGCTAGAACTGCATGCAGTAATTAGCAGTGCAACCGATACCTCGTTGCTGGAAGTTTGATGTATTTGTCCACGCATATACTGTAGTTCTCAATTTCACTCGCTTGTGCACAAGAGCAGCAATCTTTCCTCGAGAGCACACACACACACATACACTCACGCAAACATGCTTGCTCCTACACACTGGCAATAAATAGCAGTGTGGTCAAAGGCCGTCTGATAGTATACAATATTGACACACAGTCAGTGAGTTTCTTCTGGCGAGGCTTAAGCTGTGCGACAATCTTGAGCTATGAATAGAACGATACTGCCAAAGAAAACAGCCATCCTGCCTCTCACGTTAAGCTCCAGTGCAGTCCACCGTGTGGCTTCCAAATCCTGGGTACTTGAAACCTGAAGAATAAGATGGCTTTTTCTCTCTCTCTTTCTCCTCATTTTCGACAGTGACATGTGAAGGAAGGGGAGGTGCAGTTTGTCGTACTCTAGCCTGTATGATGTCACCTGCTACCTTTCTTTCTAGTTCCTACCTCTGGGTAGCAACGAACTCCTCCGAGACCTTCTCCAGGTCGCCAGTTCTGCCCCCCTCAGAGTGCTGCTGACGTCAAACGCATGCTGGCCCTTAGCCTCACCTTGCATATATTGAGCCTTATGTTGACACCCATGCATGGGTGCAGAATTATTGATTTTTTTTTTTCCTCTCTCTCCCTCCCCCTTTTTTTCTTGTTGAGTAAGTCAACAGTTCGCTTCTCTTTGTAAAGTGCTAACCTGTAAAGCAAGATGGGCTGTTCCATTTCACCCAGAGGGGGCAAAATGGGTCATGACAGCCACCCACTGATATACAAAATGGATCAATACCATTCAAAGCAGATTAAGAAATAGGCAAAAAGCAAAAAGCAAAAGAAATGCATAATATATAGGCCTACATATATGACAATGAGTCAGTGAAAGACACATATACAAAAGGCTCTTAAAATTCTGTCCTTCATATCTTTTTAGATGCTGCTTTTATACCACAATCTCTCTGCACTCTCTTTCTACCTATCTCCAACTATTTCTCTCTCTCCATGAAGTTGTGTCTTTTTTCCTCAAAATTTCTTGAACTTATTCACTTTTTCTTTCTGTCACACTCCCTGTCTACCAGACTGAATGATTTGATCTTTGAAATTAAATACATTTACCGAACTATGACAGCCAAATACATCTTGCCTTCAAGGCAAGCCCTATGATACAAATAAGTGTATTTAGAAGAGTAGATAAGCTTTAGCCCTTTTTACACTTATGTTTCTTAACCCCATACTTTCTCTGACCAAGGACTATCGTTAGTCCCGTACCAATTTTTTCAGCTTTTTATACACTCGCCAATAAATCCCGTACTAAGCTCTTGTCCTGGGCTACGGAGAAAACTGATCTTTTTACACTCGTATTTCTTAGCCCCATACTTTCCAAACCACATGAATATTCACTGATATGTTCTACAAATGTTGCTGCTTTCACTCAATCCACATTTCTCTTTGGGTTTTGGTTTCCTTTAATTCTATTTCAGTGAAAGTCCGAGAGAATCAAATACAAAAATCATTCTCACGTATGCCTAAAATTAACACTATTCATAAAGCAATTATTGCAACACAATGTGAAAACTATTAATTACCATTGTGTGTTGATACAAATGAATACTCAAGTATCATGATCAGCATCACTCTACAAAAATTAATTCATCTTAACTTTTTTTTTTTAAACCCTTGTGATAATTTGCCTTGAACAGTGCGTGAATAAGAAGTGAAAAAATACTCAAGTTCCTCAGTCCCTAGATGCACGTCACCACACAAGGTCTGCACAATATGGTGCCTGGGGTCATGCTCCAGTCATTTTATAGGCAAAATTATGGTATGTACGCAGGTTGGAGATTCAAAGTGCGTTGCTTGCATACAAATGAGTTATATGGTGGGGGGAGGCATACCTTAACAGAGGCAAATAAGAGTAGGGATGGGCCTAAAAGAATTGTAGGAAGCCTTATTTGCAAAGTATCTTTTTAATGACTCATGTACAAAACTAGTTCAAATTTAATGGATACCAGCTCAGAGCAGCAAGCAGTCTCTTCCTCACATGCACAGCAATATTAGAGTTTATCATGCATTCTAAAAAAAGAAAAAATGAATGATTTTCTCAGACTTTCAAGCCATCTGCAAGAAAGTAATTGACAAAATGCACTCTAGTCTGGAATTTTTCTGGGGATGGTTTTGGGCAGCTTTTGGCAAAGTTGCAAGCACTAAAATGCTGAAATTTTTAATGACAATATACCCTATTACTCCTACAAAATAAAAAAGATATAAATGAATAAATATGGGTGGCGAGTTATAGCTCAGTCAGTGGTGCGTCTGCCTCAGGATCCAAAGGACCGTGGTTCAATTCCCGGGTCCCACCGTGCAATGTTGTGTGTAATCATACCATCCCCTCTAGTAAGAGGCAAAACACTCTGTCCCTCGGATAGGACATAAAATGGAGGTCCGGTGTGAGAGAGCAAGGAGTCACAACTCACGCAAATAAAAGATCCAGCTTCATTTATTCATCAAAAAGAGCAGGGTGTTTAAACCCACTGAAGTGGTCCTGCCTTACATTCAACTGGACCCCATGGAAGACCAACTATTGCAGCTGAATATGGGCTATTTAGCCATCTTCTCAGAAATAGAAATGAACCAAACCAAACAAACATTACTAAAATATAAAAGCACTCAGATCTCTGCCAAGCAGCTCACTTCCACCCATATTAACATATGCTGAAAATGGCCATATTTAATGACAAAGGATCCTTTCTGGTGTCTCTACAAAGCTTCCTGCTGAGCCTCAAGCATGTCCTCCTAAAACATGCGCAGCATGAATTTCCTCGCTCGCTGGTCCTATTAGACAATGACAAAGAATCCGTCAAAATTATTAACAAAAAATTCCTGGATCCAGATGGTAATCCAGATCACTGCCAAAATTTAATCATCTATTCTTTGTGTCATTATCAACCTTTCCTGTAAATTTCATCCAAATCTATCGTCAACTAGCTTTTTAAGTTATTAATTTACAGAACAACAAAACAATGCCGCTAAAAACAAAACCTCCATGGTGATAAAACCCCTACCTATTAGCTAATTACTACACCTTGGCATGCAGCCAACATTATAAGTGTAATGTAATCCTACAAAGGCACTCTCAGGTGGCACTGGATCTAACCCTCTGAGCCCCATCCCCAAAATCGCCGCTGATATTAGGCACATAAATTGCTGATGGCAATGACGTTAATTTGGAGCCAAGCTAAAGGTCAAAAACTGGGAGGAAGTGTAGAAGTATTTGCATTTCATGAGACCACGCTGAGGAAATGAGAACTTCTGATCGAAAGTCCAGATATTTGCCATTCAAATGTATTTGGGAGCAATAAAAAGCCCTATACTATACACTGATGAAAGCGATTTGAAATACTAATAATGCTTTGAAAAGTGCTCCATTTGTAGTAGTATTGATGCCAAACTACAAGGCAAATAAACTCTGCTGGAAGGAAAAAAAAAGCCAGAGAAAAACTGTTCTCGCACAACTAGAAGAGTTTAACTACACTTCAGAACGTCTGCAGAGTTACTTCACGACCTTTTGATTCACACACACACACACACACACACACACACACACACAAAATGTACACAAATGTGTATTTAGACCTTGCACACTGACAGTATCTTTAAAAGGCAAGAATGTTTTATGTTGGGTTCATTTTGACGAAAAGAAAAGGCAGGAGAGAAAAAAGGTTAAGCGAATGAGAAAGGAGGGCATTAAGAAAACGAGTAAGCTGTTGTAAAAACCACAGCAGCATAAAAAAAGGTTCATTTTGTCTTCATTTGGATCTAGCTAATTTGTATTCTAAGAATGGCTTTAATGAGCCTATATCTGTTTGGGAAATCTTAATAGAGGCTGTATAAGAAGGCAAATGCACAAACAGCTTGAATTTGCCCACTCTTGCTCTGCTCATTGGCACCATACAATAAAAGAAATTGTGGAGATTACAAAATGCCATGCAGTCAACAGTCCTTGAAACAACTTCCAATAATTCTGTAAGGAACCAATGTAGTTTGGGTAATACACATTAGTTACGTTCAGACGACAAGCCCTAACATCTCTGTCTATCTATCCATTTACTTATCTATCTATATATCTTGCCCTCAATCTCTTCAGCCAGGACTAGATTGTATTAGTGAAATCAACACTATAGCTTTAAAAGAAGGGACTAAAAAAAACTTTGGCAAAGCATGAAGATGGAGAACTGAAATGAAAGAAAAACAGCACCAGGATATTAATGTTACAGAGCATATGTTGGTTTTAACCGTCAGAGTTGGCAGTTGATGATAGAGTGAGTTGTCTACTTCATTAAATGAACATTTAGGAGGTTTTGACATACTGTACTTTTCATTTAATTACTGGCATGTTCATGGGTCAGTATATTTAGCCACATGGGCAGAGATCAGAGAGTCTGCGATGACCCGTCTTTTCGAGTTTGCTGCAAAGGAATCCAGTACCAAACTGCAGTCAGATCAGGCTTACAGAGGGTATCTCGGAAGACGAAAGACTGCGGTAGGGTGAGAAAAATTAAGTCCATGATCAGAGCATGGTTTGAGACTCCCTACAATTTCTGGAGTTAATTGAGTATTTCATAGGATGTCACATTTATTCAAAATTCTATCCTACTGTGAGTGCCATACGATGCGATGGACACGAAAAACCCACAGGTGACTGAGGAGGAAAAAAAAAAAGATTGTGGCAATGTCATCTGCCCTATGACAAATCCAACATTTCTTTCATCTCAAGGTGTGCGAGACTAGTGATGCGCATGGGTGTTGTACACCGACTCAATAAATGTTAAAAGATTTTGAGAATGGGGGGGGGGGGAGGGTGCAAGATAATGAGCTAAGTGGGTCTGTTATCTGTGATGGCCATAGGGGACTACTACAAATCAGTTAATTAGCAATCTCTATCTACGATAAAGTGACTACAAGACAAATAGTGGCAACCGTTTCACTGGTAGCTAGGTAGCTTCTTGTAATAGCAGCTCCCTTACAGGTTGACCGGGAAAAGAAAATATTGCATTGCCTCTCATTTCCCTTTCCTTCTTATCCCAAAAGATAAAAAACAAAACCACAAAAGCAAAAACTGATGGCAACTATGATTAGACAAGATGGTTGCATACATATCAATTCCTTTTCTGTTTTCTTTAATATAGTATAACACTTTATTCAAATTCATGAAATTCTTCCGTCGAGATGATTTCATTGCAACTGATTGACAAATTGCCCTACATCGACGTAAATAGGCACTGAATTGGTCAGTGTTTTAGTAGTAGTAGCCAAGATAAAAAAAACATCATAGGCATACATACTCAAGCAGGATTTGAACCTACGACCTCCTGATCACCGAGTATAAAACTTGTTTGCTTGTTTTTAAATCCAGTTTCAACAGGTTTTGTGAACTCAAAGTTTTACTCTTTCATGATAATAACTGAGCTTAATTCTACTTTATCAGATATTGGAAATGCACATATACATACTGGAAAGTGAAAAACAGCAAAGTTCATAAGGTGATCCGCCAGCATAGCAAAGCAGATCACAAATATTTCCACATCTAAAGAGGTCATTTGGATTATCTACCAGCGCATTGTAGATGTATCTCGTCCCAGTGATGAGATCAAATCTAGTTAATTGTGAAATTTTACATTGTTTCCTTCTTCCTTTGGCACCATTTTACGAGACATCTTGTGTGGGTTGACTTCCTCCTTCACAGTGGAAGTATGGGTGGTACTGTACTCTAGGAGTAGAGAGAAGGGAAGGAAGCAGGGAATGCCTACACAGAGTCCTTGGGGGTTGTCACATCTTGGAAATGAGTAAGCCCACTAATCTTCAGAGATGTACTTTGCTAAGCACCCATGGGTATGATGATGAGCTTCATTCATTGCCACATCAGCAATGCAGATTTACATCCAAATTTTGGCATCTATCATTCACGAAGACCCATTTTTCTCTTACAGAGCATGTCGCGCTATTTGAAAGTGATAAACAAATTCTGCGTTTAACTCAATTCCCTGAGCTCATCTGGCAGCATCCTCAGCAGGGCATCGTTTCAAAGATGTCCTCCACTATCTGAAGGTTGGCATGGGTGGAACAATGATGAAAAGGACTGAAGAAGATAATGTGTGTACAAAGATGTTTGCGATTCATCACACACATGTCCAGATGACACACTTTGCGGGAGATTTATTAGTAGCTGAATGATGATTAGATGAGATGGAAATCATCACTTTTTACATCCTGCACTCCAGTGACATCAAAGCTGCCTGCCTGACAGAATAATGACTTCCGGCTAAGAAAAAAGATGTGTGTGTGTGTGTGTGTATGTGTGTGTGTGTGGGTGTGTGGGTGTGTGTCGCAAAGATGGAAAGGGACAGATGTAAACTGTACGTGCTGGACATTGCAATACATCACAAACATGGCATTGGCACTCTGCTTGAGGTCATCACATGGAAAGTAAAGGCAATTCCACACAAGGAGAGTGAGAAGATAATGAGATGGATAATCAAGTTTGGCATTCAGCTGGAAAAACTCATCATCCTCACACAGCTAATGATACCTCAACGGAACTGACTGCTGCCGACAATAGCCATAAATCTTATTTTGCAACATCCACTGCAACTGTTTTTGCATCAGTTGACATTGTTTAAGTTGACAGCCACACATGCTGACATGGCTGTAATGATAAAAGTGTGTATTCTTTTGCAACAAAAAATCCCCAAACTTGATAATGATATCATCAAACAAACAAAAACACTAAGCAAAGACCCCTGTGGCCTGAAAGAGAGAGAGAGAGAGAGGGAGAGAGAGAGAGAGAGCCTTGGTTCAACAAGACTGTGTTTTACTTATAAATGGGCATGTTCTGTAAGAGTAAATCCTTTCTAGGTAAGTATGGAGTTTGGAAACATAAATTCAACTAAAACATCAGCTTCTACATAGTGGAAACGTTTCCCCTGGGTTGTTAAACTGCAATGTAAACCATGATGGACCTAAAAACCAAATAAAAGGGGGGGGGGGTTAATAAGTTTGGCCATTAGAGTGTATACAAGTCAGCAACCTAAATATGATGTTTGACACTGGGGGCAGGATTACCAGAAACAATAGGGGTCTTATTTCACCATGATGCAGGTCCATATGAGTTTTGCAATAAAATCCTTCAACATAATTATATGGATGGTAGATCACACAAAAGAAATAAAACATGGTGACAGCCTTTGACCTTGTAAGAGGCTGGACATTGGGGGCAGCATCATAAAAATGATAGGGGTTCAGATTTGATTATGATAACCCTTAACAAAATCCATCATAAAATGTGGATAGTAGAGTACGCACAAGCAGGCATTAAAATATCAACCTTCTACTCTTTTGTTCAAAGACAGAACAAGCAATCTTATCAACTGCTATACAGATCATGATTTTTGCAGGTGATTATGACTTCCTCCATTTTCCACAAATGACGCACATAACAATGGGCATAAAGCCCTACGAAAGCTTTCAAAATCAGCCAGCAGGAGAATGGCTACTTGTAAAGAACTGATGAATGAAGAATGTGTCTTAATAAGAACATCAAATCTCAAGTTCAGGAGATAATTCCATCATAGCAATTGCTGTGAAGTTTTAAATCCCCTCTTTTGTTCCATACACAACAGAGAGTAAGTCAGGGTACTTTAATGGACGTTAACTTTCCAGCTCTTTTCTTGAAAGTAAAATTTATACAGGCAAAATTTCTTTTCTCTATCTTTCTAGATGATCAAAATTAACAATTTCTATGATGTAGAAGCTTGGCCACTTCAGTGTTTCCACTGGTATTGCAGAATGCCCTACCATTCTTATTACCGTAGTATTGCCAGATAACCATTTTTACGCCTGGATAGAGAGGGACATGATGGTCAAAATCATCTTCTTACTTTAAGGATGTAGGCACTTGATGGTAATCAAGGACCTCTGACTAAATATAGAGAGTTCTATGCCCTATGCCACAGCGCCTCCTTAATTAGGACCATGCTATATTCTGGGCAAACAGACTACTTTGTTGTTAAATGATGCAACAGACCTAAAAAAAGGCACATTTCCTAACTGCATCAGTGCAAATATAAACGTCTGTAGGCTACAGCACTGTGTGTAGGTATTGCCTCACTCCTCACTTCAAACCACATCCACAAGATATGTTTCAACTAATGCACTGTAATACAATGTCACGATGAATATTGCATTTCTTTTGATAATCCCAAGATAAGCAGGTTTGTACGAGGGGGGGGGGGGTGGAAGAAGGGAGGGAAATGGGAAGGGGGAGAGAAATGGATGGGAACCCCTCGATGAGTTTGAACAGTGACAGCAGCAATTCATGCATTAGTAATGCAAAATGTAGTCACTGCATACTGGCTGGAGTATAGATGGCATAACCTGTGACATTTATCGCTCTAGACTATGCCGCATTGTCGCCATTTACGTCACTGCTCCCAATTTTATTCATCACTGGATAAGAGCTTCAATCTCCATAACACCACAGGCAAATCAAACAAGAAAAATCAGATTTTCTGATATGAGGAAAGGGTTGGGGGAGGGGGATAAAGTATCACAAATGAAAAGCTGTGCTATAATTTGATCACAAGATTTCAAGATTGAGAAGAGTGGCAAAGTATACGAAAGATGAAGGTTTCACCATGAGTAAGGCACATGGCGGAAAGATACGTGGAGCTACTTTACATTGACGAGGGGCAGGATGGGTAGACCACACTCATCAAGTTATCCACCTTATTTCTAGCACCAACATGACCGACTTCTTTTGTATGAGCATGTTTTCTGACATTTCTTCTCATAACCTTTCTCCACAGAGGCCTGAACTTGCTTGCATAAGCTATTTTTTCTTCTGTAAGTTAGGTTTTTACAATTTCCTTTATGTAGATATCATTTCTTACCATATCTTGCTCTCTTTACACGCATATTTGATATATTTTACGCCTTCTGCAATCATTGTGAAAAATTGCCCCCAGTTATTTTGGGTACTAACTCTGACAAAGCATGCCTTCTGTAATTTTTCTCTCAATTATTACTTCATCACAAATTCAAACACCTGGCACCTTTACGATATGGAATCTATCATGTGTAAAACAGGAAATCGCGTTACACGTCACTTAACTAAAAAATAAACTGATTTGCATCCCTATGAAATGTGTATTGTTTCCTTACTTGTTTACCTATTTCCCATAACTTGAGTCTTGGTCTATCATTAAAATAATGCTAAAAAATTAAACACTATATCACATCTATTCACAGACATTGAATACATAAATTAAGCTCGATATACTGTAGAGGGAAAGTTTATAGGTGTTGACTTTTTGTGCATTTTGTGTGACTTCATACTAGCACAAAAATAAAAGCACACATTATTTCCCTTTTTTTTTTTGCTTGTTACATCAAATGCTACTTATTTGTTGAGTCCATAGAATTAAAAGCACTCAAAATTCATCTTACCAGGCTGAGCAAGAGAAATTATTCATGCAAAAATGTCAATTTTTATAGTACGTCACCTAATCTTGTTATGACATAGTTAATTTATTTGAATTTAAATGACAGGGGCCATCTCAGAACAAAGCTTGTAAATGGAAATGATACACAGTAACAGCTACCAAGAAGACAACATACAAATGTTATTTGTTTACTATACAGTTAAATTGCCCTCAACTGTTGTCAACAGTCTTGCTATCTGTCTCATTCTAAAAACAAACAAAAAAAGAATAAATGTCATTTTGTTCCCTGTTCCATGGTATTCATTCACAACTTATTTGCAATGCATGTTTCTTTAAGTATCCTATGTAATAAGGGTAGATGATTTGTTAGAAAAAGTACAGATCTATGCAAATAATGTTGAGACAAAGCAATGATGCTGCACATTTTCAATCTCTGACTGTGCCAAAAACCTGTCTCTTCTTCAGTAATGTGTTAGTTCCTTGATTGTCTGTATCACTGATCTCAGGTGGGTATCTCAATGGTTTTGAGACTACATGGTGACCAAAGATAGTAGAGATAACAAGATACGAAGGCGCGCGATAAAAATGGACACAAAATGGCTACCCTACATGACGATACAAAAGAGAGCTTAGTACAAACTCAGTACACCTAGGAACATCATTCATTTCCAAAGGTAGTGGTATTTTTATTATCTTAAAAAGATTTAAAAATTATAGTCGTAGCTTTTTTTTTATTAAGGGCATTATTCTGAAGAACGGGATTTTAAAGTAATAAGGATTATTTCGTGGAGGTAAAAATTTGGCAACAACATGATCTCACAATCAAAGATGCTTGATAAACAACAACATCTTCAAAGACAGCACGTCTCAGGCAAAGACACACGTCACCTGAGACGCGCTGTCCATGAAGCCGCTGCTGTTGTTTATCAAGTGTCAAGACAGCGCGTCTCAGGTGATGTGCGTATAAGCTTGAGGACCGCGCGCTGTCCATTTGTTTTGTACAGGATTAGCGCGCACTTTCCTGTCTTATTAGTTAAGCGTCTTTGATGGTGACCTGGTGGCGATGAGTCTTGCTGGTCGTGGAGACATCTCTGTGACGTCTCCGTGACATCTCCAGGAAACTAGCCTGGTTTCCAGGGAGAATCGCAACGGAACTGAACATGTTCAAATATTTCAGAGAATTTTTCCAATCTCCAGCTTGTCTCGTAGATGTCTTGGAGACTTCTCCATGACTTTGCAGAGACCCAGGGCATACTATCAGCAACAATGTGGAGATGTTGTGGAGACATCATGGAGATGTCTCCACGACTGAGAAGATGTCTCATAGACGTTATGGCTACTTTCTGCTGAAAGTCATCACCTTGTTTGGAGATGTCTCAAAAGTTACCCTGGAGTCACCTACTTGGTGAGAGTGCAAGCCATTTTTTTCATATCTCAAGTCGCACAAGACATGGCTACTGATCAGTCGCAGCAGTCACAGCGACATCTCATCCAGTGAGAAAGGCCCTTTGCATTTCTATAAGAGCTTTGAGCCAATACTGTTGGCATATAACTATTCATTTTCACTTTTTACAGGTGGCAACTGAGTGCCTATCTATGAGAACAGCTTTTGCTGATACTATGCCTGATGCAATTTGCATCATCTGTGTAGATAGCAGGAACAATTTTCTCCCATGTTCTGTGAATATATTGAATTGTAGTTCATACTATAAAGCCAACGCAAAGAAGTGGATGGACCACTGAAGAAGTGTTGACTGCTGTGCACATGTGCTACACCAAACTACAGAGGGCAGCATTCAACTTCAGTTGTTAATGCCATTGACACTTGCAGCATGTTGCATGCATGCTTAGTCACACTTGTTGATGACATACATGAAGTCAACTACTTCTACACTGCGCTGTGAGTTTAGTCTGAGCAGGCTCAGCCTTTCGTCATTTGGATGTTGAATCATATAGTATGCGTACCATTACGCACCTTGCACATTATATGTAATCACTGAGATTACAGGCCACACATGTCATAACTGAACAAATTGCAATACATTTGAGATGAATTTGACAGTAATGACCACTGCAAAATATCCAGGTATTCACAAATGGAGCAGGCAAAATATGATAAAAATGGCTCTTTTTTTCTCCTTGCTTTTTGCAACCAGAAAAAAAGGGGGTGGGAAAGAATCACCCAAATATAGGACAGTTTGATTTTTCTGTATGAAGTGAAATACTAAACAGTGTTATGCAAATGGGTCACAAATTCTGAAAAGGATGTTCGCTTCAGGAGTGGCCAAGGGAAGAAGATGGTGCAAAGTTCAAGATAGTCACAGAACATGAGAGTTACAGCATTCATGATATCCACTGAAATCTGTAATATTTGATAAGATACTACAAAAACAGAGACAGACCTGTGCTTCATTTCTCATTCCTCATATACTCAAAATTTACTCTCTTGTGATATTAGCATCATCCCTGTTAGTGTATGTGTGATGATGGAAATAAAATGAATCTCAGCTCCCCATACTTTGCTCTAGTTACCAAAAAAGACAATCTTCATCATTCACATTATTGAATATAACAAAGTTTGCTCTCTCTTTTACAGCCAAGGGCTAAGGGGCTGCTGATGAAAGTACCGGTAATTCATTTGTGCATCAAGACAATTTCCATGAAATCAGCTATCATTAGCCTCGAACATAGGACAATGCCGAGCAGCGATGGCTATTGAAAAAACGTTTCTCCACAAACTCTCTGGAAAGGGTAAATCCCGACTGAGGGGACGATATTTACATGTACACCCTTCTACTAAAAAGTCCATTAGAGGGAAAGCAGGTACAATGCACATTTAATTAGTAGGTGAAAGGTACAGGCACAGGCCAGTTATTAAGCAAAGTGGTAAAATGAGAGGGTACTGGTTCAGACAGGCTTACTGACTGTTGCATGCCAGTGGCTTTAAGTGTTGATTCCTCTACTTCATGTTAAAGGACAAGTCCACCTTCATATACATAAGGATTGAAAGAATGCAGCAATATTAGTAGAACACATCAGTGAAAGTTTGAGGAAAATTGGACAATCCATTCAAAAGTTATGAATATTTTAAGTATCTGAGCAGTCACTGCTGGAAGAGAAGACTATTCTACAGTGTATGACGTCACATGCGTACAACTATATAAGGAAAATAAAAAGAGAATTTCACAAAACTTTACTTTTTGAATAAAGTGCACAGTTCTTCTACTTGCTACTGACGTATGTTAAGGGTAATGTTATTCCCCCTGCCTTCTGAAAGAGAGAAGTCGAATGTTCTTTTGTTATGCGAGAAAAATGGAAATATGTTGAATTTTCTTTATTCTTTCTTTATATCGTTGTACTTATGTGACATCACAAGTTATAGTAGTCTTCTCATCCAGCCTTGACTGAGCAGAAACTTCAAAAAATCATAACTTTTGAACGGATTGTCCGATTTTGCTCAAACTCTCACTGATATGTTCTACTAATGTTGCTGCATTCACTCAACCCACATGTCTATGAAGGTGAACTTGTCCTTTAAGGTTTGTTTTGATAAATAGAATTTATAAAGACAAATGAACAGAATGCTACAGGTTTAAAATTTAGACCTATGACAAATAAAAGTAACACAGTATGGAATACGAATGTTCAACATGTTTAATGTTCAATGTCTCATGAAATAGCAATATTGCTAGCAACTGCACCAGGAAACTGGAAGAGGTGATTTTATCATTGCACCAGTCTCGAGGTGACCGGTACACAAATTTTCACTAAAAATTCCTGTTTGATAGGAAGAAAACAAGAAGTGAGATACATGAATTTATTGTAGTTATCCAATCACCATTTTTTTTTTGGGGGGGGGGGTGCAGTTGTCAATCATCAACAAAACTGTGAGCTGTTGTGTTGGGGCTTTTTTTCACTCTCACATTGTGGCAACCTCACTCAGTGCTTTTTGACAATCCTCAGCAAATGAACACGAATCTATCCAGAACAGCAATATTTTGATAGCAACAAAACCACTCTCAGCATTGCAGACAAATTTGATTCTTCCCATTTCATGGCTTTCAATTATAAAGTACAGTATACAATGGTATGTCATTGCATTTAACAAGCATATCATAATATGAAATTAAATACAAGTGTGAACTTATAATTTCTTGGTTTAGACAGAAATTGCCATAATCCCTGTATGGTCTCATTTTAAACTTTACATATGCAGGGCTCGACACTAACGGTGCCCCGGTGGTCCGGGGCCACCAAAAACGCACGTCGGGCCACCAAAATTTCAGAAATGAAGAATTTGGTGGCCTGATCGGGCCACAAAAAAAGGTCGGATGTTTGCCTTTGGGCCACCACAAATAAAAGTTAGTGTGGAGCCCTGACATATGGCATCAAAATTTTCTTTTACATGAGCTACAAATGTATTTCCAGCCATAATGATAAAGATACTGAAATACATGAATGATCATGACAGCACTAAATGGTGATAAAAATGATTATCATTATCATCATCTGAATAATATGAGTGTTGCTGTATGCGATCGTACGTAAATTGCCTTGTGGGTATCTTTATACTTCTTGTTTGCTGATGTGGAGGTGTAAATGATGACGCTTGATTCCACACTTTGAGATGCTTCTAATAACTAAAAGGCTTGGGGCAAAGTACTGGAGAAGGCCAGGATAAAATGATCACAAAAAGAATGGAAATTTGCAGACAAATCACGTCAAACTCTAGAGAGGTCATAGACTGATAAAATGGGCAAAAAGTTGCCACAGCAACAACTGGCTCTGCGAGTGGATAAGACAAAGGATTCTTGACCTCAACAACCAAAACATGCATGTCACACTGTATCCATGGCAACTAGAAGGATTCATATCTGTGTAAAGATAGAGAGATGATAATGTATGGACATGCATTCTTACTTATTGGTCCTAGATCAGAGAAAGGATAGTATAATTGCCAAAAACATTGTGAATTTTTAGTTGTCCGTAGAATGCAATAAAGCATTAAATCACAAGCCAATGAGCCATCAATTGTTCAAACATGTGCTTCTTTCTAGATGAAGTGTCACTATATCTTGCATACTACAAGCATGTCTCACAAATATAAGAGCTGTCATGCTCATAAAATGGTGGAAACATACAAGAACATAGTTATCTTACTTCCATGGCAAGTTCTTGTTTAACTCTTATTTTGTATCAAATCTTTGGTTGGGAACCAAAAGTTAAGCAATTCCATATGTTGACAAGTGTAAACTCAGGATTTTGTTTCTCAGCTGATAAATAATTTATTTCATTAATCTGCAAAAGAGCTGCAAAGTAGAAGAGGTAAATGCAGTAAATGAATATGGATGTAAAGTTTCAATAAAATGTCAAAAACAACTGTTTTTCTTTAATCAAATCTTTATCCAAGGCTACTGAAAAATATTACTGAATTAATTTGAATGTCACACATTAGTTAAAAAGGAAAATAATGCTGCAAGCATATTATAAGAAATCACAGAAAGTAAATGTTAAACCTGTTTAAACTTTATGAAAATGAAGACACATTACATATCATGTCTTGTGTCCTTTTGTGTAAAGAGCTGGTTTCTTTACATTGACTGGGGGAAAAAAAGTTCTGAAAATTTGTTTAAAGTACAACAGTAGTTGTTAATTATCATACAGCAGGTTATAATGACCATACAAAAGATCACGATGCTTAGACACCAAATGAAACAATTAACAAAATGACCATATAAGAAATTTAACCAGTCGAGAAAATCATACCGTAAAACGAGGAATGTTCGTGTGCATTTTAATTACGCAAATTTCGCGAGCGCCAAGATTCGCGAAATCAAAATGCATGCAAAATTTCTTATCTAAACTAAATGCATTAAACACCAGTGGCAATTCGCGAAAATCTCATGCCATAAAAAAGGCCGTCGGTTCCAATTCGCAAACATTTTATGTCACGAAGATATCATGTTTTACAGTAATCCATGGACAAGCAGCTGGGAACAACATGTATCACGCATTTTGAACAGCAAAGCAATGCAAAATCAGTTGCAGAACTATACTATCAGAACTAAAAGTGTGTACACACATTGTAAAAGAAGTTCACTGTAGTCATTTTACAATGGAAAATGTGAGAAGAGAATCCATGTGACAGAATTGGTAATAGAGAAGATTTGGCAAGGAATATTTGTGACCCCTTTACTCCTAAAGATGAAAAGACTTTGAACCTACCCTACGTTGATCAGTTTAAAGACAAAATGAACAGATACAGTAGTTGCCATTCATGTACTTCTGCATAGAGAGCCAATGCCCCCATTTTGCATTTGGTGCAAAAAAGTCATAAAAGGTCATCACCTGTGGGTTTTTGATTGTAGATATGATTGTGTCATACAGAATATTATGCAGATGAAACACTTCTTGTAGTTCTACCCATGGCACTGAAATGTCACCTTGTGAAGTCATCTCTGGCAATCCCAACCCACATTACCATATGGTATGTTTTACAGAGTGAATCTCAATTCAGAAGTTCATCTTATTTTGTCTGTCAAATTTCAGTAGAATATCCACATGAAAAGACACACATGATATTTTGGCCTGATGCCCTTGCAAACACTTCTCTCCCTCTCTCTCTCTCTCTCTCCAAATGCCAAGATGATCCTGTGTTAATAGAATGTACTCTTGATTATGGTGCATGACTTATGAGTATATATGGTTAATGCACCATGACACAGGGAAAAGCGCTGTTATTACAGAACTAGCATTACTGTAGCCATAAGCTTATACTGAAAGTCATCATCTCATCTCTACCATGAATTGTGAGTTGCGATGGTTTGCCATCAATTGTGACTACAATATCTTCTTCTTTTTTAGTTGTTTTACAGGATGCCATATATTGTTGATAAAATAGGAGTACACTGTCAACAATGTTTCACGCCATTAGTTGAGAATGATGGACTACATGTAGTTTCATAATGTCATTAGCATAAATTGCAACACCCATTACTAACAGTCACTGCTGGACAAAGTGACGTGCTTCTACAGTGTAGTTGACTGGTCATTGCCCTGCTGCTACTTAAAGTACACGCAGTTGTAATTAAAGAATGTAATTGCAATTGCAAACAGTTTTAAACTCTGTAGACTGCAAACGGAAGTTACACTCTCCTATCATCTACTTGTGACATTTTTTCCCCCATATCATTTGCTGTTTTGTTTTACTATGCCTCTGCCAATTTGACTGCACTACATGACTAAACCATAGGCTTGAAAGACAAACACACAAAGTGGGCTATTTTGATATGACTACAAGCACAGTCCACTAACACCCTTCAGGGCTTACAAGCAGATATTATGAAAAGGAAGATTTATTTTCTCCTTTTTTCTTCATAGTATATATGTGGCTAAATATGTTCTCTAAAAATATCTAGCTCCTCTAAACTACTGAATTGTCTCATCTTATTGCAAATATACAAAAGGATCTTTGATTTAAATTTATGCTTCAAAACAAGAGCTATGCATTTCATCAATGTGGAATAAAAAGCACAACAAAGTGGAATGTCAAATGTTAAGAAATTCTACACTATAAACTGACCTCTTATTCCTCATCTAATGCCTATTCAATGAATGCAGTCTGAAGTGTCAACATTGTCACATTGCTGCATGTTGATTTCATCAAAATTACAGAATATGAGAGCAAAAAAAAAAATCAAGTTTAAATTCATAGCATCTTTAATTCCCATGATGAAAAAATAGACAACAAATTTCTTCAATCAAACTGACTTTACCTTTCTCCATTTTCCCTCCCCCTTCCACCACCCAAGCCTCTCCCCTCATTTCAAAGGCGGTTTTTCAAGCTACATACTACTACCAACAAGGCAGGTGTCAAAAAGCTTCTCAAAGCTCTAATCGATGTAGCTGAAATGAGACCAGACAGTTATCACACTACTAGCAGGAAATAGCTTACACGTCTATTTTCATTCCACCTGATAACACAGACATGGAAAGATGCTAGGAAGTGTCACAAAATTGCTCTATTCTGCCAGTAGAGAAACTGGTGGCAGAATGAATAAGTTGACCTGTGCAACAATGTTCCTGTGGCATCACATGTAAAAGTGGCTAGTCCCGAGCTATGATTTCATTTATTTTCTCCTTCATATTTTTAGCGGATATGTCATACTTGTAGTATTTTGGTTGAGTAAGCAGTCTTGATTTACCAAGTGAATGTGGGATGCTTGATATAAATAAATTAAGATTTGAAGTGCTCCGTTCAATCTGCAATTCACAGCTCAGGGTCCTTCCTATTGGATACAAAATTATGACCATGAAGTACATGTAGAGGTATTAATTGATTTGATTTGATTTTTACTTTGATTTCATATCCAGCATTTTTTTAGCATTATCTCTGAAAGATTTTATTCAATTTTCCTTACTATTGTTTCAGTTCATCCATCATGCAAATCACTTGTTCACCATATAATTAAATATGAAAATATGTTTGTCATGAGTGACTTACCAATCAATTTTTGTATAAGCATGTATAATATAATTGTAGTTCACTGATTTCAGATGTGTGGTAATATTCTGATGCAATTTCAATTCTTCTATCAGTTTTTTACACTACTGGTAAAATCAGTTCCTTGGTTATACTATAGGATGTATTCCATGTTTGAAGTATATTTCAGGGACACATATAGCATGCACTAAATAACCAAAAAAAAAAAAAGAACTGCCAAAGTAACAGGAAAACATTTTCTGTCTGCTAAAAAGATACTCTTCCCTGATTTTTAACTATGGCTAACAATAAGAACAGGAAGGCGAGAAAGAACTATTTGTCTGTAGTAACTGAGCTACAGACTGGTTACTTATTCCATCATTTGACTAGAACTACTGTTTATCACAGAGTGATTGACTATCAGAAGCAGAAAGAGAAGAAGTTTAATACATTCATGCAAAGTCATGATATGCGATAATGTCAGTTATTCAAATAATTCAGGGGATTAAAGGATATGTCACACCCCATTTGCTAAAATTGTTAAATATCACACCTAATCAATAAAAGAAAAGAAAAGAAACAAACAAAGAATGACATTTGTTATCCTACATTACTCAAGTTGCATGTCATTCCCGTACACAAAATCTTCCAAGAAGTATACATTATTGTATGTCATCATTAGCCATTATATACATGTTTCTTATTGCTATGCTCACGGGAAAATAAATTCAACTATTTCTGAAAACAGAAGTGGTACATGTACATTGGGCACTCAAACTGTTACACATTCATCTTCACGTATTTGTATTGTATGTAACAAGCTTGTGATGTAAAAGTCCTTTCATGGTACATTGCACTTCAGTCCTCATAAAAAATGAAAGCAGCTTTTAAACCTGAAGTGAACATGCCTAACCAGTATTAGTTGTCGAGGAAATTATATTTCTGAACAGAGGGATACCTTGGCAACCATTTTCCTGTGTAATTAACCACACAAGGACAAAGGTTTCATTCCACTGCGTTTAAAGTGTCTGAGCAATGACAGTGCATAACACCTTGCTTCAAGGCATAAAGATAACAAAACCTGAATGCTTCAAGTGCATCTGAAATTTAATGCATACAACATACATTACACATAAGCACATAAGGCAATCTGACAATGCCCAACAAGAATACTAAAAGATTAAAAGCAAATCTTCTTTGGATGATATGATAGGAACAGAAATCACTGTTAAATCCATGAAGTGTTCACAACCTTTCTGCTTTATTTCGATGCAGTCTATGCTTCTAAAGATTTCAATCATCTCCAGATTTTGATCAGGTGTGAGACGCAAACATTTCAATGACTGAAGCAATTTTCCATGCTCATGAAGCGAAAGTAAGCTAGGTTTCAATGCATGAAAGGGCTCCATCCCCAGCCTGGATACAATTCTGCCCACACCAGGATTCTAGCATAGGAGTTGATTAGTCGTCCTACATACCTACGTCACAACTCTGCCTGCACATTTTTCAAGAGTGATCATTTTTCATGTCGAACTAAAAAACAAAAAACAAAAAAGAAGCTTTTGCAGAACAAATTAATTTTTTCTTTTTTTTTTCTTTTTTTGCCAAGACTACAATTTTGGTACATCTGTATATTCCATATGTCATGTAATACAGAGAATCTAAATCTATCTACTATTCAATCTACAATTGAATGGTTTTAAAGTGTTTCAACTATTTAAAGCAATTCTTGAAGTGGATGACATCCTTGAACTAAGATATGATGGGGGGGGGGGAAGGGGGGTGGGACACTGGACTAAAATCATCGTATAATGCGATAAAGACAACTTAAGTAGGTGAGATAATACTGTCAGGCTTTGTCACACATCTCCTTTTTCGTTACCATGACAAAGTGCGCATTGTTTCTTCTTTTTTTTTTGCTATAAAATCATTCATGAATATATTTTATATTGTGTTCAATGACCTGTCCTTAACAGCTGAATGAAAGTCAAATTGACACTTGTACCGCTTTCAATCATGTTTGTTTGGTGTTTTTTTTTTATGGAAAGAAATAAACAATTGAATAATCCATTACCGATCTCTAATGACTCCCACCTTCCGAGAATGTATTTTGCCTACACTGCACTTGATATATATCATGTATGAACAAAAATATCATTTGTTTGTTCCTATTCAGAACTCTTGGATTAGGAAAAATTATACAGAAAAACTATGTGTAATCTGAGTTGCAGATAGCTGTGCATTTCCTAAGTATACCCCCCCCCCCAGCATACCAGAAATCAGTAACAATGGATGCAGTTTACTCTGTCTTTGCAATAGAAAACTTAATCTTGTTTTCGATCAACTTGAGATAGTCATGTTTGGATATATGCATACATTTGTAGAGTGCAAACAAAGTTTCGATATGAGAGCATTTAAAAACACCACCCTGTACCATAATAATGGTTAGTCAGGATCATGTAACATTGGAAGCTTTTTTGATATGTCTGAGTTTCACTTTTGCACAGTATGGATTCTGGGAAAGCTTTGCACACTTTGTTGATAATGTCCACACATTCACACCAGTTCTGGATTACAGGTCAGGTTAAACCTTGCTTCAGAAAGTTCCTTGGAATGCTCTACGGACAAGCAATTCTGTAACATCAAAGGTTTTTAAGCACTATTTTGCAACTTTTATACCTAAAATAAGAAATATTCAATTACTTGGATGTCAAATAAAATTCACCAGTTTGTCTCACCCAATGCTAGATGTCCCCACAAAGCTACCATCACAACAATGATACTATCCTTTAACGAAGTTAACGAAGAAAACGATTGAAAGACTACTCACACTGCTGAATTGTGCTCTCTTCCCAGCTGCAGTAAATGGAGCCTTAGCCGATGTTGACACAGGTGGCTCCACACTACCTGTCGATGGTGGGGGGTCCTCCAGCTCATCCTCAATGGAACCCTGGCTGAAAGAGGACAGGGAACTATCTGTGGACAGCTTTCGATGCGGCACGCTGGACTGAATGTCAGAGAGCGTCAGGAAATGGTAGGGCCTGCTGCGTTCAATTCCTGAGGTTGGAGTGAAAGCACCAGGTTTGGGGGCCTGCTCACTGGGCTCTTTCACACTATCATCACACATGTCGCTGATGACAAGAGCAGGCGGCTCTGTCTCCTGCCTGACAGGCCGCGGTTTGGGCGAAGGCACTCTTTGCTTATCTACCATGGCACTTGAGATAATGGGGGGCGAGGGCTTCTCATCTGCGTCACGGTCCACACTGTCTTGCTCTGACTGCATAGAGAAGCGGTTGCTCAGACCGGGAGTGGTCTCATGGACACGTGCCGGGAGTGGACTGCCAGGGGGGTTCAGTCTGACCTTCAATTCAGTTCTCTTAATGTCAGTGTTAGCAGGACTGAGGATAGATTGAGATGTTGATAGACTTGGCGATGTTTTTGATGACTTATCCTGAGGCAGCTTGAGATCTTGAAAGCCTTCATCAGGCGACAAGATTTCTGGTTTTACAGTTACATTGTCTGGACTTCCTGGGGGGTAGAGATGAAATACTGGTTTGGTCTTGACCAACTGTGGTCGTACAGGCTTCGGGACTTGTATGGTGAAGTTCTTTTCGAAATGGGAAGGCATGCTCCTGACATGGCCACTTTGCTCGCTGCATGACTCTTCTTCGCTAGAGGAACGTCCTTGTGCAGATGGTGATTCTACTGACAGCCTAACAAAGCCACTGTCATGGCTGCTGCTTCTACAAGTCCTTGAGTGTTCTGGGAGAGCTACAGAAAGCGTTGATCTGTCATCACTCTGCTCTCGCTGCAACTGTGAGTCAAGAGTTGGCGAATGGCTGCGAGGACTCATGCATACAGGGCTGCTAGAGTAGAACCCACTACCATACCCACTGCTGGGACTTGTGCTAGGTGACAAGAGCTGTTTTGGCAATAGGGTGCCATTATCTGGATCGGGGGGATATATTTCAGGAGGTGCAAGGTTGATTTTGAGCGGTTTCGGACTGATGGAGCGGCGGCGGAACAGCGATGACATGGGCTGCTCACCAGGAGATGTTTGTTGGTCTGAGATTGAGGCAAGAGTGAAGGACTTTGATCGGGATCTAGAGTTGTTGATGGCAAGTTGTTCTCGGGGGCTCCCTGAATCACCGTTATCACCGACATTGGCAAATTTGCTGCATAGACTGAAGATTTTAGGCGACACAGGCCGCACCGTAACAGAATCAATCGACGTTGTCGTGCCCCATGTTGAAGAGCGGGGAGAGGTTGAGAGGTAGCGTTCAGAGGACCAGTCTTCCCCTATAGATAATTTCCTCCTGGCCGTGTCTACTTCAAGACTCTCTGGCATGGCTGGTTGGTTGACCGTTGATGCGAGGGCTGAGCAGTCCTCCTGTGAGCTGCTTTGTGAGGAGGATGGCAACAGCGACGCCTGGGGCACACTGGCTGAAGAAGGCAGATTAGATGCTGCCAAGACTTTCTGCTCAGTTCTGCTGCTCATAATCAAAGCTCTCCCATCTGTGCGGGGAAATCCCCTCACGATTCCTCCTCAGCTATGACATCACCTGCTCTTACCCAATCGACCATGACTAGGGCCCTTCTGCATGTTTCCAAGGTTCAGGGCTCAGGAGTTTGTCTAAAATACAAACAAAAATGGAGAGAAGAGGAAAGAAATTAGATAAATGCTACTGAGACAAATAGTGACATTCAAAATGCACACATTTACTACCGCTGTATATAACAACATGTTCTAAAAATAGAGATTGTTGCACGCAAAACCTAGATTCAAAACGTACATGCCAAGCGAAACATGCATAACATGACATCCTTCAACAATTGAAAAAAAAAAGTCCCAACATTCTTTACTTCCATTGTTGTGGAAGACATAATCCACTCACAGAATATTCACACAATCTGTATTTCTTTTCTACCACAGATCAGTGCATCATGACTTGTATTCTAACTGAGTAGGAGTGTGGTAATGGGGAAGGATAATACAACTGCAACTTGAACATGTAATTCTCTTTCATTTCAATTGTGTATTCTGAAAGCCCCTTGCAGTAAAAATCAAGTGGGGGATTTCTGGTCTCCTAAACATCCCTCTGAAAAGAGGAGAATTGCATCATAGAGGCCACTTGGGCCAGGAGTGTAGACAGTAATTTGTCGCCACGATGCCAAACATTCTATTCATTTAAAAAGATATGCAGTGGCAATCACTATGATCAATGGCAAAGTGATTTCAAATCGAATTATCCTCTACACAGAAAAATAATTCATGGCAAGAAACATCTCTGGCAATCAAGTACTTGAACCAGTAACCACAGAGCTATAATTGTAACTGACTGCAATCACACTGATCTAGCACTAACACAGTCCCATATATTGATACAGGTGTCCTCCTGGCCTGGCTTACTTTTCGCCAATAATAACAATTGCCATGGCTGCATGCAGATGCAGTTAATTACATTTGTCACCCCCAAATAGCCAAGTCATCGATCGTAGGTCAGCTTGGAAGGTTCCACAATACGTGAGGCATGCAAGCTGTTGTGTTGCAGCTACAGTTTTGTTGAGTAGCATGGTCTACTATGATCAACACATTTTATGTATTGTAAAATCCCTTTGAACAGCTTTAAGAAAAAAGTACACCTGTAATACTTTCCTTTTACATTTGTAAGTGCATATTGTAATGAGAAAGACAGTTGGATTATCACATTAGCAACAGGAATGTTACATGGACTGACGTTTACATCTAAATCCAAGGGGTTTCATAAAAGTGTATTTCAATCAAGCCTAGCTCCTTTTTGAATCATGATTTTATCCAACTAATCAAACTAATTATATTTCAATATTCGCTGGCAAACTATGGCAATATAAAATTGTCCTAGCCATAACTTTTCATCAGCTTCCATTTCACGTAAATGATACTCCAATGGATGTTCAAATATTTGTTTCACCTTGACAAGTCATTACTGACTCAACTGTAGCATCTATTATAATCATACATATACTACCAACAGTCCTGTACAAGCCTACAGGCATTACATACAAGAGAAAGCATAGCAGTGATATCACACAGAGTTTGTATTATTATTACAAATTGCTGCTTGATTCCAATAACTGCAGCATCATCTTCTGTAAACTAAGATGTGAGATGAGGACAATAATTCTGTCTTGAGTGCACATGCTATACCATGGAAGTCCATGAAGGAATTAGGCATATGTGTTCTTTTGTGTGTGTGTGTGTGTGTGTGTGTGTGTGTGTTTTGTATCAAATTTTTTGTCTCTTTTTTAAAAGTGTATTTCAAGGCAATAATGCATGAATGTCAACCTTTAATATTGCATTAACTTGTTTTGTTCTGTTACAAAGAGTCTTTTCTCTCCGATTTATACGCAATCAAATCAAAACTTTACAACTGTCTTTTTTTGTGGTCTGCTTTTGATGAAATTTTTACTGCACTGTTCTCCTAATGGAATTCTTCACAGGCCTATGGTTGAAAATATCAAAGAACTAGAAATGTCACCATAGTGACTGGTATGCCTCCGCCATAATGCATGATTCTCCTAATAGGTCTATAGTACATGTGGACAATGTGTGATTACATTTTCACAAAATTGGCAAAATATTAAAATGACATGTTTGTCACAAATGTGTTGAATGTTCACCTTCCTTGACCTAGGTTTAATTGGATGAATAGGAGAGCATGTATTTGGGGATTTAACAAGGACTTTAACTTGACTTTGACCCATTCATAAGTTTATGCATTGAGTAACTTTCAAGTTATGGAGAAAAAGTGCAATTTCTGTATTGAAAAGTACATTGTTATCATTTTCATCTGGCTTTTGACCCTAAAATTCATAGAATAATCACTGTCAGGCAGAACATGCATAAATATGTACAATGTAGTAAGTTTCAAGATCTAACTTGAGCCACTTCCGAGATATGGAGGAAAAAGTTAGTTCAGCACTTTCCCTTGATCTTTGACCTCTTGACCATTGAGGCAAATAAAAAAGAAAAAAACAAGAAAGTTTCCAGAGAATCTCTATTAGGTTATATACACATGCATACACAATGTTTTGAAAAAAATAATAATCCTGCTGGCATTTCATAAATATGAGGGAAATAGTAAAATTTTGAAGAATTGCCCTTGACCTTTGACCCCTGAACTTTGACCCCATGAACCCTAAATTCTCTAGATAATCAATGCCAGTCAGTACATGTATGTTCAATGACGATACCTTGAACAATTTCCAAGGTACGGAGAAAAAAGTGAAGTTTTAATATTTTACTTGACCTTTTGACCTTTGACTTCATGACCGCAAACTTTCACCAGAGAATCTTAATTGGGTAATACATGTATACACTAAGTTTCAAGAAAATATCTTCAGGCATTGCATAGATACATGTGTATGGTGGAAATAGTGAAATTGTATGTATCTTACCTTGACCTTTTGACCTTTGACCTTGAGCATGTGTACCCAAAAGTTGATAGGCACAACTTCACCCCTAATACACATACATGCCAAGTTTCAGTTGGATAACTCGAAAGGTTTTTTAGTTACGCTGTCCACAAAATTAATTACGGACGGACCGAAGGACGGACGGACGGACGGACGGACAACCTGAAAACATAATGCCTCCGGCACCACTTCGTGGCAGAGGCATAAAAAAAAAAAGAATATATACAAACAGGGGAGTCACATTACAGCGTGGTCAGATGCAATGGAAATCCACTTCTTGACTTGCCCTACCCACATACTGGATATCCTCCTGATCAGATTACTGCACAACTATGTTCAATGTAAATTTACCCCTAAATTTTGTGATTGACCTGACTGGAATTTAAAATGTATCTGGACTTGAACTTAAACTTGATCAATGTGGCATTAGCACTTTGCATCCAGTGGAAAAGGCGCTCTATAAATGTCTACTATTATTATTAAGATAATGCATACATTACATGAAAAGTAAATAATCTGTATGTGCTGATCAATACATGTTGAACTGTGTCAAAACAGAACATCTATAGTATAGTGAGAATACTGGTCTTGGATGACACTATATCTCATAGCATAAACTCATCATTATTAAAGTTGTGATACAAACTGTATTGTGCTGCACTGTGACGCATGTATTCAAGTGATGGTGCTATTTGATCGGGGTAGTGTCCTGCCCATACTCTTTCCTGTGTCCACATTTCACAACTTCCGCAAAACTTAGCGTCCCAACTTTTCATGTGCACAACACAATCGCATAATCAGCTTAGTTATAAATAGTGTATATCTGATCAGATACTGTCAAAGAATGAGAAAGAAAAAGTAAAAGAACAGAAAGTTCAAAAGACGATAATAAGGCCAGGAAAATGTATCAATATATTTTGTCAGCAATTTCTGATTCACAAGAGTCTCAACAGAAATCAGCCTATGCCAATACTGTATTGACATCAGCATGCATATACAGACTGTATCATTAACATTCCATCACAGCATAGGTACCAGCACAGCAGCAGCCCTTCAAAAAAAAATGGGGGGGGGGGCAGGGAAAAGAACATAATGTAACCAAACAAACCAAAACAACAACAAAACCCTCCCTCACCCAGTGAAAAAAAAAAAGGGGGGGGGGGGGAGACTCTCCCAAATATCACCCAAATGTGCCATCACAAGCATTCTACACTTGACACTAGAAGTTAATTACAAGGAAGCCGATGTAAGCCCACGTAATTAGCCATATCCGGGGAAAAATTTTCCATTTCTCTGACAGGCTGATGACAGGGGGTTATGATGACTTTTCCACAAACTTGGATGCCTTGTGGGACACAGGTCTACGTGTTTGTTTTTAAACCCCAATTATTAATTGTGGGTAAAAATACAGCCATTTGTTCTTTAAATGACCCAATTATTAATTGTTGCTAGTATTGACTCAACCACCATGAGTACCATCAAATACAGCCATATAAAATGTTCTTTATATAGCAAAGACATGACAACTACTTTTAATAGAGAGTGATCATATTGTGGTACTGTAATGTATGATTAGATTACTAGTATTGACTCAATAGCCACGGTCACACTGGCAAAAGATAGCAAAGTCTTTGCGATGTTTCCTCGTGTTTGTCAGTGGTGCGTGTATGCAAGAAAGAAGCCATCTGACAGCTAGTGATAGTGACCTAACAATATATATCATGTACATCACAATGAATGTGTGCTTCAGTGGCACCACTCACAAGCAGATGGTGGACTGGTCACATGACAAACTTTGCAAAGTTTTAGTTGCTAATGTTCATAATGTCCAAAGATTGAGAAGATTGGCGGGGATCTGGGAAATATCCCTAATTTGAGTGGGAAGTTTGGAGGAAGTTTCAGAGAAAGTTTTGCAAGAAGTTTTGCCAGAAGTTTGCAGTCACACTGGTAAAACTTCAAGATCTTTAAAAGATCATAATCTTAAACTTTGCGATCTTTTGCCAGCGTGTGACACATTGTAAACTCTCACAATCACAAGTTTGCCGATAACAGAATTCACACAGTCAACTAACTTTGCTTCTCCACAAAGGGTATCCCTCTATATGACTTTACTGAAGTCTTGTGGTTAACCCATATCGGGCCAACTACGGGATATTCCGTAGTTCGTCCGAACGCCACAGAGGCCACATACGGAATATCCCGTAGTAAATGAAATGACATACACATGAATAAACGACGTCATTCCAAAGTTCTTTCACCTTCTAACCTTTGACAACATATCCCAGAATACTTTGCTACAATGTCTGCGATAATTCAAAGTTTTGTCAGTCGAACACCAACAATATTGTAAAAATCATCGAAAAAATGTGTGTTTACATGGAATAACGCAAATAACCATGAAGCGTCAGTGGGTGCTATCTACAGCTGCACGGAGTGCTCGATTTTGGATTTTCTGCCGCAGTTTTTGAGGAGGTTTGGACACTTTGCAGGGCAATGATTCCACTGTGATAATAGTCCCATATGTACATCCACATGTATGTACAATAATTGTATAATTCAGTCGAAATGAAAAGCTGTATCTAATGTGATGAGCTTCGCTTCAACAAACTATAGGATGCACACATTATACTATCAATTTCTCGTGCACTCGCAATGGCTTCATCGTCAGAAACATAAACATAAACCTGCAATTATTGTATCAATGGTCATGATATTAATGTCCAATAAGCTGACACTTTGATCATTTCATTTCCGGTACTGGATGTGCAAAAATTACAACATTTGCTATTTTTAATCCATGAATGAAAGCATAAAAACAAATTGATTTCGTAACTTTTGGATTACTGCACTTCACTTCTGCTGAGTACTGCAATGAATGGCAGCATGTCATATAATACCATTTTAAAGGGAATTTCATCCTCTTTCAAATGACATATAACTTGTCTATGTTTTGTTCATTGTTTGCTAATGAAGAGCGATTGTTTGGAGAGTTGTCTGCCTGTTGGCGTGTGTGTGTGCAAATGGTGCTGGGCCACTGTGGTGTTTGTTTACACAAGTGCGTTGGCCCGATATGGGTTAAGACAGTTGTAGTACCACAGGGTGTTATTCTATGATTATACCAACCTAAAAGTTAAACTTCCTGTAGGTTTCCCCCTAAATGAATAACTTGAAAGGTAGCCCAATCTAAGTAAACCTAACTGATATCCCACTTGGTGAAGTTGGCAGCAAGCCTTTCCCGAAGCTACTCAATGCTACTGAAGAAATTTCTCTATAAACCATTCAGAACTGGCCAATCATAGGCTGACCCAGACTGTAATGCTCAATATCTCTTCAAGTTGCAACCTTTCACCAGTTTCTTCCCCTCTCTCTTCTCTTTAATATCTATTTCCGGGTTTTAGACAGTGATTAACTCGAGAGCAAGTTGATATCACCAGTTTCTTCCTCTCTCTCTTCTCTTGAACATCAATTTCCAGGTTTTATCTTTCAGGTGAAGTACAGCAAGCAAAACTTGAAGTTTTATTTTATATCCCTGTTCATAACTGTATTCGAAGGGCTATCAGCAGACATGAGCAGTTAACTGACAAAACAGATCATGCTTTCACATGCACACAATGACATTAGAGATTATCTATAAACACACAGGAAAGAACAAAAAAAAAAGAAAGATAACAGCAACCCAACCAAGATTTCAAGGAAAAGGTGAAAAAGGTAAACTTAGACCCCATTTACACATGGGCCGGCTTTATCCAGTCAGCCTCACGCTGGCGTCAAGCCACCTCCAAAAAATTTCGAAAGTGTGTTTACACATAGCAGAAAGGTCGCCTGGACGCCGCCTTTAACTCAGCTTGACTACCTTCCGTTTACATGATACGACTGTATAGGGCTCACACGGGTAAATAATTCCCCATAGAGACGTGTGCTAAATTTCGAAATTTAAAAAATTCTGTAAAATAGCTGGAAGAAATGAGGTGTTTCATCTTCACTAACCTGGATAAGTGAGCTATATCCTGTCATCTATCAAATTTCCTAGGCAGGTTCTTCGGCTCAAACTCTGTCCAAGGGTCCGCAAAGCCAGATTCTTTTCACTCAAAAATCACCTATTTTCCGTACATGCACCCAATGAAACATAGTCCCTTCAAATTCCATGAGAAAAGTTTTCATCTTCAAACCAAAATGCAGTTTGTAGAGGAATTCATACTCAATATCTGCAGCTATTTAGTTTTATGCCAAACTGCATTGCTGATTTTTAATTAAATTTTTCCTTCATTTATTTTGGTATCTTTGGTACAAATTTGTGAAGGGGTCTGGGACATTCCATTTTATTTACAGGTGTGAGCCCTATATATACGAATTCACGAATGATGATGTATCTGCACTATTGCACAAGCCCATGTGACTCTCGACTCTCGAAAACTGTCGTCAGTCCGCTTTGTGTATACACATACGTGAAGGCGGCGTTAGGCCGCCTTGAAGCCGACCTCTAACCACCTCCAGAGGTGGATCGAGATTGGGGCAGCCTCAAGCTGCCGTCAGTCCACTTGTGTGTTTACACTCACATTCGAGGCGGCGTGAGGTCGGCCTCACGCCGGCGTCAGTCGTATGTGTAAATGGGGTCTTAAAGACAAAAATTACAGCCTGACTTGCCTAATGAGCTTTTTCCCTTCACTGCTGCCCTCTTTATGTGCTCTTTCAGGTTGGTAGTGGGTAACAAAAGGATTAGTTGGGAATCCTACAGTTAATTCAGGATTAGGACAGTTGATCTTTTGGGCTCCATTTGCAGCTAAGTGAACTTCGTAAACATTAAAAGCCAATTTTAGTATAATTCTGTTATGACAAGTGTTTAAAAGAAAAAAATCACATTTTTGGGGAACTTCTCCAGTATTGCCTGTCTGTGCCTGAGCTAAAAAAAAAAAAATTGACATGAAAGGTTCTATGTGCAAACATCACTAGATGAGGAAAAACTGAGGAGTCAAGTCAATGACCTACAAATACGTACATGTGGCATCATCTTTAGCCTTTAACACATGGAAGGTCACATACAGCTAATCAACAGGCGAGAGGAAACTAATTTGGCTGCAGGCGCAATTATGCCTAATGCGTTTGCTATTGAATCTCCCGCTACTTTTTGCAGCACTTGTTTCACGCATGAGAAGATTCTTATTCCATCCTGGTATAATAGCCTGTGTGGTGATTAAATTTGCTCTGCGTACATATGCATTTTCAATTTTCTTTTTGAGATCAAAATTCAATTTGTCACAGAGCAATTACTCAATGGCATGTTAGTTTGCAACTCCACTTGCATTTTTTATTGCCTGAATCATGGTTCTTTTACACGACTTACATTTGCTATGAGAAGATTATGCAATATTGTATTGAAACTGCATATGGTTGGTTTGAAATATTTGGACTTCACATAAAAGTTCCACAATTCTTATTGAGTGTATCATGAATGCAATATTGTATTGAAACTGCACATGGTTGATTTGAAATATTTGGACTTTACATAAAAGTTCCATAATTTTTATTGAGTATATCATGAATGTTCATGAAATAATGCAGTTCTGCATTGATTGGTGGGTCAGATGAGTAAGAAAACACACAATCAGTCATACACTGATGAGTTCACTCTTTTAGTCCCTTCATATTGACTAGAATAAAAATCTGACCCCTTCCCCTCCCCCCAAAAAAGAAAAGAAAAAATGCCTTCATATGTCTACTGTATGAAAGGCTAATTATGTTTCACATTAAAAAGAGTCGGTGACATCACAGAAGAGCTTTCTCTGCAGTAACTTGTAACCTCATGAAGAAGATTCTGATCACTTGCAAACGTTCCTTGAGTAATCATACCATCAGCAAACTGTCCCATGACCCAAGACCGATTCGATCACATTTCCCACTGTAGCATCCCGGAGATGATTAAAGCAAATAAATTGCACTTTGTAACTATGGCAACGGAAGTGTGCCAACCTGAAAACTATTGCTCTTAATAGCACCATTTTAATAGAGGTGGTGATCTCCAGTAACAAGACAAAATGGGATTTGATCAAAAGGGGCCTCTTTTTGAATAAATACAGTTTGGACCCTATGGTATCTGGCTTTGCCAAAAATCGATACAAAATGAAGGAAACAAGGAAGATGCACTATTATATTTGAATATCACAGTGATACATATAGATGTCAATATCAGGTGATATGTGTTATAAATTCCATTCCAAATTGCTCTCTGCATCTCTATGGTATCTGACATTGCCAAAAATCAAAATGAAAATACAGCGGCAAACAAGGAATATATATAAATGAAATTGACAGTAATTATAGCGCCAGCCCAACAGAAGGGCCCTACGGGTTGCACAATGAAAACTTGCTAGAATCCTTCTGCCAAGCAAGCTACGAATCACCTGATGTGTATTGGCTACTGTATACGCTATATATTTCGCGGGGGTTTTATTTTCGCGAATTTCCCAAGTCGGAAGCTATTCGCGAAATTAACAACACGCGAAAATATCACCTTCCAAAATGAATCCCTTGCCTTGATGATACGAACATTTCAGTACTAGTATACAAAGTACCATGTCACAGCTTACCGAACAGACCATACTGGCTAAGCTTGTTTACGCACGTCCACGTCTACTTACGAATACTGTAGAGAGCCAATCCATTATCGCAAGAGGACCACTCGTCAGAAATCTAGCGCGATGGACTTAATCACTTCAAATATGTTGAATTCTAACTTACTAGTTCGCAGAGTTTGGCAAGTCTTTTTCATGCAGTGTATAATTAGTATCATTCTTATTTGCTAGTAAGTTGAAAATTCACACTTTCTTTGCCACTTCATATTTCTCTGGTCCCCCAATCGCAAATTTAACCACTCGCGAAAATGTGTGACAGCGGCAATTCGCGAAAATCTATGTACGCGAAAATTATAGCGTATACGGTATTAACCAAAATTGAATGGTGCACATGAGACACAGGTGACAAGTCACAATTAAATGCATTGCAATAAGCCTGCTTGTATGCACATACATTTTTATACCGGTCAGCTTTTTTGGTGAGAATCAGGAGTATCCAAATAGTGTGATATGGTCATCAGCTGCTCTAGAACAAGAAAATGTCTTGTTAATACACTTACAATGCAAATTATTTACTTTGAAATAATAAATTTCAAAATGCTTTTTTAACCTGTTGAAGACTATAGTACCGAGTATTCTCTGGCTGGAGTAAATGGAAAGTGTGTGTCATAGGCAAATCAGTTTGTCTTCAATGGGTTAAGGATGCTTATTTGTAAATGCCATGGAGTTTCAAGAGTGAGTGACAATAAACTACATTTCTGAGACGCCTTGTTTTGTTTTGTTTTTTGCAGGAAAGCATGCAATAGCTTGGCAATGACAAAGTAAACATATTTACAACTGCATGTAAAGTGTCTGTATATAGCATAATACATTTGGATTCATAGAGCTGCACAGATCTATGAACAAATGTACTTGCCAGGAAATGTATTTGATACATCTTTTTCCTTTTTTCCAACAGAAAGTTTAACTCCCAGATCTATAATGTACATTACGATATCATACATGTACATCACATAACATACATTGCAACAACATTCTATACCATACAACCAAGCACATATGTACACCTACAATACAATGTAGTTGTATCTATGGATACAAATAAATTTATTCAATTTACCACTTTTCAGCAACGCTGTGAAAATTTAGAGCAACTGTTATTAAATTAGATCAAAGGATTCCTGACTAATATTGCGCTGGTGCATATCATAAATACCCAGCCATGGACATGCATGCCACTGCTGTTTGCTGATCAAACTCACAGCGTTGGTACTCGCAATAGTATGATTCCTTTCAAGTGGGAGGGAGAAATGGGAGCCATTCTATAGTTCCTTTGCAAGGTCTCTCATCAACATGTCAAATGCATTTAGATACTGAAAGTGAACATCATCAAATACAGTTGACTGCATTGGATAGGGACATTCAAAGGAAGCAAAATATAATATGTGGGCGGGGCTGATTTGATTTTTATTCAACAATTCTTTGGGGGGGTGGGGAAGTGGGGAAGGCCTGCAATGAAGGCTCAAGCCTATGCCACATGAAGGTCAGCTTTTTTAGAAATCTGTCATGGCAGATCATACAATATTCAAAACCATCTAGTTTCGAGCATGAAGACGTTACATGCACAAAAATAATCAAGAATGTCAGATAAAAACTGTCCCTCCCCACTCAGGATTTGCCATGAGTTATAATATGTATTCATTTGTGGCTGCAAAACAAAGAATGATTGGAAATCATTGTAAAATACAGAGTTAGCAGTCAACATGGACAAGACCAGCATCAATAATCTGGTTGAATATACTTGCACTCTGCTGAATCACACACACAATATTCCATGGACTTTTTTGCAACAGTTCTGTCTTGTTACATGACTTACATTGGAAGACAAGTGAATTCAAGGATTTTGTTTGTTTAATGGTACTTGCTCTCAGGAAGTCAAAGAGCTTCACATTATATACTATCAGTTTCTGTGACACACTTCATTTGGTTTAAAGGATTGTAGGACAGTTTTAGATAGGCAATATAAATGAATATGTTATTTCACTGTCAGATACATCTTGATTTCAAAAGGAATATGTTTCACATTACTTTAGATTTATGCAAGCATGTGGGCATGATTGTTGTAGAGGTTACGTATATCCTTCAAGCCATTCAAAATTTCACTCCATTCAAGTGATCAGGATCACTGTAATCACTACTGCATGAATTCCCATGTATTTTCCAGGCAGGAACATTAAAAAGACATTGGCCAACAATTATGACTGCCTTTTCCTTATTTGCCTAATAAAAGACAAGGAATCAACTGTGCAAGAACCAATAGACCTTGGTTGGGTGCCATTTAATTTTCAGACAGAGTGCCAGGATAAAATAATTGTGTAACTGTGTGACAAATCAGACTGAATTTAAAGCTTCCAACAGTTATTCTAATAGGTGGAGTATAAATGACCATGTGATACAAAGGATAGCAGACCACAGATTGTGTTAGCATACCTGTTGTCATGTAAAATAAGAGTAACAAGCAACTTTTCCATCTAGATAAATATTATACATCAACATGAATGTGTATCTTCAATTCATAGTATTTATGAATTCTAGCGACAGACACAGTTTCATTCTTTAGGCTATGCAAGTTTGTGCATATTGCGACCCCATTGGGAAGAAAGAACTGAATATCAAGTGAACAGGGTTTGCAACTCGCAAGATATTATGGCAAACATATGCTTAAAATAGCTCATTGAATTGAAAACCATGGAAGTAGAATGTTTCCATGGCAACAAGCATTAATTCAAGAAGGAGAAGCTCCCTCTGCCAGAAGTGCATGGCTTCTCTTGTCTGCACTCCGACATGCTGAGGGATTTTTGAAGGATGCAATTTAACAGTCATTCCTGACCTACAATCACTCTTATACTTTATCACAATTTAGCAAAGTGGCTACCGATAAACATGGGGTGGCAGCAGGCTTGGAAAGTAAAAGGAGGAGGCGGAGCAGGCATCCACATGTTGATTTACCTAGAAATATTGAAGAGTTTTGGATAAAAACTCAGGTGAGAATCCTAAGAATATCAATTCTTCACACCTTGTGAAGGGTGAATCCCCTTCAGATTTTCCCTTGATTATGATGACTTCCTCATAGTGCGGTAAACAACATTGCTGGCTATGTGATATCAACTTGATTATATGGTAATTATCAACATAGTGATAAAAGTAGTCATATTCAGATCTACAAATTCAGATTCATAATCAATCTCTCTTCTCTATCTCTCTCTCTCTCTCTCTCTCTCTCTCTCCCTCTCTCTCTTGAACTCTTGTTTTACCTTTCTCTGTGATTGTACACATACACCATGAGAGCCATATTCAACTTCTGAAGTGGATCCCCTATATGTATAAAATGAATGATGATGATAAAAACTAAATCACTCATCATTGACAAAGTAAAAACACATGCAAAAATTTACACACAAAAAATTATGAATACAACAGAACACCCCTTAACCCCCCCCCCCCAAAAAAAAAAAAAATCCAATGAATCTACAAGCAGCTGTCACTGGAATTATAAACATCAGACTTTGCAGAAGAGCAAACATTAGATGAAACACACTGTCACAGGTAACACATAATACTCTCTGTAATGCTTTTCAGCTCCTTTGTAAACACTGGTCCACTTTCCAGTCCTACTGACTAACTGCCTAGGTGAGCAGCCTATTGAATGTTTACCGGGTGTTTGCGTTTACTCAAATATCCAAAGAATATCAATGCCACAGTTCCACATCCATAACAATAGAACCACTGACATCCTAAGTGAGGAGAGAGGGTTATGTTTGTTTAGGCAGCAGCAGGAGAAGGAAAAAGCATCCATTCATGTTTACACACTTTCATCCATTAGCTAAGGGCGAGGGTACATGGTAGCTGGCTTGCTCCTATGCGAAGGTGATTGGTACTAGTACACAAGCAGTCTGAGGGAATGCAATTACAACATTGTCTTTCCTGACAATTTTGCAATGGATTCATGTTAAATATGTCACATACACACATCCACACAAACACACACACACATATATAAAAATTTACTATGTAGCATACTTCACAATTACACTGTACTATAAATGATACATTGTACAATGTACCCAGAACACTGCTATCATCCATGCCTGTTGTCAAAGATGATGCAAATTCTCAAATTGGAAGTACAAATTTATCCACAGCCAGAAACACTGACTTTACTTACAGTAATTAAAAAAAAAAAAAAAAATGAGTGCATTCATTTTTGGCATACAGTACATTAAGGAAAAGACATCTTTGTAACCTGAAATCTATCTTTACTCTAAACTAACTGGCACTTTCCTTAAAAGAAAGGTAACACATTTGTATCAAACAATATTTTTCTTCATTCTTTTTTTTTTTTCAAAATACCATAAAAATGGAAATTTTTGTGGTGTGGAAATTTTTGTGCATTTCGCGCAATCAGAAGCTAGTGCAAAAATAAAAGCATGCAAATAGTTTTTGCATGCCATATTATGTTCCAGTAATTCATGTCCTGATTCAGCGGAATAGAAAACACACGAAATTTATCTTACCTGGCCACATGCACAAAATTACTCACAGAAAGATATCCACGTTTACAGTACTTATTATGATATGCACAAGAATGTGCCCAAATGCAACAACTCAGCATGTCAAAGGAAAAAGTCATTGCGAATGTGATTTAGGAATTATACACCAAGAACTAGGCCTGCATGCAAAGTCAGAATAACATTGTCTCATACATATTTCACAGCCTTTGTCCACATGGCTCTCTGAAGTGTGTACAATTGCGCCAAAACTTTAAAGAGAAACTGTGTAGCAATGGATGCTTTCATGAGAAAATGGAGTCATTTGTCAAACCATGCACTTTGTTGTATGACAATCAAGACACTTCAATACTAAAGTCACTTCTGACTGTTTACAGGGAATAAGACTTTCATTTTAGATACTTCCTTTGTTAGAAGTGAGTATGCACAACTTTTCATATAATGCATCAGATCAGTGGTGTAAACTACATGGCAATATATTGTACCACTGAATACATAAACCATGCAACAATCCAGGTCAAGGATGTCTACTTTCAGATTGAACATTGCGATATCATGAGCATGCAAGATATTGGATTGTCATCATTTAAGGAGATTCTCAGCTTCATTCTGTCCACACGATACACTGTACCAGATATTATTTTCGCATACAGATATTTTTGCGAATTAGGAGGTCACAGACATAATTTTCGTGAGATGTTGTTTTTCATGAATCAACACCGACACTATCATAAATGCATTGCTACATTGTACCATACCATACCTGGCAACATTTTCACGTGTTGCTAAATTTGCAATTCAATAGTGATATGCGAAATTCGTGAAAATTAAACCCTTATGAAAATAACAGCTTATACAGTAGTATGTACCTGGTATCCATGCACATGTGCTAGCACATACACATATATGACACACTCTTTCCTTTCACCCTAAAAAAGAAGCGTAACAAAAAATAATAATACTAAAAAGATCATGCATTTGTCTCTCCCTGATAATTCCTGTCATGATTACCTATTGAAATTAGTGAGACACACACAAAGAAAACTCTGTATTTCTAGGTGTGATGCTTGCACTGCTTGCAATAAATTTGACATTCATGAATTATAATTTACAATGCTTGTTCACACTTTCTGCAACTGCAGCTCCCACTTGCACATCAAAGTGGAGCTGTAAGATCTCAAGAGATAAGAAAATGGTGTCGTTTCAAGCTGGAACTAAAAGCCTAAAATTCCATTTCCACAGAATGCAGGCGTGCAACAAGCAATCAGGCATGTTTTTAAATAGATGATCCACCCCTTTTCAAAAATATCTGTTTAATTTCCTCAGTCACAGTACCTTTCATTACACAGTACTTTCATTTCAAAATGTCCTCCTGAGTAATCAGCATTTCCCTTTTAAGATAAAGTGTTTGGATTAAACATCAAGAGCATCATCTTGATACAAACATTCTACTGTTGATGGATTTGAAAAAGCCTTCTCCCATACATGTACCTTGATTATTCATCATGGTTCCCTTTGCATATTAATACTTCACAGGAAGCAAACATGTAAACTCTGAATTTATCTTTATACATCATGGGTTGGAGCCATACATGCAGTGCTAATAAATGTGCAACTCCTCATTTTGTAGTTGTGGTACAAATAAACAGCTATCAATTACCTTATTGTAAAAAGCCTTGAACATAAGCTATTGTAGGTGATGGTCATACTGATACAATCATAATTGTCATCAAAATTTGAAAAGAAAATCAACAACATGTGAATTCGTTGTGGACTATTTCGCACTGAGATTATGACCCTGTATAACCCAAAGGCCTGTGCCAATCCTCTGCTTGGTGCAGATTCAATTTTGTGCATTTACACTGAAAAATCGGGCCCAGGCCAAGTTTGACTTTCCTATGAAATTTGGTTGTGTTTGGAATAGGTAACTACTTACAAGACAGGATCTGGCATGTTTTCCAAACAACACTCAAATTCACGAGCAAGTAATTTGAGTAACACACAAAACTAAGAAATGAGCTTATCATGATGTAATGAACATGAATTGCAGGGACAAGTCATGGCCAATCCCTAAAACCATTATTTAAAAAAAAAAATAAATAAATAAAAATATGTGTGGCTCAGTCTAGCCTAAGCCGAGCTGCTGCTGAGACTACCTCCAGAAGTGGTTCCAAATTGGGCTGCGGCTCAGCCTCACATTACCCAATAGCCTACACCAAACTCGGGCTGTGGCTGTACTGTGGCTGTGCTGTGGCTGTGCCACGGCTCGGCCATGGCCCAAGCTTTGGTATAAAACAGGATCTACCATTTATGGGTGGAGATAGGAGTAGATGACTGAATGTACATTATAGAAGTGAAGGGGAAATTAAGGTCAGACATCTGAAATTCTCCTCTTATCATACTTAAAACAACAAAATAAATTTGACACTTGTATTCATATGTTTTACACTAGTTGTCAAACACTTTTATACAGAATCAAGGGTATGGATATATGCAGATTTTTTTTTTTCTATGGTAAGTGGCAAAGCTAACATCAAATGTTTAGCTTACTATGCAAATTTGAAAATTTGACTTGAAAGAAAAAATATAAACATTGAATGATTTCCAAACTAGAGAAGCATTTTGAAAGCACAGACCTCCACCAAGCAGCTCATTTCCACCACTGATCTTGTTCTTCCATAGAGATCAGTGGTCAGAGCCCAGATTTCCACTTTAAATGTACATGCATGCTGAAAATTGCCCGATTTCCCAATAAAAGCCTTTTGATACATCATCAACTTCCAGCTGCACGGCGCCTCGCCCTAGCAGAACTAGAGCACGCACTTCAGTGCGCATATGCAAACCTAAAAAAAAATGCATAGCTTTAACTCCCAAGTTCATTGACCCTACCTACCAAAATATCGAAAATCCTTCATAAAATCCATAAAAATTCCTGCATCACTACCAAAACCAAAAATTATCTGTTTCTTGAATCATTCTCAACCTTTCCTGTAAGTTTCATCAAAATCCGTTCACAACTTTTTGAGTTATGTTGCACATAGACAAACAAACAAACAAACAAACAAACCACTGCCAATGAAAACATAACCTCCTTCCATGGCGGAGGTAAAAATAATTGCTATGGTATTTTCAAATATGGTAACACAAATCTGACATCATCTTGAGATTTCATCAAAATTTCGGAATACGAGCTTCATGGACTCTACATTTTCATAGGGATTGTAGTTTGTACAAATTCCTGGATCCACACATCCTTACATGTATCCACCATTAAAACAAACAAACATAACCTTTTAGGGTAATGAAACTTTTTAGCACAATTCTACCTTCACAATAAGATACAAAATTGTACGGATCAATGCACCCCACTACACAGATTCAACAACCTTCAGCCCAATGAACCAAAGAACCAACAGCTTGAAATATATACCACTAAAACTTCCATCCGCATGAAGTGAATTAAATTTTAGCACAGTGCATGGGACACTGAAGCATTGTAAATCATTATCACAGTGGAAACAGGAATACTCTCAAGAAGAACACCAATTCCTCAACACTCCATTGTGTACATACAAGAACAGCAGTGCGTAAGCAAACATGAACTCACCCAGTATGAAATGAGGCTGCTATATGCCATGGCCTGGTATGACGTGACAATGATATGTTTACCTGGCAAGCATTAACAACGTTTATTGGGGGTGCTGGAGAACAAATCCAACAGGCTGACATTGGCAGTTGAGGTGATGATTAGAGGGTTACAACACACTTTAATGGCCAGCAAGAGCAGCCTTGTCTGCCTGATTTATCAATTTCTGGTGCAATCCATTATCCATGTTGATATGATTTATTGCTCAGTATGCTTTGCCTACTACCATCATATGTTATACTAAGTGGGTGATTCATACCACTGCATCAAAAAAAAAAAAAAAAAAAGAATCAACGACCTAGGGAAATGACGTCCATTGACGCAATGCCTCTACCCTGTGGCACTTCCTAGGCTTGTAACTACAGGCCCACAAGAATCATCCTCGTATGCTTGGCTTTATGGATGGTCTGAAACTTTTACGGTCCTGGCACATTTTAGTACAGGAATACTCTTCCTCTTGCCGCAGGAAACACAAAATGGTTTGATAAAAACTTCCTGGCTGATTAACCTTTTTCTGTTGAGGTCCATTTACACCACACAAACTGCCTCAAAGAGGAGTTCTATAAGTTAGTATGATAAGAAAGAGCTACATGTATGTAAATCTTGTGAGTTCAACATTTGATCAAAATTGCATAAAAATTAGGGAAGTTAAGACATTTTAAAATTCTGCTAATTTCTGCACAACAGTTCTTGTACATTGGATATGTGTGCAAATGAATGAGCTAACCATGTCACAACCTCGCAATTTTCCATTGATCACAAACAAAAAATAATGAAAATTAAATGTTTCTGTCATTGAAGTCTGAAACATGATGTTATTCCTGGTTGATTAATTTCAGAATAGTGATCAGTTAAATACCAGGATATGAGCCCCCGGCATACTTGCGCTTGAGCGAAAAATGGGAAATTTTATGTACAAACTATATGGCAAGTTGTGAGGGGATGGCATGCTCACTTTGCCATTTGCATATACCAGGTGTCCCAAAAAAAGCGGAGCGGAGGATTTTCAGTACCTTGCGTTCTAAAAGTGATATATTATTTGACATCATTAGAAAGAACATTTTCCGCAGAAGACAATGATACCAAAATCATTAAATTTGGTTCAGAACTGTTTATTCTATGCCAAATTCTGTAAATGTGGTCATTTTCAAATTTCGCTGGATTTTTGCGACGTATGAGCGAAGAATTTGGGTGCGACACGCGTTCCATATACGGTGTATTGTGTAAGCCCGTTTATCCATGTCAACAAAAGATAGAGCTTTCACATTGGGCGCGGGCCAGGAAAAAACGGTGTGCGTGTGTGTGTGTTTGTGCGCGCACCCAATGTGAAAGCTGTATCTTTTGTTGACATGGATCAACAGGCTTACACAATACACCGTATGGAACGTGTGTCGCACCCAAATCCTTCGCTCATTTGAATTCGAAATTTGAAAATGACTGCATTTACAGAATGGGTGTAGAATAAAAAGTTCTGAACCAAATTTAATGATTTTGGCAATTTCTGTCGCACCCAAATCCTTCGCTCATTTGAATTCGAAATTTGAAAATGACTGCATTTACAGAATGGGTGTAGAATAAAAAGTTCTGAACCAAATTTAATGATTTTGGCAATTTCTGCGGAAGATGCTCTTTCTAAAAATGTCAAAAAATACATCACTATTAGAACTCAAGGTACTGAAAATCCACCATTCCACTTTTTTGGGACACCTGGAATATTTACCGTTCAAGAACTGTTTCTTAAAAATTAGCAAAACTTCAAAATGTCATGACTTCTTTATTTTTCACCCAATTTCAATCAAAATTTTACTGTTGAACCCGTAATATTTTACTCTTTCTTATCAGACAAACTTGTATTTGAACTGGATTTCCCCTTTAATGGTACAGAAGTACAAACTCTCCAAGGAGTCCTCTTACTTACTTCCAGCAATTCATATCTGGAAAGAATTCAGAGTGGTAATAACTTTCTTGAGTGAAACCGATTTCTCTTGAAACAGTCCACGATAGAAAATGTTCTCCTTTCTTATTAATGAGAAATTATATATCAAACACTACATTGGCAAAATACTCATGAATGTTCAATAAAATTGTAAGTTCTTTTCATGGATTTTGTACACTCGTATGTCTAAATCTTATTTCGAGTTACTTTGGTATTTTAAAGAAAGGTATTCTATTTTGGAGATTTCTCTTTTTTTTGAAAGTACCAAATTAATACAGCATAATTCACTTCATACAGCAGACAAAATTGATTACTGACACCTGCAAATATGAACCCCTAGAGTAAATTGGACGTTTTCAAAAGGAGATCATTTACACCAACAATTCTTTCTTTCTTTTTTTCTCATAAGGCATTTATTCTTTTCTTTTTTTTTCTCATAAGGCATTATTCAGACCCCTTTGTCATGCAAAACTTGAGGCGGAAAAAGATCTTTCAAAAAGGAATATTAATCTCAAGGTTTTGTATGTTCCCTGTGAACAATTTGCAATGATCCTCATCTGAATATTTCACAGTAAATGCACTCCAGAAATGGACAATAATGCTTCATTGTAATATTCCATGCATTATGACTAAGTACATGGAGTGCAATCTAAAATGTCCGAGTTCCAAGTTATGAATACAGTGATTAATAAAAATTTTAATGAGAATTTTTGACATGTTTACAACGCAAACCAAAAGATAATAAACAAATACAAGTACCATGCACAAAGATGCTGTAGTTGAAATTATGCATTCCAAGGTGGCAGGAATAACACTCTTTTTTTTTTTCTAAGGGACACCATGCAATTTGAAAATAGTGCAATTTCTCTCATGGAAGAACCCATGATTCAACTAGTGGCTTGAAACACTACAGTGCATGATATAATTATTTCATATCCCTACAGTATGACAGATTTTCCCCAAAAAAAATTGTGAAGATGTTGAATAAAAAATGTTTACACATATTGCAGGGCAGACAATCAGTGTACTGCAATGAACTATTTCTGAACAATGATCTATGAGGCTGTGATCGATAGCACTTTACTGTACACTGTACATACACCATCAATGGAAAAAAAAAATCATTGATCGATCACATATACCGTGTACATATGTGCACAACAACATTCATGGCATAGTGCACTATATTATGAATGTTGTCACAGTACAGCATATTTTTCTCCACTGGCATCTTGTTGTATACTGTAAAACATGATATGTTCGCGGCACAAAATTTTCGCGAATTGGAGCCGGCGGCCTTTTTCGTGGCAAGAAATTTTCGCGAATTGCCTCTTGCGTTCAATGCATATAGTGTAGATAAGAAATTTCCCGTGCATGTTAATTTCGCGAATCTTGGCGCTCGCGAAATTCGCGAAATTAAAATGCACGCGAACATTTCTCGTTTTACAGTACACCATCAACATTAAAGCAATATCCATGTTTGGTCACAGAGACATGATGCTGCAATATGTAGCTATCATTACGTAGGCCCTACAATTTGATTAATGGGGAATTTACACAATTATACATGCATCCCTGCTGATGACCTGCTCATCTAGTGCCTGACAAATTGTCCAGATAAAGGCACTGCAGGTTACACTGCAAAATGTCACGGAAGAAGAACTGGTCATCTGTATTTCATCCTTGGAATGTCCCCCAAACAACTGCCATTATACACAATTTGTGAACAGTTACCAGTTCTTTAGGACATACTGTAAACGTCAATATTTTCGCGCGATTAATTTTTCGCGCTGAGCGGCTCGAAAACGTATTCGCGGGTTCTTAAATTCGCGCTCCGCAGCAGGTTACTTTACTGTAGTACACATTCACTCCTTTCATCCAAAGCCTCTGCTACATAGCTTGCTATGCCAGCGTACGACAAGGGACGTAGCGAGCGGCTCGACTGCGAGTACAAGCACTCAAATACGTAGTACAGCTGTGACTCTAGTACCGTAGTCACGGGGGACTGTAGCATCGATGCGTGCGGTGCACACATGCATGCTACAGTACACAGCAATCTAGGGTATCGTCTCTTCGCACAGTACTAGTAGCGTAAACATGCCTGTACATTGTACTACGTAGCAGTATCATCGATGAAGCGCACACAATTCATCCCGTTCAAAATGTGCGTAGAAAATTGTGACGATATATTCGCGCGTTTTTGAATTCGCGCTAGCCGAGCGTAGCGCGAAATCCGCGAAAATTAATGTACCGCGAAAATTTCCACGTTTACAGTAGTGGAATCTACACATATGTATAAAATACGGGTAGTAAATCAGAAGACATTTTTAGGCATTTCAAGTCCATATTACAAATCTCCAATAAGATAAATAAAGAAGTGAATAGATTAGTCGAACACAATTCTTGTATCCAAGAAACTGGTTCAATATCATCCTGCTATCTACTGTTAAATTCTACATGTATGCTGCCTATCACTACAATACCCTGAAACTGGGAGAAATTGTGTGATAGAAGGATGGGCAGTATCAACAGGAAAAGGATAGCACTCGAGGTGGGTATCAGACAAAACTAATACAGATTTAGCTCATGGCTCACCACTTCTCTCTCTGACGTTAGCTTCCTTGTCAATGCCATTTGTGTTGCTACATGATACCACAAGCCCTTGTTCCTATGTTATTGCAAGTTAACCTAGCACAAAAGAGTGTAGCTTTACACAAATTAGACATGATTGATGTTATCATAATAAAGGATAAGTAGCAATTATTATAGGCTTAAATTACAATATGCATGCTTTGTTATTATCCTCTCAAACACAATTTTATTCAGTATTATCACATGAGAAGTAAAAGGGCATAACACCACTGAATTTAAAGGCATTTCAAATGCCTTTTGCCTCTTAACATGGTATCTGTATCAAGCTGACCACGACAATCCACATGTACAATGCACATCTACAAGACAAATCAGCAGCATCATGCCATGTACAACTGTACATGTATTCAGGTATGTTTTGGATATTACCAGAATAAAGGCATTGCAACACTTTGCTGTAATTTCAGTTTCAAACCATTACACACAATGTGTTCACATTTTCTTTTGAAAAAGAATTGCTGTGTGATACCAAATCTGCTGGTAAGACTACACAAATACAGTATTTTTTTAAACTGAAAATTTAAATTACTTGAAGGAGTATAAATAGTTAACCACAAACAGGGTCTTCAGCAAATGTCCAGTAATGGTCAGAATGGTTGCTGATCTACATAATCATGATCAAGAATAATGGCAATAATCCATTCAGATAAAATTGTAAACGACTTTATGATGTTACAATGTACATAAGACACATACTGCTGATGGCATTATTTCTGTATTCTACGAGCACCAAAATCTTTTGAGGAACTCCTTGTTTTTTAAGTGAAGTTCACATTCTTTATGATACGTTTCATTTTTTTTTTTTAATGAGAAGTACACATTCCCTCAACTTATCACTGACAATGTACATTGTATCTACTATTAAACTGTATTATTTCCCCTGCCCTCTGAAGGAGGTAAATCAAGTCCTCTTTCATTATGCTATAAAAATGTGAATATGTGGTATTCTCTTTACATTTCATTCATATTTGATATTCCACTGCTATGACACCACAAACTGTTCTACCCTTCTTATCCAGCGATGACGACACCAAAATTCTACAAATTCACAAGTTTTGAATGGATTTACTTATTTTCCTCAAACTTCATTGATGCGTTCGAATAACATTGCTGTATTCACTGAATCCATGTACAGTCCAACCTCTGTTGTCCAGCCATGTTTAGACCGGTGCCCGCTGCCCGTCCGGAAAAGCAATTTGGCCGGATATGGGAGAAAATATTTATGTACAGAGTACATACTTGTACATGTAGCTGCTGACCCAGTGGTAACTAAGTACTATGGGTAGCATACACTGCAACTGTTGTGTGGTCTATGCTGAGCCCACTTAAAATCATAGTCTGTTTTTTGTGACAGAAACTAAAACATTTCAATGTAAAATTCATAACAGGTTTCCATTGGGAATATTATAGGTAAATCTTGTGAGTTTGTAGGAGTTTTAATTGGGTTAGAAATCATTTCTCTTTTTTCTTTGTCTTAATCAGTGGTGGATCCAGAGGGGGGTGCAAACGGCGCACGCCCCCCTTTATTTTTTGTTAAAAACAAAAGACATAAAAAGAAACTAGAAATGTCGATATGGCGACTGGTATGCCTCCGCCATAATGCATGATTCTCCTAATAGGTCTATAGTACATGTGGACAATGTGTGATTACATTTTCACAAAATTGGCAAAATATCAAAATGACATGTTAGTCACAAATATGTTGAATGTTCACCTTCCTTGACCTAGGTTTAATAGGATGAATAGGAGAGCATGTATTTGTCATGGGGATTTGAGGACTTTAATTTGACTTTGACCCTTTCATAAGTTTATGCACTGAGTAATTTTCAAGGTATGGAGATAAAGTGCAATTTCTGTATTGAATAGTAAATTGTTACCATTTTCATCTGGCCTTTGACCCTAAAATTCATAAGAGAATCACTGTTGGGCAGAACATGCATAAATATGTACTAAGTTTCAAGATAACTTGAGCCACTTCCGAGATATAGAGGAAGAAGTAATTTCAGCACTTTCACTTGATCTTTGACCTTTTGACCTTTGACCTTTTTGGCAAAAAAAAAAAAAAAACTTCCCAGAGAAACTCTATTGGGTAATACATGCATGTATACACCATGTTCCAAAAAAAAAAAATCCTGCTGGCATTGCATGAGGGAAATAGTAAAATTTTGAAGTGTTGCACTTGACCTTTGACCCCATAAACCCCAAATTCCCTAGATAATCACTGCCAGTCAGTACATGCATATATACTATGTTCCATGAAGATACCTTGAACAATTTCCAAGATACGGAGAAAAAAGTGAAATTTTGACATTTCTACTTGACCTTTTGACCTTTGACGTCATGACCCTAAACTTTCACCAGGGAATCATAATTGGGTAATACATGTATACACTAAGTTTCAAGAAAATATCTTCCGGCATTGCTTAGATATGGGGGAAATAGTGAAATTTTAAGCATTTGAACTTGACCCTTTGACCTTGAGCATGTGCACCCAAAAGTTGATAGGCACAACTTCACTCCCTAATAAACATACAAGCCAAGTTTCATTAGGATACCTGAAACGGTTTTTTTAGTTATGCTGTCCACAAAATTAATTACGGACGGACGGACGGAAGGACGGACGGACGGACGGACAGAAGGACGGACAACCCGAAAACATAATGCCTCCGGCACCGCTTCATGGCGGAGGCATAAAAAATAAAATGAAACCCGGAAGTGGCACCAGAAATATAAGTTCCCCCCCCCCCCCCCCCCCTTTACAGAATTCCTGGATCCACCCCTGTTAAAGATAATATAAAGTTTTGGTACCTCAAAAGTTTCCCTGAGTTTCCTTGTCTTAGTTTGTGTTTCAGGTTAAAGTACCTTTCATATAACTAACACTGTGAGACTTACACGCCCCAAAGTGCTCTCATGTCTTAGTAATCATGCAATAATGGTTTCGTACCAGAGCAGAGCGGGCTCTGAAAAATTCGAACAAGCCGTTAGTTTGACTCGACGCGGTACCGCGACAATCAATATACACATATTGTACGAAACCATTATTGCATGATTACTAAGACATGAGAGCACTTTGGGGCGAGTAAGTCTCACAGTGTTAGTTATATGAAAGGTACTTTAACCTGAAACACAAACTAAGATGAGGAAACTGAGGGAAACTTTTGAGGTACCAAAACTTCATATTATCTTTAATGGCGTGGCAAACAAGTCTGAATGATAGAGAACTCAGGATAAGAGAGGGCCGAACAATTGAGGTCTGACTTTATATTTGGAGTGAATTCCACATTAACAGTGCACTTTTCTGTTCTTAAATGCCATCATCCTATTTATCAATTGAAAGGCAGAGATGTAAATCGATTAATCTCCTATAGTGTACATGTGCATTGTATATCAAGTTGTGAGATTTCATCCCATAATCCACATTGGAAACACTGGGATTTCCACCACTGAATTAAGCAAACACACACACAAATGTTCTATCATTGCTGATCATTATGGGAATTAAAGAAAAAAAAAAATGTTTTGTGTCCGGAATCAAGGCTACAGAAAAAGGGATACAGTCAGGAAGATGAAATGGTAAAAGTAGGAAGAGAAACGAGCAACTCTCATCTTCAGTGAAAGGCATCTTTAGTGTTTTGCCTACCTGACTCACTTTCCTCTCTTTCAGCTTTACAAAATTAAGCATGACATGGCTCTCGTTTTCTGCACACGCAAACAACTGTGCAAGGTGGACACGCCTATATCTGTATTGCTCAAAGCACAATTCAAGCAGTTTGATATACATTGTATTCAGAGAGACTGATTTGAGAAATTCTAGAGGCAATGGCTCTTTTTGCCTGTCACAGTACAACTACAGAAAGTCAGTATGCTGCTTTAGATTGCTTGCTTAATGTAAATTTTGTACAGTAAGAGCTGTGCGATTCTGTTGGAAGATGTCATTCAATCTGCTTGCATGTCTAATCAGCCATGAGAGAACACTGTCACTATTAAAGATTTTGATGGCCAATGTAATTATAAACCATTTGGATTATGTGCAACTGTGAAAATTATACTGCATGATTCCAGTGACATTTCATTGAAGGAATAGCACCAGTTATTTTCTGGCATTACTCAATAGTTAATACTTAAGATTTTACTCATTGAGATATTACCAACATCAGGTTTAAAACAAAAATTGTTTTCATTTCTTTTTCATAAATTTTTTTACTTTTTTTCATACCAAATTTGGACAATTTATGTGCCCTTTCAGTCACTTTTTCAGATTTTTCAGCATTTTGATACTGCCCAAATTCAATCCTACACATGCAGTTTACATGAAAGCTTAAAGCATCAGAATAACATTCAGTTTAAAGTGCTTGAAACCTATGACCAAAGGAAAATGTCAAAATGACAACAACAACAAAAACAATTTACATAGGTTATTTTTTTTCTTTGCACTATTTCACACACAATACTCGAAAAATTATCAACATTTTCATAAATATGTATGTTATGAGCACAATTTCAAACATCACACTCAGACATGGATGTTACAAAAAAAACTTAAACTATACAGATAAAAAAAAAAAGTCAGCCCATGTTACCCCACCACAAATTTGAATAAGCTATACTTTATATGCAAAACAAAACAAAGAAACCCCCACATTTTCCAATGTAATCAAATCCATTTAATCCTTTCCTGTAATTTCACTCTTACAATGTACTCTAAAGTGCTGTAGAAGTATCCCTGAAATTACCGTGGCAGCACAAATTAGGATAGAAATTCTATGCATTACTGCTGGTGAGTAGGAGATTACTTATAATTGCTTTCACTCATTAAACTATGTATGAGAAGGATGTTCTATCAATGTGATGGTGAACAATGCAAAATATGACATGCGGGTTTGGCTGTGATAAATGACATAATTTCTCCACAGAGACACTTCTTCGCTTTCTGCAAGTCACATAACTTAGTGCATACCAACTGTTCAGTCCGTCAATGCTAATAACACCCAAATTTTCTCTCAAGTTAGTTTAAATGTAGAAGCACAATATTTTTCTTTAATTTGAAGCAGAACTCAATTCCCTGTTATTTTGCAGATGTGACAACAATTATTTTTGATGTTCAGTGAAAGAATGAAATAAATTATCCATTTCTATGAAAAAAAAATGATATGAATGATATTCTATGCAAAAAGCAATTGAGGTACATGTACAGTGTAGTTGCATATCATTATATACAGATGTCTCTTACAAGGACTGATTCACATACAAAATGTTTACCACCTGCCTTGTCATACGACTTCCATTATTTTATTTCATCAGTGATCTTTTTACAAATTGTCTTTCAGTTTCAATTATGTGTTCTTGCTCTAATCATACCACTACAATCATGTAATGAGAATCTCTCCATGAGGCACACTCAGGGTCTCGAATGATAATAATGCAAATAACAATAAAGAAGGACCTTACATTTGTTGCTTTAATATTCTTTTATGACACACTATACCCATGGCTAGAGCATTGTTGCCATGGTGACCCCTGATTATGTAGTGAATGCCCCTGAAAGTGACGTATGATATTGCACATGAACTCAATAAATGCAAATCATATGCAGAATTTTGAGGTTAACACACTTTCAGTTTACAGGGTCTTGATGTGCAACTACATGTAACACTGTCCTCAATAACAATCCTGGGATGATCTTTTTTCCATTATCAGTTTCTAGTTGCATTTAAAGCCAAAACCATGAACAAAACAATCTGTGGGCAGAAATTCTTAGAAATTCAGTTGCTGCATCAGTGGGGGAATGCCGTCATAATGTGATGTCAATATTAAAAATTCTTGTATGGTAATAATTGTCTGTCTCATAATACTTGTGCTGACAACAATTCAAGGATTGCAAGATGTTATCATGCATATGAATATAGGGGGAAGAATTAAATGGGGGGGGGGGGGGACTAATGGTGTTCAATTTACGTACAAACATGCTGAAGAGTTTAATACAATTTTAGTTGTAAAGTTTACAATATGTAATAAATTATACCTCTTCAGCATTTTGCAGTATAAAGAATATTCAATTTGAAGGTTGAAAAAAAAATTGCAATATCTGAATAAACTACACTGTAAGTGGAACTGAATGGAGAAGAACATCATGCCGGTGGTGTGTAACCGTAAAGCTTTCAAAGCTCTAATAAATAGACTCTATCATTCAAATATTATGCACAATACATCTTGAAGGTTCACATCTGTGTCACGTAATCACAGGGAGGAACTGTCTTGATAACAGAAATCAAATTATACTTTACATGGCTATGGCTGGTTTACCTCTTATTGCTCACAATGATTAGGGGATATTTTTGTTTGAAAACTAAGGTTATCTTTCAAGGCTTTCATCAGTAAATACTGTAATCTGTTATTTTCACGAAGGTTGAATTTTTGCAAATTTAATAACACACGAAAATGTCGCCATGCGCTAGGGCAATAATGCATATTTACGTTAGCGTCGGCGTCGACTTGCGAAAAACGACATCTTGCGAAAATGTTTGTGACCTCCTCATTCGCGAAACTAACAGCTAAATACAGTAACTACAAGCCCTAAAAGAGGGTCATTATTAATGCTTGTACAATGCACTTGTATGTATATGTGAGATGCATTTGCTTTTAAACCAAAACTTGAGTAGACCATGAGAGAATAGAATGTTTTCAATTCAGCGATATGCATTAACTAAAAAGAGATTAAAGGACAAGTCCACCTTCATATACATATGGATTGAGTGAATGCAGCAACATTAGTAGAACACATTGAGCCAGTGAAAGTTTGGGTAAAATTGGACAATACTGTATTTAAGCTGGTATTTTTGCAAATACCGCGAATCACAGTTAAACGGCGAATTTAATAACACATGAAAATGTCACCATGCGCGAGGGTAATAGTGCACTAATGATGGCCTCTGTGTCAATTTGCGAAAATCACATCTCGTCGAAAATGTCTGTGACCTCATTTGCGAATATATATGTGCGCAAAAATAACAGCGTATACAGTACTTCCTTGGCTATAATCTCCCACCCACCCCCCCCCCCTCCCTTTTGGGGTAAAGGTGATAAGAATTCATCATTGACTGAATGTATGCCTGCTTATACAATACACAAACACATGCAGACACAGACACACATACTTAATATGGTTTCAGCTGCTGCAGGATCATCCAGATATTGATCGACTACACCAGATATCTACGGGTCTTACTCCATTATCAGCAAAGAGAAAGGTCCATGGAATGAATGACCATTCATTATGCATTAATTCAGAGGGACAAGATATGAGTGGATGGGATCTGCAGTTTTTTCTCCTTGCATTGCAGAATAAAGGTACATGTTGGTACACTGATTTCCGTGTTAAGACACTATCCACTGTGTATAACATAATTTATTTTCTGTATGCTGATACTACATACATGTACTGGACAATATTGCAGCATCACTATGGATATACGGTATTCACTATTTAATTGCAATATTTACTTTACATTACGCGTGTACAAGGAGGTTCAAAAGATGGAGTCATAACATTAACACTCTTAATTCCTTTTGATCCCATGTTTGATACCACCACTTAAAAATAGGGAGACAATGGATTCATGTCTCATTGCATGACCAGCCATTCTCTTGGACCCCGTTTACAGTGCGGGGCTGGGCCGAGCCGCGGCCGAGCCGCGGCCGAGCCGCGGCCGAGCCCAACCTCAATTGCGAGGCCGAGCCCTGCAATTTTGTCTGTTTACACTGCCGGGCTCGGCCGCGCTTTTGATCAAACCTTTCAATATTTTGTCGTAGTGGTGCACTGCTTGTAAACAAACGAAATTTGGTATTGTCTGGTTTTCAGACCCTTTGCCAACTGAATTCCGTGGCGACGAAGTCGCCGTTCAGGCAAAGGCCTTTGCCGAAGGAAAAAATCCTTTGCAGGACAAAACCACCTTAAATTATACTATTTTTAGACGTTGAGGGGGTTAATATCCTGAATATCGAAATAGTACAGGCAGAGGGTTTGGAAGCCAGACTAAAATTGGCCGTGCATTTGGCCCAGTTTGCGTTTACACTGAGAAAAGGCCGGGCTCGGCCGCTGCTCGGCCGCAGCCGAGACCACCTCCAGAGCGTGGCCAAATGCGCTGCCAATTTTGTACTGGTGCATCAGTAGAACGTGCCCTAATTGTATGGTAAATAGGTCCCCCTCGATCTGCATTTTCCGTAGGTCTAGGCCCTTAATCTAACATTACACTCACTGTACTGATTTCTTGCATGCAGAGTTAATCGCAACCTTGTTTATGTACAGCGCGACGCTAGTACAGCGGTGTATGCTTATTACATGCACAGAGCAGATTCGCGTATTAAACTGCTACATTCTGCGTCAAGCACTCTATACTACATCCCTCGATGCACAAATCTCTGCGTACATAAAGCGAAGGCGCACTGTAAGCATTCGGTACAGTGGCACGGCCGTTCACTATACCAAAGTTTTTGCACAATCACGTGATGCACTCCAACCAATCACAACGCAAATTTCACTCTACATATATTTACTACAAACGTATGTATGTACGTGAAACCGATCGTTTGAAGTTGCTTACAAAACAGAATGAGTGACAAAAGTACTGTATACGCCGTTATTTTCGCGAGGGTTTTATTTTCGCCAATTTCGCGAGCTTTGGGCTGATCGCGAAATTAAAGACAAGCGAAAATATTACCCCGTCATACCTTATGTACAAATTGATTACAAGCGCTGGCCGGACCACCAGCGCGCGCGGCTGTCACAGCACACCGGCCAGTACGTACAAACACTAGTACTGAGTACTGCAACTGCTGGCATCATATACTACATAGTACGCTACGGTGCAGTACGATGATAAACATGCATTTAAAATAATGTGCGATCTCCATGCTGCGTTACCCTACGCGAACGAACACCGGCTCGATGTGGTTGGGTGCGTGAGGCCTAGGGATGCATGTAAAACTTTCGCTAGTGCTAGCGCAGCTCTGAAACTTTGTAGTCTACATCTATTTGTTGCAACATGGTAGGTACTTGTGAATGCCGTATGTGATTGTCTCACTGTAAGTTCCCGTAATTATTATTTCATTTTATAAATCTTCTACTGTGTCTTTTCTATTGTCATGTTTGGGAAGTCACAATTCGCATGCAAATGGAAAAAACGTTACAAGTACAATGTACGTTGGCAAGTGTTTGAACGTGTTTCTCGGGCTTGGCGCGGCAGTAGACCCGACTAGTATCAATCGCGAATTTAACAACACGCGAAAATGCCACTGATACCGTGATTCGCGAAAATATCTGTACGCGAAAATATTGGTGTATACAGTACATAATTGTTGAGTACACATGGCAAGTGTTGTGACATCAGAGCCGTATAATGGAACACATGAGTTATCTATTTTTGTTCTCAAACAAAATTGCGTGGCTTACAGCCACAGTGTGCAATGGTACTTTTGTCTGAACGTCATGTGATGGGCAATCAACTGATCGGATAGCTACATTCTTTGTAGGTGTTGTATAAATCTTTATGAAATATCAAAGCATTTACAGGGATGTTGTTGTTTGCCATATATAAATATAGAGTTTTACCTTAAATCAACATTTAATGTTCTATTGGTTCCTGTGCTGTGCTGGTAGTGATGAATCGACAAACTGTATATTTTTTCAATTATTAATATTATTATTTGTTTTAATCGGACAACCTTGTGATTATTTCACGTTGGAAAAGAATTATAGCCTTATATGTATCATTGACCTTTAAGTCATATTTGACATACCCAGTAATTAATACGAATCTAATCTCAAGTGCACACACATATCTGTACATGTACACATACATCGTTGTATCTTCTAATACTTCATCATCCAGACTAAGTTGCCAGCAATACATCCCACATTCCCATACATTGTTACCTCCACTGAACAGACTGTACATAGGTTGCACATACATATATTTGTGTATAAAATAGAAAAAAAAAAGGCATTCTTAACAACTTACAATGGAGAATGTTTCCTCTGTCATTCCAACAGTTGCTTGAGGATTCCTTAAAAATCATCATGCTTGGCAAAACCTTCTTTTTTTTTTCAAATTAAAAACAAAAGTGATATTCTTTATCATACACTGCTGGTTAAATTTAGTTAATTTCTACTTTAGCTATCTTCTACAACAGAATCATGACAAACACTAAAATATCTCTACATTGAAAATGATATTGTACCACACAGGGTTGGTTGAAATTCAGGTTACTTCTGTCTATAACATCTTGAGCAGAAGGTCCATTACACACTGTCAAATATCTTGTTCATCTCTATCTTAAAATGAATGTTTTTCTAAAGTCCTGCATGTAATTGGGTTAAATTTAGTTCTGTTCTGCATGTAATGTCCATGGCACAATTTACTACTGCATTATAATCTACAGTCATATCAGTTAATAGTGTAAGGTGACATTTATAAGAAGTGTTTACGACCAAAATGATTATGCATGCATAAGGATGTGGGTGTGGCAGATATCAACAGCTGCACTGAAGATGAGCTGTATCTCTGGACAAGACCTGTGTAAGCATACAATTGAACATACCGTAAATATGTACACTGTATGATCACACTGAATGACCACCTCCAATGGCATTTTAAAGTTCAAAGTTCAACAGGTGCAGTCAAATAATATCCCTTCCTCCAGAAATTTCAGCAAATGACTGCCTGGTCATTTCTGATGTTAGGGGTGTTCAAGCATTAATGCATAATTTCAGGCATGCCTTGAACCATTTAATTGGCAAGAATGACTAAAATTGAATGATACAATGAAGATGGAATGAAAGAAATAGAAGAAAGAGGAAAAGAAGGAAACACAGCTGAGAAGGAGAATTATTGTTGTAGGATCAGTAGAAGGTGGTGCAAATAAAATGTCAGTATTAGAAGTGGTAGTTAAAAGCAGAAATAGAAACAATAGAAGACACAGAAATATGGAAGAAAGACATGCTTAGCATTTCCATTACTGGCACTCATGGTAATTTTTCAGCTCTAAACATGGACTAGGTCAAGAATTACTGCCAGTTTCAGCAAAATGAAGCTACTATCAACTGTATTTAGTTCAGAATCAGCTATTAAAGTAGCCACTAAATTCTCGGGTAAACTGTACTGCTACACAGCGATATTTTGCTAAGACTTAAGTGGGTATCTCATTGGCCTGGAAATTAGTATCCCATTTACCAAAGGTATACTTTAGAAGCAAAATCAGGTTCTGAGGCCTCCTCAAGGAGCCTCAAGCAGCCTTTCAGCTCCGTATAAACAGACAGAATTCAGAATAGGAGATCCGATCAGATCCTGAAACCACCTAGAGGGGGTGGTTTCAGAGCCTCCTATAGCAGTCTCAAAGGGCATCAACCGCACCATAAACACTGTGGCTTGAATTCACGAAGGTGATTTAAAGCTAGGGGATACCTTTTACAGACCTCCCAAAATGCAGCAAAACATTAAATATGAACCTCAGGGGACTTGCTTAGGCCACTGCTTAGAAATTTGGATGTCAACAGTTATCTAAAATTTGAATAATGCACAAAACTCAACTACTCAGTAGTTCTGTGTGTCAGCCACACTTAAGCCTTTTTGTTACATTCTTCTGTATTTGTGATCTATAAACACAAATCTAAAAGTACAAGAGCTGATGTAATAACATATAGAGTGTGTGGTAAGAATGTATATAGAAATGTTTGTAAGTGTTGATGAACTTTCTTCACAAAATATACATGATGGACACACATGCAGTACATGGGTCTGCAAAGGTAGCCTAGTAATGTACTGGAATTTACGGTGAGTCCCGAAAACAATTCAATTCAAAATCTAACCGTCAAAAAAATGTACTAAATGTTACCTTCCACTTTCAATACTTTATGGGAGTTTCTAAAATGATATTCTCTTCAACATACCACTGTATTTATACAACTCTTCATTTAAGGCGTGCAAATGGGATTCCCTACCTTTAAACTGAGACCATGGTACAAATGTAGATCATGGTCTAAAATATGCGTGAAATGGGCGTATCTTTGACATGCGCATATCAATCCATGTTTGTTACTTGACGTCTGTTGGTGTACACAAACTGTCAATATGTACTTTTATGCAGAAGAAATTTGCACAAACCATGGTTTACATTTAAACCATCTTTGTAAATTTCGGCTTATGGGTTTCAAGAAGCAGCTTTTTTGCCGATCTGGAAAATAATCAATGAAGGTAATCGGCAACAAACATTATATACAAACCAGCCATCATGACTGACAACCGCTGATAAACAGTGCACAACTTACACACTTTCACACTCTATAACGTTTGCAGTTATGTAGGAATTCTAAAGCCTGTGCCATTTATCAGAAAGAAAGTTTGTTACCATGAAAATGGAGCCGGTCAGGGGCCATTTTTGGGTGAGCGGTCCAAGCAGTATATATCTAAACAGACAAAAAGACGCGTTTTCGAGCAGGCTTTTGAACTTTCTCAAGGATGCTCTAAATTTTGCCCACAGTATATAAAACGGGGTATGCATGGCAACTTGGTGGCAACTCAAATCTCTACAATATCACCAAGACATCTTGAGACTAGCCACAGCTCCAAGGAGTTGTGGGGTATTATTGAACATGTTCATTTTTTTTTCACACTTTTTCCAGTCTCTGGCTGGTCTCGGATACGTCTCCGAGATGTTTCTGCAGCCCACTACCATGCCAAGACCCACGGAGACTGACCAGCACTGATGTAGAGATGTTGTGGAGACGTCTCTACAACTGAGAAGATGTTTCAGGGAAGTCCCAGTGACTTCCGAGCAAATGAGTTGTCACCTTGTTTGGAGAAATATCAGACGTTGCCCTGATGGAGTCGCCTTTTTGGTGAGAGCACAAACCGTTTTTTTTTGTCCGTTGAGGTACAAGTTACGGGGACTGATCAGATGTTGAGACATCTCCCCGACTGAGAATAGATTTACACAATGTTACAAAGCTCTTCAAATAGCTTTACACTAGGCTACATTCAAAGATAATTTTTACTCATGCTGTGTCAAAAGATATTACTAATGTACATTATGATTTGTATCGTAGAAATTCAATATGTCATGAACTCAGATACTGTATCAAAACTTGATGCAATATTATATCTCTCATGGTGCGCACCACGTAAACAAGGATGAGAAGAGTAGTTTCAGTTTCTTCCACTTACAATGAACCATACCAATCAGCTGAGATTTTACCACATACAATGTAATTATATGAGAAAATACAAAGCACTTTTCTTTTGCTTGTGTGTTTTTAGCATGTTTTCTTGACTGGCCTGTACCAGAGTATTGATTGACTGGCCATCATTGTCACCCACACTATATACCAGCGTGTGGTATATTCTGCAGTGTTTTAATTTTACAGATATCACAAGCTGAATGATATAAATTTGCTGAATCAATCACCCCCCCCCCCCCCCCACAAAAAAAAACCCAATAAACACCATAACACAAAGGCCCTGTACATTGTCTCCATGGTGGGAATTCACAGATACAATTGATTTTGTCCTGAAAAGGGACACCGCTTTACTTTTCATTCTATCACAGTACTTCTCGATCACATATTCAACCACTCATAAAATTGCCTTAATGTCCTAATTTGCAACTTTATATGGGGTACAGTATTTCCCTATCTATCGGTCACTGCGCCACATGCCATATACCACATAATAGGAAAAAATTACTTTGCTTGATTTCAACATTCATTAACATTGCAGTTCCTGCTAAGACACATGCTAATTACCATTTGTTACATACAGTTTGTTTGATATCACTCTTAACTTTACTTTAGAAAATCATTAACATTACTCGTAAGAAGCATCAGAAACAAAATCAGTTATTTTGCCAAATTTTAAAAATAATCAAACTTTAACTGTAATTTGACTGCATTAATTAAAAATGAAGCATCATAAGATTGTGACTTTTCATTTGAAAATCACCTAAAACAGTGTTTCCACATTCAAGCTAATGCTCAAGAACTATGTTGTGTACTCAAGAACAACTTTATGTCAGAATCAGTTTGGTGATGCTCCTCCATCAAATCTGCATCCTGTAATGAATCAAAGTGTGATGTACATATTTGCTCTTTGACAGATAACCCCACATTTACAACTCAATCAAGTTGTGGGTATTTTGTACGCATGCGCTTCCTATGTTCAAGTTCAGACACATCCTACTTTGAATTTTTGAATAAGTCACTGTATCATTGGAGAAATGCTGGCACAATGTACACTGCAAATACCATCGTAAACATCTCCTTTTCAGAAGAGTATAACTGGGTAAACAAATTGTGCTCTAACAGCTCACATTTTGACCTGCTGTTTGCATTTCAATCGTGAGTAAAGTTTGGTATCATTTACAATTTCTAATCATAACAATACACACATATCATTCACACCAGCACTCAAACAAAAAAAAAGACATTTATATGTGTGTCATAGAAGTGCAAAGCAAACATCACTGCTACAACATAATAGCATTTAAATTCAACTGATAAAGTCATCTGAAGTTCAAATAGTGAAATTTTCTTTCTATTAAGATTGAAGAGAGACAGGTCTTTAACAACAAAACTACACATGCATTAAAAAAGAAAAGAAAAGGAAAGGTTACTGAAAGCAGCATTGTTGATATCATTATCATGCTATAAACCAATTGTACAATGATTCTGCTCTTAAGTACGTATAAATTGAACATCACAAATTTTCTAACAAATGTCTTTTTTAAGCTTATACAGCTTGTAACTGCATTCACAGGATTATTGAATAAATGTCCTTTACCCTGCATATTGCTCCAGCACTACCAGTAAATCAATTATTCCTCAATAAAGGATTGGTACAACCACACTAATATCACTCAGACATTTCATATTGGTTTGATATTCTTAATGACAAGACAATCCAATGTCATGGGGTACTGCAAAACAAGAAATGTTCACATGCATTTTAATTTTGTGAATATCTCGAGAGCCATGATTTGCGATAGTAAAATGCACATGAAAGTTCTTGTCTACACAATGGGCATAGAATGCCAGTGGCAATTTGCGAAAACTTCATGCCACGAAAAAAGCCATCAGTTCCAATTCACAGAAATGTCATTCCGTGAAAATATCTTGCTTTACGGTATTTCTTGTTGTCATAGTTGCCAAAACTTTACAATAATAATAACTAGCACTAGTATACATTGTATCTCTTTTTTTTTTTTTTCTGGGGGGGGGGGTTCTGTTTTCATGAATGGCAAAACTTTACAATGATTTCAATCACAAGTGCTAAATGATACTTTTTCAGGGGGGGGGGGTCTGTTTTCGTCAATGAAATTCAACAACTAGCCTAACATTGAGTAACAAAGTAGTCTCCAATTGCGCAGGAGTCTCAACTCAGTGAGACCACACTTTGAGTCAATATTATTTCTACACAAATGATTTGTGGACAGAGGGAAATGACATACACAATGTAATCCTTTACAAACTTGTACAAATGGGACAAGCATGTTGATTCAGCTAATTTCATTTTTCTGTGCAATGAGACAAGCCCTCCTGGATGTACAGGATACCAAACCATTGAACCTACAGTCCCCCCCCCTCCCCCTTCTCCATTTACTTTTTATCTGCTCAGTAAAAGAGAGTAAACATTTTCAAGGTGAGTTTTATCTGCAGAAAGTAAATACAGTATCTGGCAGTAGCCATTATGCCGTTAATGAGAACTAGCACCTTGACAAGTCTGAATACATTCCCTGATAAGTGATAAGCGGTATTTGTGTGCCTCCTGTCTGTAGCAAAAGGTATTTGCCACAATTAGACAATGAATGTGAACAGAATGATCTAGTGCTGCTACTTCTATACTACAGTAGTGTAATTGTATGAGCAATATAAAATTGTACTGTAAAAGTGGATATTTTCTCATGAGTAATTTTTCACGCTTGGCTGGTTAACATCAATTTTGCATGTTTTTAATTATGTGGAATGGAGACATAAGTAGTGGTACATATAACCATCAAAAATATTTGTGTGCTTTTATTTTTGTGCTATTTTAGTGCTAGTTTTAGTTCTGCTTTGACATTATATCCTTGATGCATGTGAATAACTTCAATGGTTTGCTACAATCACTCAAAGGAACTTCCATTCCATGCTAATATCACATTCTCATTGTGCTATCTCCAGTAATCTTCGAAAGACAATGTTTGTTTTAGAAAAGTTTCTTGCGCATGGCCCACTATCTACTGTAAACCCACTATCATAAAAGGCATGTATAAACTATTTGAGCAAAAATCACAGTCTGATTAAAATGAGCAGAGTAAATGAAGTAAACTACTGTAAAAGTGGACATTTTCGCAGTGATGAAATTTTTGCATATTTCGCACAACCAGAAACTAGCGCAAAAATAAAAGCACATGAATATTTTTGCTTGCCGTATGTTCCAGTAGTTGATGTCTTGATTCCACGGAATTAAAAACATGCGAAACTCTTCTTACCGGCCGAGCATGAAAATTAGTCGCGCAATAATATCCACTTTTACAGTACAATTGTACAGGTACAGGATTGTATGCGTAAACTCCTGATGACATTCTTGTGGCATGTGAAGTGTGATGCCCTTACAGCATGTACAATGTCAGCAAATTAGCTCATTTACATAGTTACTGCTTTTTTGTTCCTGTCCAATTATGTGTGCAGAAAATTTCATGTTGTAACAGAATTCTATAGGGAGCATTCACACTGGAATTCTTAAATCATTAGCTGGAAATGGTTAATCAAGTTATTCTATAGTATTCCCAATATTTTTGTCTAAAGGAACAATGGTAGATATCACACAAAGTTGGGGGGGTTCTTTTATTTGTTTTTCACAGTGGTAGGACATAATGTACACTAAAAGATTTGCCTTTTTGTTTTCGCAAATCATTAACAAAGCAACTCCTCTTTCTATCTTCTCATCTCATAAACTTTATCAGCATGTTTAGTAACTGATGAGTTATCATATTTAAAATATAAACATATTTACTGATGGAATAAGACACTAATGACAGGAGTAAACTGATTACAATGTCCCTCTTTTTTTCTTTTTTGCTGTGACATACACGTAGTATATAAATTACTTCTATCCTCAAAGTTCTGATGCTCTACATTATACCTGCTCAATTTTATGTGTGTCAGACATACAACAAACAGTCCAGACTTTTCAACACAGGAAAAATTTGCTTACATGCTGGAACTTAACCTTACATTACAAGGGTGTTTTTTATGACTTTGAATTAGACTCTCTTTCAACAGCAACCACAAATTATTCAATCAATAGATTTCTCCCTCCCCCTTCTTTCCCCCCTCTTATTAATTGCTGCCCATGAAAGAAAAACTTTCAAGCTTGAAAGAAAGAGGAGAAAAGATTGAGAAAGATATGATAAGAATAGAATATGGCCTGGGAGAAGAGATCGAATGGATTTAAACTGACAAATTAGTTGTTAATTCATCATAATAAGGGTCAGTGGACTGACATGAGGTTGGGAAACACATTAGATACAAAACTTAATTTACTGTAAACTGCCATAACAAATGATCATGGCATTTAAGTACATAACAGGCTGATTTAGCGAGTAAATGTTAAAATTGAGGGTGAAGTACGTGTACTTTTGTGAAATAATCAATTATAAGCAAATCTATACCATACATGAGTGACTTACAAATTGTATTTTCAGGGAAGAGTCCTTCTTTCTTCTGTTTTTGACTATCAGTTATTTTCGCGTATGTGTGTATGTCACAGTCAAATATGTATAATGTTGCTATTTCCAAAAGCCATGCTGGATTTCATCAAAAATTGCCCACTGAAGTGGTGAGTAGGCCTATCCATTTCTACATGATTACCAGCGTACAACATGGATCACTTGCATGCACAGCCCATAATTCCAGTTTTCTCTGCAATTTTTTTTCACAACTCTGATAGAATACCTTGAAGAAAAGTTATGTTAAGACCTAAGATGATCAGACAACTGCACTGACAAGAGTTAGAAAGTTTACTTCCATTAGAAAAATCAAATGTAATCACAAAGTTAAAATTCTCAGCACAAGACGCAAAAAGCATTGTATCTACATGTAGCCATTGAAACAAATCTGACTTGTCATCTATGCAAATGCTACACATTTTACTTACATACACATACACTTGTGTAGCAGTTACACACCTTTCTTTAAAAAACTGTCTTGATTCTGTTCAAATTTGTAGTGACCTAATGCATGTATTTTTGTGTTCAATATAAGCTAATTTCCAATTTGGGTTTGACCCTCTGGTTCCCCTTTGATTCTTGAGGATGCAGTGTTTTCAACTGTTTTTATTTCTGACGAGTTGAGGGGATTGAACGACTTCATTTCCATCTTACATGGGTTAACTTTAGTTTTGACCCAAAGATCGGTCTGTATCTTGTCATCGGGATATGTTCCACAGAGACTGCATCTGGCTTCACATTATATGGAGGAGAGCCGTAAAAGTAAAAAAATGATTGAAAAAAAACCTCCTCCGAACAAACAGATTTTCTGTCTAACTATCCTCTGCACCATTGTCCACCATGCTAACAATGAGGCACTCCACTATCTCTACCATGGGAGCACCCTGAATGAATAAGGACTTTTCGATTTGCACATTGAGCCAGGCGTCACCCTGTTATGACATAGTTTTTACATACTGCGCATGCGTCAGTGTCGACCCCCGGCTCATCGCACAATTTTCAAACGCGTTCACCCCGGTTATCACCGTCCACCCAAATCGGTTGCGCCGCGCTCAACCCACCTTATCTATGCGTCACACTCCTCTCGCAATAGACGAAAATCATGCGAAAGAGCACAATGACTCTCGGGAAATCTGTGCTCAGTTCACCTGTTTTCCTTTTTCTTTCGAGAGAATATTGATAGATATTCTAATTACATGAAAGCTTATGATCTTGATACGTCACAGCAGCTGCGCTGACATACAAACTGCAGCCTCTGTTACCTAATTTATTTGCCCGCTTTCACTGTTTCGCACTTTGCAACTGCATACCGTAGTCCCACACTTGCATTTATAAGTAATGCTGTACGCAATCACATCTCGGTGCTTAGCCTAGTGCAGTGCGTTTACCTTTACAGTAGCCTTACCGTGCATCATGTTTTAAAATCCACAAAATCCATCCCAGGATACTTATTCGGCATCTAGTCAAAGACAAAATAGATATTACAAGTACAGAAACAAGTCACAAATTCCGCATATAAATGCACCCAAGGCACAGGTTGCCTCCTGCACACGCCACGCGACGTGACGCCCAAAATCGAAATGTGTTTTAGCAGCGGGTCAACGTACAGACGTGCCGCCTTGACTTACACTTGCGCTCGGAGTCACAACCCTCTCGTTCACCCAATCGAAAACTCCCTAATATCACACTATCTGCATACCCTGAGAAAAACACATGAATTCAGGCACCTCTAAAAATGCCCTATGTCACCAGCAATAGGCTGGCATTTAGACTGTATAGATGTTTAGAACTAAAGAGCAATGTGGATTGAGTGAAAGCAGCAACATTAGTAGAACACATCAGTGAAAGTTTTAGGAAAATCAAACAATCGATGCAAAAGTTATGAATTTTTAAAGTTTTGGTGTTGGAACCGCTGGATGAGGAGACTACCGGTACTAGAGGTTATGACGTATGAGTGGACAACAATACAAGAAAATATTTAAAAATTCAACAAAAATTCACTTTTCTAGCATTATGAAAGAGCACTTGACTAACCGCTTTCAGAAAGCAGGGGGAATAATTGCTACCCTTAACATATGTCAGTATCAAGTTGATGGAATTTGTAATTTTCATGAAAAATTAATTTTTGTGGAATTTTTTTTCATATTTCTTTATATTGTTGTCCACTCATACGTCATAACCTATAGTAGTCTCCATATCCAGCGGTTCCAACCACCAAAACTTTAAAAATTCATAACTTTTGCATCGATTGTCCGATTTTCTCAAACTTTCACTGATGTGTGCTACTAATGTTGCTGCTTTCACTCAATCCACATTGCTCTTTGGGGTTTACGTTCCCTTTAAACCTGCACATAACCAAACTAGAAAAACACATGAATTCAGGCCACCTCTACAAATGCCCTATGTCACCAGCAATAGGCTGGCATTTAAACTGGATAAATGTTGAATATATATCTAGTTTAGAACTTTACCTGACATTAAACCTGCACATATCCAAACTGTTCCCATGGTCCCATTCACAACAGTGCACCTGGGGTTGAAATGTCTTCAATGCTTAAGTGTACAGGTGATGATCGACTAGTGCATGGGCATACTAAGTTCCAAATCGCTCATTTCACGCAACTGATGTGTAGAGATATCATAGCGGTATACATTGTAATAGACTTGATTGTATCAAGAAAATTCAGCAATTCGGACAGTAAAGGATTATTGGAGGAACCAAATTTTACCTGTCACAAGTTGAACAATCAACCTACCGTAGTTATGGGTAAACTCGGCCTAGCGGTAAAGTCGGCCACCAGCGCGCGCAGTTACAAGTAGTTGTACTGCGCGCGCTGGGGGCCGACTTTACCCGCTAGGCCGAGTTTACCCATAACTACAGTACATCTTTACGTATTGATATAAAAAATGAATTAATTTCAAAGCTCAATCATATCAAAATAACCAACGTACAAAATACTAGTAATATACACTGTACTAGTACTAAATGCCAACATGCTCAGCCACGATGAACAGTGCTCTGCTGGTCGTAGTATTAAACCACTTCACAAAGGCAGCTTTTCACAAACTAAAGTAGGCCTAACCATTCACATTTGAGGACAGCGTTTACAATGTCAACTTTAAATTCTAACATTGGACTTAGATTTTACCAAAACGTGTGTCTATCCAAACGACGTTACAGGCAATGCAGGATATTATCTGCAAGACATTACATTAGTCTCATAGAAGCAGACAGGAAAGACTAGACACGAATTCACTCTTGACTGCATCTGAAATTTGTATTTTTATGTAGTGTTTCTATTACAATTTGAGTTTGTGATCAGTGTTAAATCATTGTCATGTTGTTTGTAAATTACACTGACATCTTTAATTGAATGGGATAAGTCTATCAAAACAGAATATTTAGACGGGATACTGCCAAGGTCCAGGTCAAGGAAGTGAAACTGGTTTCACGCTGCCGGCCTTATTTAGCCTATTACCGAAACCTGCTTCACCGGGAAAAAAAAAAAAAGTGAACTGGTTTGCACTGCAGGCTTTTCGGTTTTTTCGTCATGTGCTTCCTACAGCACTACAGGTGTTCTAGCTCCCGTAGCGTAGCAGAGAGCAGCATACAAGTTGTGCCAAAGCGGTTGGCATAACGTTTGGCCTGGCCGTCTACTTATCTCGTCTGCTCGGAAAGCCAATATAAAACACCGTTGAGTTCTGCCAAAGATAAAACTTACCTATGCTGTCATGTTTCCATCTGTTTGCATTCCAAATTCCGACCACAGAAATCGTGTTATTCTGGCGAGTCAAGATCGTCCAAGGCGGAAAACTCAAAAATTGCGTTGACTGCTTTTCCTATCCTCATAGGATCGGGTTAACACAAGCACAGCTACGTGTTGCGTATAAAGCGTAGTTTTCAATTCACAAGTTTATTACACACGCGCATCGCATATCGATAGCATGCATGCATGCTGAACGAAACGGAACTACCACCAGTTGACGCCTGACTCGTCACTGCATTGCACACCACCAACGTACTTAACTTCCGTCTACACGCTGACGACACTGGCAATCCAATCCACCCCCGTTAGCTCTTTTCATTCCCTCCACCTTTATTCAAAGCGTGAATACGAAGCCAGCAGCATTTGTAAATACTCGTATTTTACAATCATACTATATATAGTAGACGGCGAGAGAAAGAAAGGTAGAAAACTTAGCGAACCGGAAAGGGCTTCATTTATTGGCATCTTTTTTTTTTTCTGTTCATTGATGACTTTATATTTGTATTTCGCGCAACACAATGTAATTATAATAGCTAACCGTAACACAACACTCATGTAATATGAATGGCGGAGTTGTTTCTTTTATGATGTATGGTTAATCGAAAAATAAGAACCAAGATTGTCTATTTTAATCGGAAAAAAAAACGTTTCACATATTTTGATACCCTACATTATCTCACATAACTAACCTTAAACACAGATTTTCCACTAGACTATCAAAAATCATCGATCGTGTGCCAAAGCACAAAAAAAAAATGTTTTTTTCCCCCGAATAAAGAGTACTTGTTCGATGAAAACTCCTAAAACTATATGGCACAGGGTGATTGGAATGCCCTGAAACAGGTGAATGCGTATCAAGGTTGTAATTACAATTGTCATGTACTTCGTTTATTCAGGAGGGAAAATATTCATGATTGCACGTGAATAAACAGAGCAAGGTTTTCTTGACCTTAATTATTTGTCATATACTTCATGGATAAATAGGTCACGTTTGGACGGTGCCAAGTAGAAGGTAATATCAGAAAAAGAGGTGAAGAATAACAGAGATTAAACGATATATGAAACTGTATCGTAGCAGTTTACTTTACATGGAACATTTGTTGTTGTTATGGATTTTTAAAGTCATGTCGGCACCAGTACCTCTGACCCGGCGTTTTGCCTTGTGTAGTTTCAAAAAACAAACAAACAAACAAACAAACAAACAAACAAACAATGAAGCCGCAAAAGATGAGCACTTTATATATCCTTTATCTTTACGATAACAGCTATATTCTATAAAGGCTAATGCGGGCACCTACATGAATATGAAGTATCCGTGAAGCTTAATAATGATAACAAAAGGGGTATTATACTAACGATGATGACAAAACACGTATAATAGCAAACATCTTTGCATGTGATATTCCTACAGCTGTCTTCGTGTTTTGCAACAAAGGAAAATATGTATGTATATATATATTATATATAAGCCCTATACATTTAAAATCACAAAACTCGTGACTCTCAAACAGTTCCGCCCGGAGATTCTTCCGATCAATGGAGGCGGGGGGAGGGCGGGGTATACAGTGACCCTTGGCACAGCCCCTCCCCCCATGGCCCGCAGACCCCCTGCATCGTGATAGGTATACATAGGATATAATAGAAAAAACCCTGCAAATGTTTTATGCCTATCTCGTAAATGAACCAAGAGGAGAAAGGAAACTAAGGGAGGATGTAGTTAAGATAGAAATGGTTAATAGAGTTATAAGGCCTATTACTGTCTGACTATATTATTTTACCTTTAATGTTTCTAAAAGAGGTATCGTAGCTCATGTCCTCTTTCATTTTGCTATAGGAAGTGAAAGCATGTTTATTTTTTATACTTTCTTTTATAGCGTTGTCCAAACAAGACGTCACAAAGTGTGGCTGCATCAAAACTTTAAAAATCAGTCATAACTTTTGAAATATGGACTTTCCGATTTTTCCTCAAAATTCGCTGATGTGTTCTACTTGGTGCCAGATAAAAATAATAAACGTATAAAAACTGGCCAGAGGTAAAAATTTGGGGGTCATCCCACGAGATTGACACCCACGAGTCATACAACCCACGAGTTCGACGATGAAAACAGGTCCATGAGTCATACAGCTCACGAGTCATGAATACAGTCCACGAGTTCGACACTATAATATAGGCACATAAAGCCCATGAGTTCGACACTATAGGTAAAAACAGCCCACGAGTTCGACAGATAGGGCCTACTATACAACACGGGGTTTTCCCACCTCCCTGGTTTAATGTGTCGGTCTCGTGGGTCTTGTTTGCTTATACAAGACAGTCATGTCGAACTCATGATGGGCTGTATGACTCGCGAGCTGTTGATAACTCATGGGCTATATGACTTGTGAGCTATATTATGACTCGTGGACTGTATGACTCGTGCACCATGGGCGTCGGTTTCGTGACGTGCACCCAAAATCTCAAGGGTAAAAATGTCACATGTGAAAATGGTCAAAATGTTATTGTTTTTTATTCATTCATGTCTTATTCGTAATCTAATTTCTTATGTAATCATTATCTTTTATCACTATGTTATTGTCATTCGTATATTAACCATTATTTCTGGAATGAAAAGTTGAAACAGTATTTTGGACTAATGTATACGATCCTGGGAATACGATCATTTTGCAATGTTAAAAAAAAATAAAATTCTAATTCAAATAATTTTAAGTTCCATATAAAGTAATACAGAGTAATATATAACACAAATGAGTACAGAACATTTTAAGGAATTTTGAATAACATGCACAAGCTTCAACAAAACATTATATACAATTATAGTAATATCAATTTTTGCATTACGATAAATAAACAAGAAGGCAAACTCAATTTGACTTTTTAACTGTATGAATTATGGAAAAGAGAAGTTCACAAGAGAAGCATATTTATATAGCTTGTAAATTTTGTGAATCACTCTGGGAGATAAAGGGCATCTCCAAGAGGTGCCATGCATGCATAAGAGAAGGATGAGGGCTGCTATTATGCTGGGGGTTGCAGCCACCCCCCCCCCCCCCCCTTGTGAAAATGGAGATATTCGTTAGGTGTCAGGTAAAATGTCCTGAGGTAAAAAAATAATAATAATTAGAGGTTCAGGTATACATAGTCTTAAGCAGGCGTCACACTGTCCCGAAATTGAGCAAAAATGGACACATGCACAAAAAAGGAAATGTTCAAATTCGGCTCTGATCGAATGACAATGACAATGACAATGACAATGACAATGACAATGAAATTACAATTTTATTTATCTCATGTCACCCAATCAGGGTATTGGAGATAACCATGTAAATTATACATTTGAGATTACATATCGACACAAAAAAAAGAAAAACAATATGAAAAAGTACAATGAAGGTACATATTTACTGGGGGAAAAAATCGTATAATGAACATCGGGTCATTCTCTAGCAGCAATTCATGGGCGGTGCATCTTATTATACTAGTAGGCCTTGTTTCCTTCGTGTAAACTTCTCAATCAAGATTCACGCCTTCGTGCAGCCTTCGTGCTTGGTTCGGGTGCCATCATGTGACCTTTATCTGTAAAATCTGTATAATACTTGCATCGGCTGTTGATTGGCTTTTGGCCATGATTTAGCGGGCCAACTTCGCACGAAATTGAAAATTCCGCATTCGTATAAAGCCATTTTGTGTCAACTTTAGGACGCTGTGACGCCGGCAGCACCCTTACATAGTCGGTGCAAAACGGCGATCGGTGACCACAATATTACTGCCATTATATCAGTATACCCAGAAAGAGTAATTTCCAGTTCTTATATGTATAAAGGAAAAGGAAGTGACGTAGAAGTCATTGCATCCAATAATGGTCCCGTGAAAGTCATTCATAACGGACACAAGTATATTCGAAACCTGTGACATTTTTATCTCTGACACTTTTATATTATACCTCTGACATTCTCCCTCTGACATTCTATACTAACTATACTTGACTTCTATTTCTTTACTTCTACTCACGTTGTTGCATTCCCTCACTTCAATTGCCCTCTGAATGACTGAATCTGAATCTGGGTTTCTTTCTTCTGTAACTCAAACTTCATGCACAACCTATTAGTCTCGTTTGAATGAAACTCTCACTGTTCTGCTTCGTTGACGTTCCACTCTTGATTTGTTGTCAGAATTAAATTTTGAGGGGAAGCTCCGTCAATAGTGGCGAAAAATTGGCCTACATAACATATTATTATCTGATCATTACTCTCATTTGAGTTGAACATTGATAAAGCCTTAATCCAATTGCGATGTGACCAAGGTTCGGACAGCGTATGGCTTGTGTCAACAAATAATCATCAGTGTCCTGCATGTTTTCCATTTCGACAGACGGTAATGAGTTCTGTAAATATTGCAAGAATCATAGTAACGTGATGAGTGTGGATAAAGGAAAAAATCCGGGAAAACATGGCATTTTTGTTCCCTTGCAAAACGAAATAACGTGGCTCCCTATTGTTTCTTACAATATAACAGTGCTATAGATCTCCTTGATTAGCCAGTGCGTCTTTTTTAAATTTTCTTTCCTCTTTCCTTACTTGATAAAACAATATATGTTACATTTTTGTCTTTGCACAGCGATTGCTTCATTCTTTTTAAATTGAAGCTGTGCACTTCATTTTTTTAATATTCGCATTCTGACAATTTAACTTGATATAAGGGGGATTATTGCATAGCAAATACAAAATTCTTATCAACCCTAATTATTATCTTTTCATCTTACATTATTTTACGCACCTTATTTTCTGTTACCAAAAAGTGACGCGCTTACATAATGTTTTTGTCGAAAAATGGAAAAAAAGAAAACCTGAAATTGAATAATCGCGTATACTGAGCGGTAAAGCAAAATAAAATACATATATACGTTATACGTATACGTATAACTGTGCACAAATACATTGAAGGGCCTATACTTTAAAACAGCTATAACAGTGATGCTGAATGGTAGGTGCCCCTTAAGATAAGCGCTGGGCTCGGCTTTTACACTGTTTAGAGCTAAAAGATACACATGATCCATATTATGAACTGAATACACGTGCAGACGTTTGTTCATCTGACAAGCTATTAAGTGAGTCGTCTGTGTTTTATGTGTATTCAAGACAACATACTAGACAATAAACCAAAGACACGTATCGTCCGATATTTTGTAACACGTTATACTTTATTTAATACTCTTTATTTGATTTCAAAGTTTACATCACTTTATAGCAAAACGTTCGTCTTGCAATGTATTAATATGCAAATAATATGCAATCATCAACAAAACAAACCCTCCCCACTGGGGTGACCATTGCATGTATGTTGCATGAACTACAGACTTATGTATTCTAAACGTTCGTGAAATTAGCAAGACAGTAAAATACACATCAAACAACAAGAGACTTCCAGATTACTAGTATACTTTTCCTAAACTTGAACTGCAATCGAGAGTGCGATCACCTGACAACATTCTTGCCAAGAGCGGTCAATCACAAGGACAGTGGTGCGATCATAGATTTCATAAAGCATACAGTTGTGTTCTGCATTGTGTGCTGATCATGCTATTTTATCATCTTAATTATACACGTGTATTATAGTTACATCCTGCTTGTGGATAGATTGCAAGTGTTTCGAAAAAGACATAATTATAGCGCTATGTGCAGATTCTCCTTATATCCTTGAAATTTGCCCGACCAGACGCCGTGCAAAGCGACATGGCTGTACCGTGTGTTACCTTGAAATATGGTTTGATATGCTGATTGTTTATATTACTACAGAAAAGTGACAACTTTATGATTTCTAAATTCTAAAGGTCTGTGTGTAAGGCTGGTTTCCGGACCCTTATACCAACATACTGTACTCCATTCTATAAAATGCACGGCAACGAAGTCGCCGCCCGTTCGGCGAAGGTGTGTGAAGCGGGGTTCCCACTATCGTATGATCTTTTACGAACGCCACGATTGGACATTCGTAACTGATCATGGAAGCTTCGTTGAAGTCATCTGAAATTTCACGTTTGGATACGAGGTTATGCGAGTCAATACGTGTTGGTTCGCTTGGATCCTGGATACGATTATGGTCACAATTGGTCTATTTAAAGCAATACGATCTGTCTGGTCTCCCGTTCGCGACGATTCGATAGGATTGTCCCGATTGAGTCTATCCATTATGATTGGTTCCGATCTACTAACTACGAGCGGGATCCCCGATTTGGTGCGTGCAGCTACGTTCCGATACGTCAAGCTCCAATACGAATACTGCGAACCAGTGCGGGCTGTTGAGATAAGATACGATATCTTTCACGATCGGGATCAAAAGTGACACCCATTAAAGGTGCGATTGGACCCGAATGGGAATATAATATAGTCCGACTGACGGTGGATTTCATTGTTTCCTCCAATTTCTGCAGAGCTACTATCCACAACCATTGATGATGGCAAGGGTTGACAGGTTGAGGATGACGAGATCGTGAACTTTGCAGTATTGCGAATGACGATTACGTTATCATCAGACAGAAATCATCACCGAGGCGACCTAAGATAGTCCCTCCTTTAATTTAACCTTAAGAAATTAATAGATTATTGAATCGACGTGCTCATCCCCCCAATAAATACGAATACACAAAATCAGACCATTGCCCCATTTTTTCCAGAAAAAAAGATCAAGACAAATGTTTTCACCTTTCTTTGAAATACGTGAGGAAAATATGATGAAATTGAAGCTAAATAAAAGGATGGGATCTTTTTGAATGCTAACATAATGTGTGTTATATACACTCAATTTAAGAAAGTTGGCCGAACTGTTAGCATTGCTTGTGTGTTTGATTTCATGTTCGCATAGTATGTATCATATGTATTTTTATTTCAAAATGTCGTTATCTCATGGGGTATTGAAAGTTTGGTTGGTTTGGCTCGATTCATTGTTTCATTTAACAGTGTTTAACAAGACCGACATACACATACAACAGAAAGGTAACTCCCCTAAAATAATGTCACTTTTTAACCAAAAAAAAAAAAAAAAATCCTAAGCAAAATTATTTCGCAGGGGTATTGCTGCACCTATTTACTAACTTTTATGTGAAAAATAATGACAGTGATCTTTATAATCATGCACGAGTGACCTTACATAAACCTCGACAATGGTCACTTTTCAAAAGTCACAAAAGTTACTTTGTGGGGTATGTGGAACATTTTGCTTCTGGTGGATGTTTCAGTGGTCTTGTGCATTGTGCCACCCCTCCCTTATTCAGCCTTGCAGAATACAAGGTACATACGATTTGCGAGTAAAATAAAGGCAAATGTGCAAAATAAGCAGAAGGAAAGTGAAAAAGTCGATCCCGATCAACACGATTAAGAAGCACGATTAGATAAGATTTGCTGCGTTTTGATACGATCGAAGACAATCTGATGCGATGATCACGATCAAAAATTAATCGTGTTAATCGTAGAAAATTTTTGAACCGTCCAAAAATGTTCTACGATTAACGCGATTGCCACGATTGACCTCAAGTTCTGATACAATCTGATAAGATCACCACGATTGCTTCACGATTAAGACAACGATTTCAATCGTGGCGCCGATCGTGATAGTGGGAACCCCGCTTGAGAGTTCTGTGCGCTAAACCTGCTTCAGTGTACTTCTTTTGTCGTTAGAGGGCGTACTCTGGGAATGAAAGTGGGAAATACCCGTTTCTTTGCGCTGCGTTTGCATGCCCGGATGCCATATTGAGCATGCAGTGACTGTTATGTTCTGCACTGTACCTGCACCCGAGCTGAGTGGTGGTGAGTAATGGTGACGCCTTTTTGGCTCAGAACTCATAGTACAAATGAAGATCAGCTAGATTTGCTTGTACCGTGGGCACTTTCACGACTACACATGTCATCGACACATTTTATGACAATCGGCTCTGCAGTTGTCAAGTGAAAAAAGAATGTTCAACGATACCGTCCAGGTTTAACTTGTGGCACTAACTGTTTTTAATAGTAGTAAATTTACATACAGCAGGACTCCTGTAGTGGTACATGGTTGTCGATTCTCGTCCCTGGATATACATCACATTAATTCCAGTTCATCAGTCAGATAGTTTATATCACAACAGCCGGGAAATTCTAGGCGTTCAAATTTGAACTTTGTATATTCAAGGAGGCTACATAATAAGTTGAGAAATAATGGGTATGGGTGCCAGTAGCAGTCTTGACGAGGGCAAATTGAGTTCTCCTAGCAGCTCTCAGCTGTGGACTATCGCAGGTGTTGCTGTGAGTACAGGGTTGCTGATGTACATCAAGTTGAGGTTCAGGGGCAGTGCTTGTCAAAGTACTGCCAAACTTACTGGCAAGACTGCTCTTGTGACGGGTGCAAACACTGGCATCGGAAAGGAAACTGTAGCCGATTTTGCACAGAGGGATGCCCGCGTCATTCTCGCATGTCGTGATGTCGAGAAGGGCAAGCAGGCTGTGGAGCACATCAGGAAACAGACGACCAGTGGAGAGCTAATTGTCATGAAGCTGGATTTAGCTTCACTTGCATCTGTGAACAGCTTCTGCGACAAGTTCCTGGATGAGATAGACAGACTGGATATTCTTGTCAACAATGCCGGCGTCTTCCAGACCCCCTACCAGACGACTGTAGATGGTTTTGAATTGCAGTTTGGAGTCAACCATCTTGGCCATTTCCTGCTCACAAACAGACTGTTAGATCTTCTGAAGAAGTCTGCACCTTCACGCATTGTCATTGTGTCCTCATCATTGCATAAAAGGGGGAAACTTGATTTCTCGAAACTCAACCCCAGTGAAGGTGATTACAACAAGGCGAAAGCGTATGCTGATAGCAAACTGGCCAATGTTCTGTTTGGGCAGGAACTGAGCAGACGCCTCCATGGTTCTGGCATCACCACCTACACCCTGCATCCAGGCGTAATCAATACAGAGCTTGGACGGTATCTCGGTTTCTCTACGTTCTTTTGGGCAGCAACTTATCCCCTGCGCTGGTTGCTGCTGAAATCTCCTTGGTATGGTGCCCAGACGACCATTCACTGCTCCGTTTCAGAGGAATTAATGAATGTTACCGGGAGATACTACGGAGATTGCAAGGAGAAACCCTACCCTGAAGTGAAAGGAGCAGATGATGCGGTTGCTAGGAAATTGTGGGAAGTGAGTGAAAGGATGACAGGACTGACAGCAAACTGAGATGAATGAGTGCCTATGATGAACAGTATTATGTAAAATTAATATTTGGACACACTGCATTAATTATGTTCAATTACAAAACAGAAAGTGATCTACTGTATTAGCACCATATAGGGCCTACCAATACATCTAGTCATCAATCAGTTTTTATGATTTCTTGATCAACTTGCTTATTTCACATGCACAAGAAGGTGTGGTGAAAACCTGCATTTAATCAACAATTTAAGCCAAAATTTGCAGAATTATGATATATTTCAATTGTGCATTTCACTGAGCTGGTGATGCTAAATTGTAAATCAATTAGTTTGAATATTTGCAGTACAGTCAACCTTGCCAAAATGGAATCTATTTTGACTGAAGAAATAGCTTCGACTTAAAGAAAATTGTTAGTTATCAAGGGATTAAAATCATTGGAATATAAAGACTAGAGGACTTGAAAAGACTTGACATAGGCGATTGTTTAACTTATGCAAGGTTGACTTAAGCACGGTTGACTGTATTGCTAGCATATATTCTTTGGTATTCAAGGATGTACCATCGATCTTTTACGTATTTTTGGAGGTAGGCCGATATTTTTGCTCTGAAAGCAAATGACGTAATCAAATGGGTGATTTGCAAGTTATGAACTAGATTTTTGGAATTGGTAATCGAGCTTCAGAAATACTAATTTGGAATAGTAAATTGGCACTGATAATGTTACAGCATCCACTAGTGTTTTAAACTGGGGTTGTAACTTGTAGGGATAGTGCTGCCTTCAGCTGTATCTAACTTGTGTAGCAACTTGTTTTCCACTGAAAACACTAAAGAATGGAGTGTATGATGCATGTACTGTGATCCTGTTTGTAGGTTTTAAGATATAGTTGTCATTTCATAGGGGTTGTGCAGTTGACACTTAAAAGCAAAAAAAAAAAAAAAAAAAAAAATTCATGCAAGTCTGTAAATGATTGACTGATGTGCTGTTAGTATAGTTGTGTTTGATTTAACTGGCATTGTTGATAGCGCATTCTGTGCCGTGGTACCATGGCTGTTGTATGAGCAGATGCACTCTAAAAACAACCAACCATGAATGATCAACACACACACATGAAATAGGAGAAATGCAATTGTTTTTTTCTTGTGAATTTGAAATGTTCATGATCCTTGAATTATGGATTGTATAGTGTGTGGAATGGAGCGAACAGTGTCAATATTTCTGAAATTTGTTATGCTGAAATATTGTAATGCTGAATTATGATTAACCCGTTGAGGACGAGTCCCGAGTATACTCGGGCAAGCGTCTATGGGAGAGGCGTGCTGTAGCAAAATCAAACCGTCCTCAACGGGTTAATTGAATTATCAGATGTGCTGGTCAAAAAAAAATGAAATAAGCAATGACCCCACGAGTGTAATATCAGGCAAGTCGTAAATTAAAGTTGCAACAAGTGACAAACAGTTTCAGAAGGAAGACAATGCAAGATTATTTGGGATGGATGATGCTTTTACTCTAGAATCAACTTTGTTGATCATGGACACTGACTATTCATGTACAGTTTTAAAAGTAATGCCCTCAAGGGGATCATGTGTTTGTTTATGTTTTATATGTTTAAAGACTCATGGATATGTGCATATGAACAAATTTGATATCCCCCTCTCCCCCTCTAGTAGTCTGCTTCATTCTGTTGGCCTGCCATATGGAAAATGGTTACCATGATCAACAAGTTCACCATGCCATTGTCAATGAAGTGATTTTGAGTGTACAGTCTAGCACTGTACTGGAGAACTGTTGTAACAATGGACCTATGTAGGTCCATGTTATAACCAACATCAGCACAACAAGATTTCATTATTAGTTATTTAAAAAAAATTTTTTTCCCAGTGTGGGTTTTTAACAGGCATGGCCATGACACAACTCACTATATATGGCAAGCTAATTAATGCAAACACTGAACAAAACCTTATTTGTACAAGGATTTGACAGGTGAAATTTTTATTTCCCAATTTGCTTTGTATGGGACAAGATTGGGAAAATAGAGGATGCCACTCACTTTTTTTTTCTGATTAGCAGACACTTCCACTCCCATTCAGATGGCAGGGATCCTTTAAATAGCAAGATTGTCCTTGGAAATGATTGGACTGATTCCCCCCCCCCCCCCCACAAGATTTCTCTGCACACTGTATTACACTCCCATACCCACAAATAAACTGAGTAATAGTTGCAAGGTTTCACAAATATATACCAGTACAATGTACTTTCAAATCTACAGTTCAATAAACTCTCTACTTCACACTGACATGCTAAGGGCATCTATGTGACCCGCTAGTGATGCTTAATGTCCAGACTGTCCAGATTTGGTTATTTTAATGAAAAAAATTCTAGCAGTCCCAACTACGTATCTCACTATAATGGCCTAATGGCCAGTATGTCTTTTCAAATACTTCACTAGCGAGGTATTCAACATGTGTATGACTACATCTGTAATGTACCAGGGGAAAAATTGGGGGAGGGTAAGAAATAACAAGAATGCACTTCATAAGAATTGATTGTCCCAAGGAGGTACCTCCTTACACAAAGTAGCTGGTTGTGTGTTATTTTATACAGTAGATGTAAGTACACTTGTATGACTGAGCACTGTAAATAGTTGACTTCTTCCATGTTAGTGCTTCTCTCACCTATCGTTTGTTAGCTTGCTTTGTAAAGAGAGTGGTGTTGAGAATGTCACAGGGTGCATTTGTACTGTCTACATGATCACTGCATACTGTAGAGTGGATGAGCAATGCAAATGTCTGAAAAATATTCTTTGCATGTGCGGGAAGATGTAAAAACATCATTTCATGAGCTGAACTTCTCAAATTAAATTGAAAATCTTAAATGAGACAACTGTAGAAGTGCGTATTACATAGAGTCTTTATTTGAGTAAAAAAAAAAGAACAATTCTTTAAATATTTGTCACCACACACACATATCAAATAGTCATAAATTAAGAATTAACAATTGATATACATACTGTATACATATATTTTGCTATCTAGAAGTCAATCAGTGCTTCCAAAACAAGGTGTTTTCATTGTGATTGGGATGAATGGTTTGTCAGGAAACCACACGAATGCAACTGCTCTTAAACAGTGTATAAGCTGATCATCCAAAAATTTAGTCAAATCATGTTGGAAAATATACAGAGCACAGTGTAGTAGAATAATGGAAATATTGCCATGGTGTTTTGATCAATGGTGAAATGAACTTGGTTCAAGTGGAGGAAATCAACATGAAATCATCCTTCAATAATGAGCTTAAGCCCATTATGTACTTCTGCCAAGATCGAGTTTATGGCTTGACTAAACGAAGTAAACATACAGTCAACCTTGCTAAAGTCAACCTTGCTTAAGTCGAATAATTACTTCAGTCAAAGTCCTCTTTATATTCTATTGATTTGAATCCCTCACAAGTCGAAGTATCTCTGAGTTGAAGCTACTTCTTCAATTCAAATAGATTTTGACTTGGGCAAGGTTGACTGTATGTTGTACTTTTTCCATCAAGAAAACAATGGCAGATACATTTAATAGCAACACTGCAATTCTACTTTAGAGAAGTTCAATGCAACCAATGTATGAAGTAAAACTAAATGAATGGGAGAAGTATCATCAGCATTTGAACATAAAATAAGACATGGAATATTAAATCTCGTCTGTTTGCAAGATGGGGTGGCATTAATATTTAAGTCACAACCACATATGTAAAGTAATGTACAAATGTAGGTGATGATGTCCTTGTCTCATAAGTCTCCCAATAATCTGTATGTGTACACAAATAGTATTCACCAACTTGCATCATTTGGAAAGAATAATAGAGATTTGCATCTAACTGGTGCTAAATGTACTGATATTAAAAACTTATGCTTGCAATGGTGAACTTTAACGAGATGGGGAAGTACTGTAGATCCATTATTCACCCCAAAACAAAAGTGTTGTTTTGTGTGGTTTTTTTTTTTGTCATCTCTGTGTTCCAGCTAGTGATAGCATTATCATTGATCCTATTTCCATATGTACACGTAGTTATGACAATTCTTACTGTTTGTGAAATAAAAATAGTCAAAAACTTTGAAATTCCATAAAAATTTCTTGTCGCTAGTGTAATTTTGAATGAAATCCTATGGTTCTGTTTGATTTTACTCAAGATATTTACTAAAGTTAATTTGAACAAGGAGTGGAATGCATTTGAGCTATCAATAAGGGACAGTTTTCTAACAAGAATTGTAGTCAAGTAACATACAACAAAGTGCTATACCAATGAAAGTACTGAGGTTTTGGCAATATAATGTACACCTTTTTCAAAAGCATCTTAAAGCCCAGGTAGCATAAGGAAACATGAGTGGTCCGATTGAATTTGCTGCCCACTGCGGGCATTCAAATACCCCGAATAGCATCCTTTGGCGATGAGTCAGCAAATTATGTGCATCACAGCATATGCTCATCGGCCACGGTCGACTCCAGTGGAGATTCTTTGGCTGTGTGTGAACATACATAGGGATCAGTGACAAAGCTGTACACAACTCACTATGGGGATTCTTAAATACGTCTACGCAGGACTGCACACTAACCCATTGTTTCTACTGGTCTGACCTGTCTGTCAGACCAGTAGGTGCTCGATTTTTCCATTCTTTTACTGGTCCATTCCTGATAAAGTTACTGGTCTGACAGTGATTTTGACTGGTCAGGGACCATCAGACCAGTGCCAGTGTGCAGCTTGATCTAAGCGAGCCTCCCTTCCCACCTCATGGCGTGCCCATGCTACAGGGCCTTTTGATATAATAATGGTAGTCAACTGAAGTACTGAACACATGCTATTCCACAATATTTTGTACTCCATGGAGATAACTAACCCTTGCACTAGTGTTGTGATCAGCATAATACATGTAGTACCGGTACTGACAATAATTGTGTACAAGAGAGTACATTGCACAGGGGAGTCCCCTAGTAATGAGGTCATTGGGTCAGATTACGGTATTGTACCTCATATCCAGACTCTCATACGTCCATCTGCACACTAGGAAAATACCCGTAAATATACACTGCATGAACATGTCCTGCTTTGATAAGGTTACATACCAGGTACATAGTGTGACACAATATTGATGAACAGGAAAATGGGGAAATGCATATTCTCTCAAAGAAAAACATGTCATTCTTGATGCCTGCCAAATATTTTAGATCCGATGATAATCATGCCCCAGATTGGGGCTGCCTTTCATTACATATGTCAATGAATCTTCATATTGTCTTCACATCATGTTTGCATGTTCTCAATCACACTATACAACATCAGTGGGCACAAAGTAATGGTAATTGAAGAAAAAGGAAACAAATTAAATGGGTATGAAAAATAGCAAGTACCACTCTATCAATACCACTCTATGAAAAATAGTAAGTACCACTCTATTAATACAGACCTTAAGGTCCCTCTGTTTTATTAAAACCTCAACATGTATGTGCTACCCGAGTGCATAACATTCCTCATAAGTACGACCTACAATCTTACACTGTACCAAGAAATGCAGGTAATTAGACAGAAAGGCAAAAAGACAGAGAGAACAGGAGAAAGAGGGAGATAAAAACGTACAAAAACACATAGTCCTGGTTCAATTCTTGAATCAGAATCAAGATAGAAACTTCACTGCCATTGATTTGCAATTCAAATTGTAATTTAGAATGTTGGTAATACTTGTTCTTGCAAATTACCAAGGTAATATACATTTTACAGCATTCAATAAATATCGCTGCCAGTATTTCTCTCCATTGCTTTGGAAAAAACCTGAAATTTACAGTATTTCAATAGGGGAAAAAGGGTGAAAAGACACTGTTAAATTTGTGATATCACAGACATTTTGAATTTTCTTAACTGCTAAAAAATGAAAGGCATCATGACATCCCACATAGCATCTCAAAGATTCTAAAGTAACAGGAAGCAAACATTACATACACATTAAATTATATCTATAAATCTGTTTATAAAATGCATAACAAATATCAAATGCAGATGAAACACACACACAAATTGAGACTGGTCACAGTGACAGTGCACATGCAGTGTAAGATGACATCCAGACCGTATCAGGGCAATTACCCCAAATTTATGTATCACTAGTTAGTACAGATTATGCAGTTTTCTGTTTCGAGCACATTTGGTGATTCCAAGTCCAGTGCTAATGCTAGTGCTATCTCAACACTAGCACCGGTGATAAAACAGATCTGAAATCAGACGGTGTTGGGAGGTTGACCTCAAAATTATGATGTATTTCCAGTAGTTTGTGTTGGGCCAGAAGTTGTATGTCGTCTGCGGAACTGAACTTTTGCTCCCAGACTCAGATTTATGCAACCATGTCTAGATTGTTTGTGCTAGTTATGTGGGTGATGTACTTATGGACGTGAATGTGGGTCTCGCACAGCAATGCTAACACCAACACCAAACTTGAAATGGCAAAGATGATAAAAATCTCTAGGGGCTAATGTTGGCTAATTGGGAAGAAGCATGTAAATCGTCAACACAAACGGTGGAGTTTGGTTCTGGCAACATCCGGCCCAACACAAACTACTGGAAATACATCATAATTTTGAGGTCAACCTCCAAACACTGTCTGATTTCAAGTTCTGTTTTATCGCTGGTGCTAGTGTTGAGATAGCACTAGCACTAGCAATGGACTTGGAATCACCAAATGTGCTCAGAAACAGAAAAACTGCATAATCTGTACTAACTAGTGATACATAAATTTGATCGTTTGACAGCAAGACAGAGTATCACTGACAAAAATTCTTCTTAAACCTATTCTTTGGCAAATGTGGACGAATTCTAGCTATTTTTGGCTGGACAAAAAAGACTACGATTTACTAAAAACCTGCACAAATGAGGACAACCAATATACAGAAAACAGTTTTTAAAAATATATGAAAGTTTACAATATTACAAGAACACTACAAGAGGGGTACCAAGGTGTTGCTATGAATTGATGAACTGTTCCAAAACACACACACAAAAATGTTACACTGCTCCCTTCTCTCTATTTCACCAAGACCTTAGTCATAAAAGTCAAAGTCGTCCTTGTCTTCTGCCACAACTCCTGTTCCCATGGGAACGCTCATCTCCGACTCGTCATCCAGGTCTGACTCGTTCCCCCAAAAGGCAGCCGACCTGTTCATGGTATCTGTGCGTCCTGTAGACTTCATGCTGGAGAATCACAGACAAAAACAAACAAACAACAACAACAACAACAACAATTGTAAGCTCAACATTTTTTCCCATACTCTCATATTATTTACAATGCGTTACGGACATCACAATGATAATGGTATGAATGCTACAGCACTACTGTATAAGCTGTTATTTTTGCTTACGGATATTTTTGCAAATGAGAAGGTCACTGACATTTTCGCAAGACGTTGTTTTCGTGATTTGACATCTTTGTTATTGTAAATGCATTATCAGCCTAGCATATGGCAAAATTTTCGCATGTTGTTGGATTCGCAGTCCAACAGTGATTCCCAAAATTCACGAAAATTAAACCCTCTCAAAAATAACAGCTTATACAGTATTTAGGTCTAGAATTGTCAGTCACATCAAATTTGCATATCCCCTGAGTAATCCCTTTGCAAGGATCTCTTGTCAGAAAATGTCCTACAATGTAGAACTATAACTTCCCATAAAATCCTGGGATGAACCAATCAACTGTAAGCACATGTGTAATCCAATCGAATTGGAAGTTGCCATTAATTTGTGATGTAACTGCTTACAGGACAGTGATGATATTGCAGCCCTAGTGTCATTGCTAATGGAAAGGTCTAGACTTCCATATTAAAAACCATGAGCCGATACACCTGCAGATTGTGCAGAATGGTAATACAGCAAGATACAGTGGACTCCCATTATAACAAAGTTCTCAGGACCGGCATTTTCTTTCGTTATATCAACATTTCGTTGTAACTGAACAAATAAACAATGAAAAACATAAAGCCCATAATGTTGGGGCTTGAATTTTTATTTCGTTGTAACCAGAATTCGTTATAACTGTGTTCGTTATAACGGGAGTGCTATGCATTGTTCTAAAGAGATTTTTCATTTCATGTTAAAATAAGTTGACTAAATTCAAGCAAACATGAAAATTGAGAAAAAAAAAGTAAACTTTCATTAACATTACATAAAGAGCACGAAGAGACTTATGGAATTTAAATGATTCACATGTCTGAAGGCACAACAATAATGAACTAAGGCACAGTACCATTGCCCGACAAATGCTCTACTGGTTTGTGTATGGAAGTGCTGTATTGACGCTATCGTTAGTTGTCAATAAAATAGCAAGTGCAATGCCTTGTCCTTCAAAATTCACCATTGCCCAGTAAATATATTCGCAGAAGAGTTTGATGGAAAAGATACAAGTTCATGTGGTTGGATGCATAGCCAAGCCAAGTCATGAACACATGCATGCAAGTCATGATTGAGACAAACCTCTTCTCCATGGCTGATGGCATGTACCCTCCCCCATCTCTTGGGGTGGGGGAGAGTGAGCTGGGTAGGTCACTCTTGTCCGGGGATGAAACATCGTCGGACCGGTCAGATGGGATGGGATCTCCCTTCAAACCATCGTCATCCCCCACTGGACTGTCTAGACTTCTCCCAAAGCTTCCACCAAGTGACGAGAGTACATTCCTCTTCCTCCTGAATTAATAATATAAAAAATATATATAACCATTATCATTATGATCATTATTGTTATTATCTTTATTTCATATGTGACTGTGCATCACAAAACAAACAAAAAGTTGCATCCCTTGATTTTCTGTGAGGACTCAAGAAAGGTGAAACTGGTCAACCAAGTCAATTTTGAGATTTCCATATCGTCTGAAAGAGCTATTCTTCTTCTACATTATTCTTGAGTTTCGGATCATAAACTGAATGGGAAAGTGGCTTTTCAGCCAGTCTACAACCCCTTTTTTGGTAGAGTAGTGTGATCAGGTTTTTCTTTTTAGGATTCTTTTCATTTCTTGAAAATCCTTTGCACACTCTTCACTTTCAATTATAGTAACTTTTGAAAGGATGATGCTACCGCTTTGAAAGTTAACATTTATCATGGGAAGCATGTGTTTATAGAGCATGCTCAATTTCAGCTTAATCTGACAATCCTTTCATTGTTGTTGCTACAGTGGTTAACATCTTGTTTTTTGTCCCATTCATGGCACAGGTAGCATGGCTCAGTAAAGATTAAGCACTTGAATAGACCCTGTACATCAGAGCCTCTTTTCTCAGTTCAAACTTTTCCAGAGTGTGGGCTTTCTTTACAATATTTATATAGGTTAGGAGAATCCATTTGAATTGAGTTATACATCATTTTAAAGCTTTGAGCAAAATCTGCCCTTAACTAAAAATCCCTGTCTGGCAACTTTTTGTCAGTTTTGTGATACAGGGTCACATACATACCTCGATATGTGTGGTTCCTTTCATTTGTTGGTTGACTCTCACTTTCATTTTGTTGCCTCTTCCTGGTACACCAGGTTAGAACTTGCTGTTTGTTAAGCTCTCCCCCACCCCCCCCCCCCCCCACCACCACCCCCACTCATGCTGTTGCTATATCGCTCTTTTTCTTCCCTTATCCCTCTGTTGTCCCTATCTTGTTTGATGCTGCCTCCCTATTCATCTCTTTCCTTTACAGGTTGCCCCCTATTATCCTTGGGATCATCACTGACCCCCTTTTAACTTTTGTCTGTCCACCCTCCTGCCTTAATCCCCTCTCTTTACTTGTTGTGCTCCTTGCTCATGACCCATCCCTTTTGTTTTCTTTGTTCTGTGTCCCTAGCCCTCCCCTGACTGTTTTTGTTGTGTGTAGTCCTTATATGTGATTGCTTTCCCTGCCTGTTTGTCATTTTGCCTATGACGGAAGATTCTGCTAGGATTGAAAGCTCAGGCCTCTTTTGACGCCTTTTTACTCCATTGGCTCGCAACTATTGGATAAGCTGTTTTCAGCAGCTTTTTTTTTTTTTTTTTTTGCTACAATAGAAAAACAAACAAACACATGTTTGCCAGTGGTGACTGTGATGAAATAAATGACAGCAAAACACTATTCTCATGATCAGGTAAACATTACTTCCAGTATAGCTGGAGTAAAAACAAACAGCTTGCCTGTTCAATATAGTGCCTAGCTGGAGTGTGAATTGGTGTGAATGCTGTGCATACAGTGTACAAATCTATGTGGTTATACAGATGACACGATGTCAACGTTCAAAACCTTTGACCTACCATTCTTTTACGTAACTTATCAATAACATTTCTTGTGGCTATCAGAAATGTTAAGATGTACCATATCTGACAGTTTCATGGAATTTTAGAGCCAATTATGAAAGAAAAGTAGACAATTTTGTCTAAAAAATTTGGCAATCGTCCACTGATTGCAGGTTTGTTTTCAATCCAGTCATTGCTGAACACCCGGTGGTCTGAATGTGAGAATGGCTAACATGAAGTGAGTACAGAGTTTTTTGCTTTTTTGTTTAAAACCCTTTTTTTTCCCACTGACTGGGCCCATTGCATTCCAAACTATTCATTATTTGATACACATAGGGATATATTTCCTACATTTTTCAACATTAAAACAAAAGAGAGATAGTTGGCTGCAAGCTTCACGATGCTTACTTGGACTGCTGGGAAGCGGGGGATTCCAGGTCGAGGCGGGCAGCTCTCTCGATCTCATCCTCACTGTCCTCCTCCTCCTCCTCCTCGCTCATCTCGTTAGAGCTGCCGGCACTAGCAAACTCTTTACCCTCCCTGGACCGCTCCTGCTGGGTTGACATCATCATCATCTTCTGGTAGGCCGAGGTTTCTGGATATGGGGAAAAATGGAGTGCAGGTTTCTTGACATCAATCATCACTCACATTCATCACGACATATACTAAATTTCTCTTGAATGATCTTTGCCATTTTTTGCCAATGAAAATGTGCCTGAAATTAGACTCTTATTTCATGTCTTGTAGCAGCTCACAATTACAATGATGTACATCTTCTCATGCAGAAAAAGAGGGACTCTGCATTTACATATCGTGCAAATGAACAATAGCAATCACAAAAATTGATCATCATGCAGAGTATTCAGGTTATGAGAAAAACAAGAAGCAGAATAGTGACATTTGTTTTGTCTGTTGAGAAAATTGAGAGGGCAAATAACACAGCAGTAGATGACAGGTTCGAGTCCTGTGGTTCCTTTTTTCCGACATGTTTGTTAAATTACAGATCAGCGGCTGCAATCTTACAAATTTAATTTGTAGAGGGAGACCAATTGAAGAAAATTCTCATCTCAAATAACATTCTATTGAAGCAACTTAGGAATGATCGACACAATACAATTAGAACAAAAACTGCAGTATTCTGTAAAGCTGCATAACATTCATTTCAGCAGATGAAAACACTATCAGGCATTTTGTGTCTTCTACAAAAAGTATTCTTTTCCTTTTCTGTAATGAATCAAAAGAGGTAAAGCATGAAATATGCAACTTTGCATAAATACTACAGACAAAATTGTTGATAGGATCCAATAACTGATGCAAGTCAAAGTTCAAGCCGTGCTTTTAGAATCAAATGTAAGTGAAATAGCCAAACTCACCAGTGAGAGGCACCTTGTTGTCAAAGAAGCTGTCAGCACTAGTTCTACCTGTGTCCACATGATCATCCGTATCACCATCTGTTTTCCCCAGAGAGAGTGGTGGGACTGATGGAGAACCAGAAAAGTTTGAAACTTTTACTACTACAATTTCTAACCTTTTGGTAAAACTATCACACTTTCTAACCTTTTGGTAAATAACCAAATTTTATGCTCTGCATTGTATGCTGCATTTAGAATGTGCAAAATGAGTTTTTAGCCTGTGTCAAGGTATTGCTAGCAGGGATGCAGATCCAGCAAATGCTATTGCAGATTTCTGAGAGCTGACAAAGGTGTAGTTTATTATTTATTTATTCATTATTCATTAATTATTTATTTATTCAGCAAAATGAAAATGACAATAACAGCTACATAACATAAATTCACATGGAAATGGCACAGTTGACGTATGACACAAAGAATGAACAGGGAAGCAATACATGGGCTTGGGCTCACAAAAGTAATAATTTCAGTGTTGCCCTTAGGCATGTGAGCCCTCATGCAATGCGTTACCATACACATATACTGTGAACTTATAAAATAAAATTATACATTATTATCAAAACAGACCAATAATGAAAATATCACATTGAAATACAGGAGATAAATGACAAAAATACCCAAAAAAATCATGAGGAAGGAAGAAGTTTGCAAGATATGCTGGGAATACCAGGTACTGACCAGAAGGATAATCAGCGGGCTTGTCCAGCTGGGTGGGAGTGACCTCTGGGCTGGGGATAGGGTTGTCAGGGGTCGTGGGCGAGGTCTCAGTCACGGACGACTCGTCGCCAAGAGTTATCTCCTCTTCCTCCGCCTTCAGCAAGATGTCTGACATCACGTTGACAGCCTTCGCAATCATGAGCAAAAAAAAAAAAACAAAAACCAGACAAAAAAAAACAGGTTGATGGCTCTTGACCCCCACATGCAATGCTTTGTAAAGTATCTTGTCATTCCCATTAAGATCTATATTGATATGTAACAGACCTTTTCATCTCTCTTTTAAATACTGTATTAACAAGCTTATTCTTGTAACTTTGCAAATGGGATATCATCTGCTATGTTTTCTCTTTGAAGATAATGTGCTACCTGTGTAAACACACTTTTTTTCACCACTTTACACTATGTATAAAAGTTTCAAAATTAATTCTTTAAATGGCAATCATCAAACACTAATTCTATTCTAAATGAGATTTTTTTTTTCCTCATTGAAGATCATGTCTGTACTTTGTAAATGAGAATTTTACTCTCGTTCAGGATTGCATCCATGTAGGATATGAGGCATTGCTAAATTCAGCATAACATGCACAGTTCACACTCATAAGACTACTGTATACGCAATAGATTTAGCGAGTCTAATTTTTGCGAATTGGGACTTCCCAACGATTTCCCAAGTGGTTAAATTCAGGATCGTGGAGTAGAGTACTAAACAGAGAAATGCATGAGTGCATGTCACATTCATATCAGGGATCAGAGTCAATATTTTTGTGTGTCTTTAAGTTTGCGAATAGCACCCGACTTGCGACATTCGCGAAAATAAAAACCTCTCAAAATATTCGGCATATACAGTAATACATTGGAAGTGGAATATAGGCTTTTGCTTAGGTTATATTTGACTTACATAATGTAATTATACATGTGATTCTTACTCGATTCTAAGAACATACTTTGACTTCAGCAAAACTTTGACTATTTAAAATACAGAAATGTCTGTAAACTGACCGCATTGCATACCATGATAAACAGAGCTACTGACCTTTTCAACGGCCTGGGAGTTAGCGGCCACCAACAGCGGAGCAAACTTCTTGGCAACCACCTCCGGCTCCATCACTCCACGCCTGACAAGGAACACCATGTGGTGGAAGATGTCATCCCAGAACTTGAGTGACGAGGAGTACATGTGAGACCTGGTGGAGGGTGTAACATGTATGTGAAAACAGACATTAAATACAGGGTCAAGTAGACTACAGTCATTGGACTGCCAGGAAGTTTGACTGAGATGCCTTTGCCTTTTCATGCAAGAACTACAGCCTGCCATTAGTACATGCCTTTTGAGCCATCACCACTATCATTTCACACAAATAATTGTTGATTTACTTCCATCCTTTAGATTATTCCATCCTTTCCAGATGGTAAATAGAGGGTCAAGTAGTACAGTCAGTGGACTGTGGGGTACAGCTGACTGAGATGCCTCAGTCTTTTCATGCAATAACTACAGCTTGCCATTAGTACATGGCCTTTGACATTTCACTACTATCAATTAAGAATTTACACAAATAATTGTTGATTTACTTCCATCCTTTCTACCAAATTATTCTACATTGGACTTCCCAAGCTACAGCTATGGCAGCAAATTAATATTTTCAGTCAAAGTACAATGACCTTTGATGTTGACTGTTAACCTTTCATCACTGTAATTTCATGCAAACACTTGGCTATACATCTATGACTGAAAATTACCCTTGACAGTGAGTGACCTTTGACCTTACAGGGTGTTGCCTCATTTTTCTCTATCCCACATCTACACCTCATACAGCACACAAGTGACAATTATCCCTTACATAATGTGGCTGAAGTGAAAGTTGATTTGTGGACTAAAAACTCAATGCAATCAAAACTGAATGAATAAATTAATACAGAACTTGTTGCCATGAATCTTCTCCCCCCTGATGAGGATTGCTCAAAGTGCAACTCTGATCCATCTTCAAGGTGACATCAATGGATAGAGTATATTGTATACTCAGAATAGAAGTGATATTAACTCCCTCCGCCAAGGAAGGAGGTTAAGTGATCATCGGCAATGGTTTAAATGTTTGCAAAATGACTCAAAAAGTTGTGAACACATTCGAATGAAATATACAGGAAAAGTCGATAATGACACAAAAAGCAGATAATTAAATTTTGGTAGTGATCTGTGAATTTCCATGTATCTTTGAAGGATTTTTTAATCTTTTGGCATATAAGGTCAATGAACTTCAGAGTTCTTGCTGCATGCACTGGAGGTTTACATATGCGCACTAAAGCACACGCTCTGCTCGGGCAAGATGCCACACTGCTGGAAGCTGATGACTTGACAAAAGCTTCTATATTGGGATATTTCATGCATGTATGGGTGCAAATGAGTTGTTGGCTTGGCGGAGGTCTGCGCTCTCCGAGTGCTTTTCCAGTTTTTCAATCAATAATCACATTAATTCTATTCACTTTTATTTCAGGAAGCAAAAAATTGGGTCAGGGGCATTGCATCAGTTATGATCATAATTACAGTGATATTTTCTAACTCAGCATAAAGGTCTGAATTCAGAATTTCTCCATTTACCACAGTATCATACAATATCACACAAAGGAAATGAAATGCCACAAATACCTGATGGACACCTCGGTGATGGTCCTACTACTGGCCACCAGAAGTCGCTCAGAGAGGAGGCAGCCGCCAGGCAATTGACGCACCAACAGAGGGAGCTCTTCTAGCACAACCATGCTGATGGCTCGGGGATCAAGACGGTCAAAGCCGGTCTTGGCATTAGCAGTCCTAGTTTACAGAAAGACTTGGTATAATTTTGTGACATTCTGTGCCTAATTAGTTCTACAGACTTTGTGGAACAACCATATCAAATTCATAATGACACTGATGACATATATGCACCAAAGCATCTGATAAAAATGTTTTTTTTTTTTTTTTTTTTTTTGTTTTAACGGTTCCTGCTTTGACTGTCCCGTAAAGAGACTTAGATAATTGTCATCTTAGAAGGTTGCAGAAATACTAATTTTCTTATTTGAATTTGTAAAATAATTAGAGAGTATTGAGTCTGCAGTAGAGAGATATATGCTATGCTAAAACATGATCACGACATCAACACTTCAGAAACTGAGAAGGATGCCACCCACAGACACTACACAAAATGAGCTAGCGCCTTTGTGGCTCTTAGCTAAGGGTGTGTGGAATGTTGACCATTACTGACCATCACTGACCATTGCTGATACTTGTCACAGTTTTATGAACAACTGACACCCTTGCCTCTCCCATTAAATGCTCTGCCTGAATTTCTTCTCATTGTACATCACAGGATTGAAAAGGTGAAGAAATATAAGAAGATCATAGTCAGTAAGACATGCTGGAAGTGCCTTTATCAACCCTTTATGTGTTCAAGCACTAAACTTAAATTTTCAAGCTTTTTCATCTGTACTCAGTAATCCATCAAACTTGACCTAGTTGTAGATTAGCAAGCCAACTCAGGTGTAGCAATGTGTCCCTATGTATCTAACAGAAAGGCCATGGAGACACAATAGGGCTCAGGGGAATTATGTAATCTGTACAGATACCTGGTACTGCCACGCAATGCGTGGAGATGCTGCCGACAGGTTGGTTGAATTGAGTGAAATGTTTTGGGGGAGAAGATGTGTTGATTTTTGTGCAATGAAAAGGAGGGAAACATAGTAGAGTGCCTAACGATTAGGAAACTATTTTGAACATTGAACATTGTCTGCACACTATATGCAGACATGCAGTAGGTATTGGCTGTAATGGTGCGTAAATTGCACCCTGAATTTTGACCCGTTTCAGCTGGAAAAAAGTGCAGTTAGTACACCCTTATTTACCGTATTCAAATTACAGGATCGAAGGAAAAAGAGGGGTGTGGGGTTTACCTCACAATCTCATCTCTGATGGTCTGCGTGCACGGCAGAGAGGCGTAGATACCCTCCAGGGAATCCGTCTCATCAACCTCTGCTTCCACGGCCTTCAGCAGCAGCCAGAACCCAGTGGCAGACAGAGCGATGGAGCTACGATCCGATTCCTTGCTATCTGCTTGCCTGAGGGAAACATAAAAGAATTATACACTTTAAGCACCCACAAAACTATTTCTCACACTCTAGCACACACACACACACACACACACATAAATGCAACATTAACTACACAAGAGGGATAGTTCTGTAGTTGCTACACTATCAACATTTGTTTTTATCAGTTGTGACCAATTAAGCCATTTTGAATTTTCTTACATGACTACTTGCATTTTAAACCCCTACTTGAATAATGCCCTTGACATTTGAGCTAATTTAATTTTCTCTCATGACTATCACTATTCTATCTACAGTTCATCTAAATTTTCTAGTTGTGACCTATTTTAAAAAAAGCCTGGACAGAGAAGCATTTCATTGCCATCATTCTGTCATTACCATCTAGCCTTTGGTACAGGCTGCAGCACCACTTAAAAGAAATATCAACTGTACCTCATGTTATACAATGAATATATCGTTTCGTATGTAAGTAAAGTGTGAACTGCAATATGGCTGACAGTGCTCAGCTATATTGTTTACATATCATGGTCACATCACCACTTTAGGATGCAAGAAAGATGGCCAGAAATAAATGTATAACTCCTTTGCCATGAAATTCATTCATTCTCATAATTTCAAATGCACTGAAAGGTATTACACACAATCTGCAGAAAGACTTGTCTACAAAACATGGCAGTCTGCAGTATAAAAATCTTCCTTCTTTCACAAAGTCTCAAAAGGTGCCAGTGACTATGTAAAGATTTACCAGGTAACCCCTCAAGACACAGTAGATCATGTAACTGCATTTTAACAGCAAGGATGGCAATGACTATTTTTATTTGTTGTTTTGTTTTGTTTTTGGTGGTTATTTTTTTAATGTGTTGTGTGTGTGTGTGTGGGGGGGGGGGGGAGGACTTGGTGACTAGCGCAGCTTCTTGGATGATATCTTACCCAGTGGGCACCTGCTTCCTCTCAGCTGGGATGGGGGCGGTATGTCTGACATCAGTATCGCTGAGAGGGAGGCTGACATCGCTGTCTATCTCACTGTCTTCTTCACTACCACTGCTCTCACTCACATCCCCTTGCCCCAGGAGTGACCCTGTCATCAGAGTTTGGCAAATCAACGAAGGAAGTGATTAAGAACCATCACAGAACTACTTCCTTTAAAAATATTCAATCATTAGTTTTCTACAATGCAGAAGCGATTCAACAATGGCCTTACCATGAATATATTATTAAAGGACTACTAATGATATATTAGATTATTGATACGTTTCAGGAAAAAAAAAATGTTTTAATAAAACAAATTTTGTGTAAGATGATGAGATGGTAAGAGCTGACTGGCCTTACTTTACAGGAATACAGATTATTTCATTAAATTCATTACAATGCTGTCTTGGAATGGCAGCACTCATTACTACTTGCAAACTAACATAAAACTAGAAATATCACTTAAGGTGATTAATACCCCCGCCCCGTGACGACAGTTTTACCCAAGGAATGATCTTTCCTTGATCTTCTGCCATTTAAATGCCGTTACCATGGCAACGCAGCTTCCGACACGTCCGAAAAATATGTCTTGCACATCTTCCCACCAAGACTATTGTGTGTGCCACATTTCATAAGCTTTTGTCAAAAACTGAGAAAGTAGTTCAATCCACAAGATCTTTCCTTGATCTTCCACCATTAACATGCCGTTACCATGGCAACGCAGCTTCCGACATGTCCAAAAATATGTCTTGCACATCTTCCCACCAAGACCAATGTGTGTGCCACATTTCATGAGCTTCAGTCGAATACAGAGGAAGTAGTTCAATCCGCAAGATCTTTCCCTGATCTTCTGCCATTTATATGCCGTTACCATGGCAACGCAGCTTCCGACACGTCCGAAAAATATGTCTTCCACATCTTCCCACCAATATCAAGGTGTGTGCCACATTTCAATAGCTTTGGTCAAAAAACTGAGGAAGTAGTTAAATCCGCAAGATCTTTCCTTAATCTTCTGCCATTAATATGCCGTTACCATGGCAACGTACTTTCGGGTACTGTCGAAAAATGCGTCTTGCACATCTACAACCAAAGGCACACATCTGTACCAAGTTTCATGGAAATTGGGCAAAAACTGAGGAAGTAGTTTGCAACACAAAATTTTCCATCATTTTGGCTCATAATATGTGAGCTGTTACCATGGCAACATACTTTTTGTCACTGTCAAGAAATGTGTCATGCTGACCTATATCCTAAGACAAACATTCAATATGAATTCCATGAGAATTGGAAGAACACTGATGAAGCAGTTTTGCCATGAAGCATTTTGCCCTATATTTTACCAATAACATGCCGTTACCATGGCAACGCACTTTTTGCCACTGCGGAAATATGTGTCTTGCACATTAACATATTCAGATGAACATCTGTACCTAATTTCATAAAAATTGATCAAAAACTGTGGGAGGAGTTCGCGACGCAAGATTTGTACCCATTTTTGCCCATAATATGCCGTTACCATGGCAACGTACTTTTGGGTACTGTCAAAAAATACGTCTTACACATCTACAACCCAAGGCCAAGTTTTATGGGAATCGGTTGAAAACTGAGGAAGTAGTTCGCGACGCAAGATTTGCAACGGACCGACCGCCCGACCGCCCGGCCGCCCGACCGCCCGACCGCCCGACCGTCCGCTGATTCCTATATACCCCCTTCAAACTTCGTTTGGCGGGGGTATAAATCACTGTAAAACATACATAAACACAGAAGGAAAAGCCTGTTTTGATGTTTGCTCTCTTAACACTCTCTTAACAACTGCAGACAGTATTTGATATTGAATATTTTGAAAAAGACATCATGAACATCAATTGTTTATTTTACTATGATCTAAGCATCTATCAATATTTACTACATATTACTAGAATTCAAAGGAGAGGAATGATACCTTCACTGTTTTGGGCCTGCAGCACCTGGTGGACAGGATCTTGTTGCTGGGCCTCCTCATACTTCGGCAGTGCAGGTGGAAGTTCGGGAGAGTAGAGAGCTTGGTCCAGGCGTTCCCCACTCTCCACATCAGACACCTCATCATCAGAGGAAAACGGCTCGGTCTGTGCCGAGGACAGCTTGGGTGGTGTTGCTGCCACTGAGGGTATCCTGGGAGCCTGAGGAGCAGTGCTGTGGGCCTGGAGAGTCTCTTTGGTTTCATGGGCTACACCAGGTCTGCCTCCATGACTGCCATCACTCTGAGGTTGTCCACCCTGGATCCTGCTCATGGGTTGTGGTGTGACCACATCAAGGTTAGCATCTACATCTTGTGGATTTTCCGGCTTGTTGGTGGGAACACCCGGAGCAATTCCTTGGGATGGACCCCCATCTCCTGGCAGGTTGAGTGAAGATGGAGAAAACTCTGAGCTAGTGGGCAATGAGCCTGAGTCTTCTGTCCTTCCATTGAGCTCTTGAGGGTACCTTCCTGGTTCTATTTTACTGGGCAGCTTCTCTTCATGTTGGGCTGCTGTTCCACCCATCTGCTCCGGATGACGGACATGTTCTTTCGGCACTGGAGCCAGATACTGACTCATGACGTGAGGCAGCGTGTTGCTGTCTGTCATAATCTGCATGGGATGACTGTGTCCAGACTGGGGAAGAGTTACAGGGGATTCACGGTGCTGCTGCTGCTGGGGGAGTACCTGTGTGGGGTGGAACTGGCCAGCATGAGAGGGACCACTCCATTGATGTGGGGCTCCTACAGCCTGGGGTGGGTTGGCACGGGATGCAGCTTCTTGCACAGAGTGCACATGAGTGTATGGTGTTGCCTGTGGTTGATGCAGTGGCGTACTTGAAAAGGTTTTACTAACCCCATCAAGAACAGGTCCTGGAGTAGAGTGGGAGTTCACGGTATCTTGTCTAAAACTTTGTTGATATGCGGTAGGCAGAGCTGCACCACCTACATGCTGCTTACTTGCTACCTGAGATTGTTGAAAGTTTGAATGGGGAAAAAAGGGGGATTCATCACAGACTCAGCATCTTCTAGTACAGAGGCATTTAGAAAGATGCTACATCACATTTTTAATATCTGATAATCATTTTTCAAATTTAAGGGTAACAACAAACCATGCAAGCCTATTGTTTATGGCTTTAATACACTGTTGGAACCTCTGTGCATGCAAGCCTAGAAATAACTACAATACAGGCCTCCACAAAATAAGAATATCATTCTGCAGCACAGATACTGTAACATTAAAGGTACTAGCCCACATTTGTAAACCTGCAGCAATTGGTCTCATAGTTAGCATGGAGTTTGGGTATGATTGCAGTAACACCTGTGCAAAATTTCGTTCCAATAAGTCCATTACTTTCATAAAAATAAATGAAAATGCACCGTATGCATGCGTATAACGCTCGCTATAGCTCCGGTCCACGTACGTACTACATGCATGCGATACATGTGTAAGTTACATGTACCGTACGTAGCTAGCCCGCGCTCGTAATTCGATTTTGGGTCGGGTTGACCCGGTTTGAAAATTGATTTTAAAACGATGATTTTCTCTCCTTTATCGAATGGTATAGACAAAGAGCAACAGGTGAGGTATGTTACTGTTATAACTTGTACTTGAAGTCATATTGGACCTATTTTATGCAGTTTCAATTTTCGTGGGTTTGCAAATGTGGGCTAATACCTTTAAACTAATAGGGGTGTTATCTTTATGATTTACATGCAGAGAAAAGGTTTGCTTTCAGATTCGGAGAGCTGCTGATTACTGCAAGTCAAGGATTCATACTGTCATTCGACCATTCAATAAGTACACTTACATGTATGTACATACTATGTACTTACTCTCTTGATTTCCAATTGTTCCTTCCAGTAAGGGTACATGGCCTCTACTTGCTTTTCATATTGATCCTGAGCATGTATGTACAAATTGTTACAATCAAATCACATTAAACAGTTGCAGAATACTTGCACATATGTCATTAAAAAAGAAAAGAAAAAAGTGACTACCAAACTGAATGTAATAAATCAAGGCAAACAAATGAAACAAAACAAAACAGGCACGACATTCAGGGAGGGATTGCCAAACAATTCTGGACTATACGCATGGATACAAGATTGATTGAAAAAGAGGGAATGAAAACATATCTACGTGAAGCCACTCTGTACAAAGAAAGGGCCTGACCTTTGATACCACCAGGGTCTGCATTCAATAACTGGCATCTCTGTTTACAGTAACAATTTTGTTTATGAAAGAAAGGCAAAAAAACAAAACGAGAAAAAAAAAGTTCTGTCAGGAAACCTGTTTATTTCTTTCCCTTACTGGCATTTACCCTAATAGAAGATGCTGAGACCAAATCATGGGAGTGATGTCTAGACAAAAGACATAAGTAGACTGGCATGGCATCATCCTGCATGGACTAAGAACTCATGAGCTCAAGGCATATAACATGTTTTCTGTTTTTGTTTCGTCTTAAAGGGATGGTATAGCTTTGGTTGAGATGGGGCTTCAGGTTTCCAACTTTTTTCTTAGATAATGAGAAACCTTTCATGAAGTATTAAAGAGCATAATTATAATTTTAAGAGGAATTCAAAGTTTATTTGGTGGAAATTTGTTTTGAAATGGCTGAGATATCCAAAAACAGAGATCCTAATAAAAGGTGGACCCACCTGTTATGGCGGCCACTTTGTTATATTGTTTTGGATATCTCCGCCATTTCAAAAGCCATTTTCATCATGTAAACTTTGAATTCCTCCAAGAATTGTATGCTCTTTAATATTTCATACATGGTTTCTAATCATCTCGCAAAAACTTAAACTCTGAGTCCCCCACCTCAACCAAAACTATACCATCCCTACAAAAGCATGTACCTATTTTGCATCACACTGCTGCATTTGCTTGGTCAACATTCTCGCAATCCCCATTCCAAGGCTGTTTTTAGACAACATCAAACCAACCTTCAAGAGTCTAAGTCTCTCTGTTCTGCTGGACAGCGTTGCAATGTGTGCCTCTACCCGGTTAAAGTCACGGAGTAGCTGCTCGTTTCTTGCCTTGCTCTTTTTCTCATCCTCGCAGATCTTTTTCCAGTAACTCTGCAGCTTGGCAGCTCTCAGTCTAGACCTAGATAAAATACATGGCACAGGCAGAATTTGCAAAAAACAAGACTACAGGGTATGCACAATTACATAAGCTGTATCAGTACTTGTGAGATAGTTGAGTTCACAGTTGTGAAAAAGCATAGAATGCATCACAGAATAATAACACACAATGATGCATTGTTTCACAAGAAAATAATTGCTTTGCAATTTATGGGATAAATATCTAACATTTGACACAATACTCCTATCATGTTGCTAAAAAGTTGAATGCACAAACACACACACACACACACACACACACACACACACACACACACACACACACACACAAACATGCACAGATAAACACAGTACGTATTCAAAGTAATTAGAAAATGTCCAGTGATATTTTCACCTCAAATGATACTCAAAAAGAGGTCTCGTGACAAAAAAAAAGAAAAAAAAGGAAAATATGTATCTCTGCTCTAATTTCTAAAACAGGTTTATCCAAGAATAATAATGTTAAATATATGAACGTTCTGTTGGATATCAATAATTCCTTTTACAATTGCTTTGCGTGCTTTTATTCTACAAATCAATGTTTATTTGCATGGGTAATTCGCAATATGCAAGAAAAAACATCAATTGATCTCCATGCATTGTGGTTGTAGGAAGAAAGAGATATCTTGGCTTCAATAATATTTTGAATGGTAATTACATCTTTCATAAGACATCAATGACATAAACATACAGTTTGTTTGTCAAATCCTCCATGCACACATGCTAAGGTCTATCTGTAGGGTTTAGAAAATCAATTTTCCCTGTTCTACTTACAGTCTTTGATCTGAAGTAACATAGCTGTCAAACCTTCTTTGAAGTTCCATTCTTTTCTGTTCCCTGAATAAAGAAGAAAATGATAACAAACGATGCATCACACCGAAAATGCTACAAGATGATTTCTCTCATTATGTGTTAACAAAAAGTTTCCTTACCACAAAACATTTTGTACGTATGATGAATACAACATGATAAAAAGTGTGAAAAGGCAAATAATTTTGTACATTTATGTGTCAAACTGTATATTGATATCAACAGCAGCATTTTAAGTTGTAAGGGGAAAATATTTCTGCAACAAGCAAGCAAATAAATAAAAAGTGCAGCCAGTTGGGACATTAAAGCATCACCTGTAACTTTGGTAATGTTAGACATTACAGATACCTGTCGCTGACTTATAACTAACATATCTTTATGATGATTACCATACAAATGTAGGTGGTACCATGTAATACAGGAGATTCTTTCTGTTAAATAAAAGATTTGTTTTGCAAGAAACCAGTGAGTCATATCGAAGCAGCAAGTCACCATGATCTCAGCAAATTGCATACTTATAGATATTACCATGGTAAGAAAAAGAATGGTAAATTGGCAACGTCAGTGGTAGTTTGCAGTCTGCATGCATGCAAAAAAAAAAAATAAATAATAATAATAATAAATCATGAAATTGGTAAGCTTCACTCGTTCCTTGAGTATGGCATGCATGCCAAGTTTTGTGATCTCTTATGATGGAAAAAGGGGAATTCTACCCTGTTTCCTATACTTGCCATCATCGGATAAGTGAATTTGCACAAAGAGTGAATAAAATATCAGTCTGTTGTGAGGGGCTGACCATATTACCGACAATGAACAAGAGGCAGATGTATTGTTCTAAGTAACAGTAATAGGGCCTATACATGAAAGCCCACTTCTCATACTTTTCACACACATACATACACGCACTCATACACTGCAAGTAATTACCACGTATATTTTTACATCAACAACAACAACAAAAAAAAACCAACATTTTACCATTTGTACATTTGTGGGCGACGTATGCGAACTAAATTCATTTAACTACATTAGTGTGCGATTCTGCATTAATTCTACATAATTTTGGGGTGATTTTCTTCATTGTCATTACGGTACTATAAATGTTCTACTATTTCTAGTGGTCGATGTATTTTTACATGTTACTTAGCCCCAGCCCACCAGTAGCAATGCACAGTGGGCGTTTCTACAGCACCCCATTCTGAGCCGAGAAAATTTTTTTACATGTAAATTATCCGTCCCTAAATCAAACTAAAATATGATACCGTAGTTATGGGTAAGCTCGGCCTAGCGGGTAAAGTCGGCCGCCAGCACGCGTAGTACAACTACTTGTAATGTGCGCGACTTTACCCGCTAGGCCGAGTTTACCCATAAACTAACTACGGTACCGGTATATAAATATAGATCTATGACACTTAGATTAGAGTCTTACTGTCTAACGTTACAATGAACAATGTATGTAATTTATATCCTCTCTGGAGACTACCACTCATTAACCAGACATACAGTACTCGATGATCACATACTGGCATGTAATGCCGAGTGTTACCTCAGGGGAAGTCAGACAGCAGACATGGTTAAATCTAAACAGTGTAGTTTATACACATTCAATCATTATTTACATACTCAAAAATTAATTGGTGGGTCTACATGGGTAAACCTCCTTTTTCATTATTGGCATTAAACAAACTTACCTCTTGTGTTGCAATGCTTGAATGTTCTTCAAACGAGAATAAAAAGCTACACTATCTGAGGATGGTGCCGTCATTGCCTAGATCGAAATTTAGCGCAGAGAATTCTCGGTGTTAAACCTACATGTATGTAGTGAATCGAGTGTAGGTTTGGAGCGTGCAAAGTGAATACCCAGCCAGTATACGTACAGCTGTGTACGTGTCGTATATCAACGTTCAAAGATCGCGCGGCGGTAGTTCCCCTTTGGCCCGCCCTCCTGCCACCGCCTGGCGCCGCGCTACCGCTCTTGAATAAACAGTGTATTGAGTAGTATACTGTACATTGGTACTGTATGCATGTTGCGAGTGACAGAATGCGACTGCGCTTTTATGCACATCTGAAGATGTGCCGTCGTTCATACCCATCATCAGAATACTGAGGATCCTAGGAGATGAGGAGGGGGTACAACCATGTCCATGGACGATAAGACAACATGTGAAATTACCACCTCAGACTGATCAAGCGAAGGAACTTGAACCCCTCTGCGTCGGTTTCAGTTGTCGACTGACTGGTCAATTGGTAAACAAATAAATTTATATTAAATAGATCTAAGTAAGGAAGGTAAGGACGTTCCTAATATAATACCTCTTCTTCTTCTTCTTCTTCTTGTCAGTAGTCTGCTTCCTTCAACCTTGAAGATTCTTGCAGAACTTGGTGATAGTGTGTGTCATAGGGGTAAGGTGCATGTGCCAATAATTTACAGGGTGCAAGTAAAAACTGCCTCGAATCTAGCTGTTGCTGCCTTCCGTCAGCAGGAGACGAAAGGCGTTAACTGAAGAGGCCGTCACAACATCATCATGGAGGGCATTCCAGGATCTAACAGTTCTAGGAAAGAACAAGTTTTGGTGCTGTTGTGTTCGGTTAGAACTTCGGGATTGAGAGATGAGGTAGCCTTAGGTGTTCACACCTGGCTCTAGATGGTCTGGTGGATTCGGTGATGAAAGCCTCACAGTTGAATGGTACAAGCTGGGTGTGGATCTTATAGAACATCACAAGACGCAGATGTTCACGTCTCTGTTGTAGTGATGTCCATCCCAGCTCCTGCAGCATTGATGATACACTTGATGTATTCCGATATCGGTTTAGAGTGTATCTGGCTGCCCTCCTCTGGATCATCTCAATCTTGCTGATATTCCTTGCAGTTGATGGATCCCACACGGAGGAGGCATACTGTAAAACGAGAAATGTTCGCGCGCATTTTAATTTCGCGAATTTCGCGAGTGCCAAGATTCGCGAAATTGAAATGCACGCGAAATTTCTTATCTACTCTATATGCATTGAACGCAAGAGGCAATTCGCGAAAATTTCTTGCCACGAAAAAGGCCGTCGGCTCCAATTCGCGAAAAATTCATGCCGCGAATATATCATGTTTTACAATATTCAACTAGAGTAGAGGTCTGACCAGTGTTCTGTATGCTGTGGTTTTGAGTTTCGGTGAGTTGAGGTTCAGATTTCTTCTCAGGAAGGCCAGGGTGTTATTAGCTTTTTGGCAGACATAACATTCATAGTAACAAGTTAGGCCTAAATTTACTTTGACCAGCAGCCCCATACGCTATGCGTATGGGGCTGCTGGTCGCAGTTAGGCCTAAATAGTATAATACCAGAGCAATTTGATATAGAGACGACTGTACTCAAATGATGTTGGCACTGTAAATAAAATACACTGCATGTTGCACTGAGCTTCTGAGCTGAGGCAGAGCAGTGTTTTTACTATGAAATGCTATCTATTTGAGTATTCTTCCGACTAACCTACCAGCCTATCTGCCACTGAGGCACTGGCACTACTGTAATGGGCTGTACCGGTAATGATGTTATTGAAATGTACAATTGTATTAACAAAACTGAGTGAGGCTTTCATCACCCAAATCCACCAGGTAGACCATCCGATCCAGAGGTGTGAACACAAATAATTACTGTAGTACTGGTACTGTGGTACACTGGTAGTGGTAGTTGTGGTACCTGGTACCACGGTATGTAGTTTACCTCATCCAGCATATAATTATGGCAGCTTTCCTGTCCCGTGGGAGTGTGATAACTTAATTACTTATACTTGTGAATTCAGCCCCACTGTGTGGCATTCAAGTTCCATGCTACGGTATGGTAAGGGTACCACCGGTCTATCGGCAGGGTACCTGACATCAGCAGCCTGCGTATCATGGCTGTTTGCGTATAGAATGAAAAGGTACGTGTGGGATTAAGTGCCATTAGCTATGAAAACAAAAACGAAGAAACGAAAATCAAACTCGTAAACAAACTAACAAACCAAACTACACACATTTCAACTACACACCCACTCAGTAACGATGCGTCGCGTGACTGTGAAATTCACGTGTATTAACTATGGAGGGAGAGGGTGCCGATCGTGAGGTACCCTTAAAGCCGCACGAAGAAAATGTGTCGCATGCACTAAAATTGTGTTATTTTGCAACGGAGATTCAGAATCAACAGGACGGTCACGAGATTTGAAACTGCTTGTGCAGTATTTACGGCATATTTGAGGAAAAAGTTAGGCGAATTTGCTTCATATTTTGGAATAAATGAGTTGCAGATCCTTAGGGTAGGGTGCCTGTAGGTGGTACCCTCAATCATACATCCAGACATGAGCACAGCAGTGGGGCTTTCTTCCACAGTATGATTCGTGAAAGCAGCCCCACCAAACAGCATTTATGTGTGATTGAATTGATACAGCAGCAGGGCTGATTTCCACAACATAGCAGGGGTCGCATTTAACTTTTTGACTAGCCAGGCGGACTTCTTAGAATCAATTTTGACACTGAAGCAATATTTTGGCTAGCCAGACGGACTAGTTACTTCAGAATTTTATGATTTTTAGCTAGTCCGACGTGATTTTGGGTGGCCAATGGCCAGCGGACCATTGCCAATTTCGAACCCTGCATAGTAGCATCTTTTGTTCCCTATTCTTTCCTTTTTTCTGTTGTTCTTTCTTTTCTTTCTCCCTAAACTAGGAAAGACTTCCCAATGTCCCTTGACTAATCTAACCATCATATATAGATACAACCCTATGATAAACCTACACCTAAGCCCTAAACCTAACCTAACCTTCCTTGCTATCAAACGCAGAGACTCCAACTCTCCTGTTTTCGACGGGAGATCTCCCGCCGAAAACCCATTTTTGCAAAATCTCCCGTTCTCCCGCTTGAGATTCAATTTCTCCCGCCTTGGCTCTGTGTCTCCCGTTGGAAAGGATTTCTTACTTATTTCTATTGTATGTTGAAAAAAATAAGCCTAAGAGATAGCACCAGAGAGCATCTATAGAACCCTAGGAACTTCGCGTTTCGCACACATCAACTTGGAGTCTCCCGTTTGCTAGGGGTTTCAGGCGGGAGAATCTCCAGATCAGAAGGTGCTTTGGGTTGAAGTCTCTGCAAACGCACGGTAGCACATGCACTAGCCTGTGGTGGGGCCTATTCCATGATTGATTTTGCCCCTCATCCTAAAATCCCAGACTCAACAAAAAGAGAAAACAAAACTCATTCTCTCCAAGTAGAACGGTTAAGTCTTGGAATGCTCTCCCAGACAATGTTGTAGGTCTCGTCAGTCAATGCCTTTCGTCTCCTGCTGACGGAAGGCGGCAGCAGCTTGTTTTGAGGCAGTTTTTACTCGCACCTTGTAAATTAGATATTGGCACATGCACCCTACCCCTATGTCATGACACACACTGTTAGTGTTACCAAGATCTGCAAGAATCTTGGAGGTTGGTTAAGTCTGTTGATACCCTGGTACTGGAGTTGTAGATTGCACAGTTAGAATCTATTCTAGTCTTTATTGATCGACTTTGTGTGTGTTGGGTTTTGACGGTGTTGCGTCATTTCATCACTTTGGTCTTGTGTACGTTTTGTAACCTATGAAAAGCTCTCCACATGCCACAAAACATGTTTAGTCTAAGCAATCATGAATGACTGCAGTTGTGATACCAGATTAGTACTAGGACTAAAGGAAAAATTGGTAATAGGCTACAGACTATCTATTGATTTCGTCAAATACCCTGTATTTGATGTTACTTTTCTTTCATGAATGCAGTAACTGAGACCATGCAATCATTATTCAGAGAGAGTTAAATTTTGTGGATGAGGTTGATGAATTAATATCCCAAGTCATGCTTAGAAATATAGGAAATTTTTGCTGCAATGAGGACAGGAGATCATTGCAACAGTTACATTGTAGGTGGATTTCACCTCTCAGTACAATTTAAGAATGTCAGTACATATAAAATAACTACTGCAGGTAACTATCATTTAGAAATCATTTTGAACCCCCCCCCAAAAAAAACAAAACAAAACAAAACAAAACAAAACAAAACAAAACAAAACATAATAGAATTATCATAAATGTATGTGCCTGGTGGGAATAATATTTCCAACCATGTGTATTGCTTCTTAGGCAAAGAGAGTGACAAAAAAGAAAAAAAAAATGGGGTCTGTACTGTAACATGATGCTGGAGTTCTAGTGTACATACCAGTATATGGATTCCAGAGACCCGTGCACTACGGTTTGAGTTTGGTTAGGATAAAGGTGTTGGTTGATATTGAATGATAATCCCCTAAAATATACCATGTCTCATTTCACTAAATTTCCATCAGAAGTGCCCCCTCTTTTAGAATATTGGATTTGGGAAAAGTATGCTTTTTTTTGGGGGGGGGGGGGAGGGTACAATAGGAACTCTTTCTAATAACACAGACAGTTTATTCATATCAGTGTAGATGTCCAATCTGCATATAAGGACCTTTTTCATGGACTGGAGCTACTGTCTCATTTTACTTTTTCAACTAGTCCGTAGAACTAAATAAATAATCATTCTATTTTTTTCTGTACACAAATGAATAACATTCATCTTGAGAGGCCAACATGATCAGTGTCGTAAACTCAACAATCACATCCATCTTGATTTCAGTATTTGGGTAAGCACCTTTTCAATTCAAGCAATGTATGTTTAGTTGTTTTCTTTTGTGTGACTTCAGGCATTGGCAGTTGATGATTTACTTTTTATGATCATTATCCAATGAAAAATTGTATCTCTTTTGCCATTACAGGGTATGCCAGGAGCCTACTGAAGATCCTATAATGACCAACAATGTAATGGCACGGTCGTGATCCTCGCCTCAATTCAAAGCCATCCATTGAAGTCACTCAAGAGAGTTTTGTACTCAGAAGATTGTGAAGACACTATCATGGCTTTGAGGCAGGACATCGAGGTGGCTGTACCTCCTCCAGTAAGTCCAGTTTCATGCGCTGTCTGTGGTGAGAGTCAGAAGCTAATGAGATGCGCCAAGTGTATGTCGGTTGCTTACTGTAGCAAGGAACATCAGAAGCAGGACTGGAAAAAGCACAAGAAAACATGCAAGGACAAAGTGACTTCTAAGGAATCTGCTGCTGCAGTGGTCAACACTGACAAAGTGAGGAAACAGCCCAATGACCAAGCTAAAGCCCCAGGGGAGGGAGATGCAAACCCAGGGACGCAAAGCAAAACCATCGACCTATCCTTCCAGTTTGACGAGAGGCCGTACAAGCCCATCCAGTTCCCTCAGCCCACTGCCAAAGACCCCGCCACGCTCGCTGCACATGTGACAGCACGCTTGAAACAGGACAACTACTGTGTTGTGAACAACTTCTTGAACCCCAAACTTGCCCTTGCTATCCGCAGTGAAGTGTCCAAGCTCCACTCGTCCGGCATCTTTGTGGACGGTCAGCTGTCTGGCGGGAGGACAAGCAGTGAGGCGTCACAGATTGTGACAAAGAAGACCATCAGGGGGGACAAGATCACATGGCTTCAGGGCAACGAAAAGGAGAATTTCCCATACATCTGCCTTCATGTGAAAACCTTAGACGGACTGCTTTCTAGAATCAACAGCTGTCTTGATGGCGAATATGAAATAGGAGGGAGAACAAAGGTCAGAAAGTTATCAGATTACAATGAGAAACGCTAATTGTCTCTATTTATGTTAAAGGCACATAGACCCGGTGGTTGCGGGGGCGCTGTTTGATGATCTTGCCGATCACGGTCAGCATGATGCTAAGATTGCCGAAGTTGAGCCTTCATCAAGAGTAAAGCGCGTAGGTGTTGCTAGGTAACATTGCCTTCGATGTCTTCTGCGCGTCACGCAGTCTGTATATGTAGTAGTGATGCCGGGGTGCATGCTTCTAAGTATGACGTCACAGAAGAAGTTTGCTGAAGCTGTCATTATCAGCCAAATCATGAGCCGAACTGTGATCGGACCACTGACTACAGTAGATCGGACTTCTTCGAACTCGTGGAAATGGGTCACAGCATAAGCGCTTAAGAGGAGTCAATAGCATAGGTCTCTATGGGAAACTTGCGCCATGTGCCCGTGTACGCATTCGACTAAACCACCGGGTCTATGTGCCTTTAACATCATTTGTTTGTTGGCTGCAAGGAGCTTCCAATTTGTATGCTTTTACTGCATAGATACTTTATTTTCTTCATCCAAACTGAGAAAATATGGTTTTTGAATCAAAGTTATGCTTGTTTGTTCCTTATTTGACTAAGCATGCAAACTACAACATGTAATTTTCTGACTGGAGAAATTCTTTCCCTCCAGAACTTTTTTTTTGGGGGGAGGGGGTGTTTGTTTTTTACTGTGCATTGTAATCCTTTTCAGATCAGCAAAATCTGAAAGGGAGCACTTCTAAATTTTTGTTTCAATTTCTCCCATTTGACAAGTTTCTATTTTCTAGTTTTCTATTTTCCATCATAATGTATTGTCAAATGCATTATGAATATGTTTTTTTTTTTTTTCGGTGACATACAATGTAGATATTTGATAACCGTTGGTAGATAATGTCTCCATCTTAAGTCTCTTGTATTTGTAAATTCTGGCCAATTCTTTCAGTATAATGACAGACCACACAAGCCTGAGATGGTAACTAGTATTTATTTCAACTGGATGTCTTATTGACAATTTATAGTATTTTATTAATACTTTATGCTGAGATACATGACTATGTGGTAACAGGGATACATTGGCTACATGATTTGTTGCCTTATCTAGCAGCTCTTTGGGAACTCTTGCCTCTCTTGGTTGATAATTTGAATACATACTGAATGACTCCTACTTGTATTGACTGCTTTTTAGAAGCTTCACTATTCATTATTAGTGTCATTTTTTCCCCCTGAAATAACAACTTTCCAGGCTATGGTTGCATGCTACCCTGGTAACGGTACTGGGTATGCCTGTCATGTTGACAATCCCAACAAAGATGGCCGCTGCATCACATGTCTTTACTATCTCAACGAAGGATGGGATGCTAGGGTAAGTTGAGAACAAGGAAACACAGAAATGTGTGAGTTGTAGGCCAGCATGGAGTTACTGTAAAAGTGGACATTTTCGCGCAATATTTCATGCTCGTCCAGGTTAGGTGAGTTTTTCTCCTTTGTGGTTTAATTCTGTAGAATCAAAATAAAGATTAGTGTTTATGTAGCAAGCAAAATATTTTGCGTGCTTTTATTTTTTGCACTAGTTGCACATTTCATGAAACACACGAAAATTTCCACTTTTACACAAAGTCAATAAAGCCAAAGGACCAGTTTACTGTGTTCGTGCACTATGCATTTCAGTAAGTCATGTTTGAATGCATTAATTGTTACTATGTCAGGCAAGCTTGACCAAGATGCCAGGCCATCAGGAACAACCTGCAGGAATGTGCCATACAGTTTGAAAGTGTTTGTAAGCCAGTCTATTCCTGTCTATTTTAGCTGGGTGCAATGTTCATCATCATGATGTATTATTTCCACTTCAGACATGTGAGAACTCGTGTACAAGTTACAATGGTGCAACTAGATTACAAGTAAGCTGGCTCAAGTTGAAATGCATAATACACAGACAGTATGCATTTCAACTTCAGCCAGTTTCTAGTAATTAAATTTTGCTAACAATAAGTACACTACATAAGTTCTCACATGAATTGAGCGGACCTTCCAGACATTTGTTGTTGCTTTTCATGTTATGAAACTGAACAACTATAAAAGCTGTTACTTTGTATACTTTTCATGAATGAGGTCACAGACATTTTCGTGAAATGTTGTTTTCGCGATTCAACACCAAGGACTATCACATTGTGCACTTATGTCTGTCCATTCACGATATTTTAATGTGTTGTTAAATTCATGGTTGAACAGTGATTTGCAAAATTGGCGAAAATCAAACCCTCCTGAAAATAACAGCTTTTATACTAGATTGCAAGCATTTACATGCTGGCAGTTGAGAATGGTTTTATTTAAAAAAAAAAAAAAATGAAGTTCAAAACATAGAAAAAGAGAGCAAGAAGCAACAGATGGATCCATTTTTCTGAATCTTTTGATGGAATGCATATTGTGTTAGGTTAACTGCTTCTAATATCCTTTTAAAATCATTCTAGTGTTTGTACATACAACTAATAATACCAAAGTATCTTTTGTCTTTGTATCACTTTTGATCTGTGTAGATATTGCATCTTTTATGCTTTCACATGTTCGATTACTTTCTTTTTGTTGCTGTTGTACTAAATGATTCTAACTGCAGTATTTTATATTTGTAATAGGGCTAACTTGAAAAGTAGGCCCTAGGTCCTGAATGTGGCTACCCTGTTCACTTTTTAAACTAGAAAAGCGCTCTGAGAGCACAGACTTCCACCAATCAACTCATTTCCACCACTGATTTCCACTCATATAGGTATGCTGAAAATCACCCAATGTCCAAATATAGAAGCCTTTTGTCTATGTCATCAGCTTCCAGCTGTGTGGCACCTAGCCCAAGCAGAGCACGCACTTAAGAGCGCGTATAATGCAAACCTCAAATACACTCCTGAGTTCATTGACCCTACTTGCCAAAATTTCAAAAATCCTTCATAAAATCCAATAAAAATTTTCAGATCACTACCAAACTTTAGTCATCTGTTCCTTATGTATCATACTCAATCTTTCCTGTACATTTCATTCAAATCTGCTCACAACTTTTCACGTTATTTTGCAAACAGTGACAAACAAACCAATACCAATGAAAACATAACCTCCCGCCCTGGTAGAGGTAATAAAACTTAATAAAAGTTATCCCTGTGATGACATACCCTTCTGCAGAATGATGGAGGTCTCTTGAGACTCTTCACTGCATCTGGAGACCATGTGGATGTGGAGCCCTTTCTCAATCGGATGCTCTTCTTCTGGTCGGACCGCAGGAATCCACACGAGGTGCAGCCAGCATTCAAAACTAGGTAGGACCATTTGGGGATTGTGAGGGGGGAAGAGGGTGTCGCCATTTTTGGGGTCTGTGGTGTATGATAATGTAACTGATTGTAAGAGTGAGTTCAACAGGTGAACGTTAAACCCCTAGTTCACAGATACATTGTGCATCATGTTTAATGCAGTACAGTACTCTCCGCATAATCAGGTGGGCTCGGACAGAGTGTTTCTTACCCTATTAGCGGTGTACCCGATTAACAGAAGAACACGTCTCATTCACATTTGACACACACAATGTGCAAGTACAGTACATGCATTAATTGTACACTGCACCAAACACCTACACTGTATGCTTAAACATGCGCGCTTGCACGGCACTTTATATGTACCTTACACTTGCTCAGTCACAGGCAATAATTTACACTCTTTTTGTGGACAAATATGTCTTCAAAAAACTTTGTCGTTTGACTATAGACTCCTCGCTAACACGCATGTGTTTTCCGAAACGATCACAAGGAGCGCAAGTGTGTTCAACTCGTGTCTGTCTATGCAATTGTTAGTGCCAGCTACATGTGTGATGTTCGTTTACGTGTGGCAAGTTGGTACGTGTACATGCGTTATCATGTTTGATTACTCGCCAAATGATCAATCTTCTCTGCAAATTAAGCAGAGAATGCGATTAGCCATGGAAAATTTGACATTCATTATTTCTTAAAGTGATATATCTGCGATAAAATGTAGGTAAAAATCAGATTAGAAAAAAATTACCCGTTTATGCGGAGAGGCAACCCGATTATTAGGTAATTATAATGTGCATTGAAAGTGATTTTGACATTACTACCCAATTAAACGGAGTACCCGTTTAAGCGATACCTGATTACGCGGAGAGTACTGTACTGAATGTTGATGATAAGAAATATAGATGACCAAGTCAGTCTTCTCCAAAAAGGCTGATGTGAGAACTTGATCAAAATGAAGTAAAAATGAGGGAAGTTATGAAATTAATGATCATTTAGATATACCACAGTTTGAGACTGGGGTGTAATTGCATTTGAATGAAAAATTTGATATTTTAAAATTCTATGTACAAACCATATGACAAGTTGTGAGGGGATGATAATATCACTTCGCTATTTGCATAATATTTATATTGACTGTTCAAAAATTGTTTCCTGAAAAATTAGCAAGACCGCAAAATGTCATAATTTCCATATTTTTCATCTGATTTCGGTCAAATCTTCATTGTTCTGTGAAGATTTTGCTCCTTCTTTTCAGGCTTTTTTTTTAAACTTCACTGGAATTTCCCTTTAGAATCCACTTTGCATGCATTAGTTGTTGCTATGTTGGGCAAGCATTGGGAAGCTTTCTAGCTGTCAGGAGAAACCTTTGTTCTTTAGCTGTACACGTAAACTGGTCTAATCAGAAATAATATCCTTCCAGATTAACAATGTTTATGAAAGGATTCATATTGACTTTGACTTTCTACATCTTGGTTGCTGTGTGCAATCTTTGTCCAACAGATACGCCATCACAGTTTGGTACTTTGACAAACAGGAGCGACAGGAAGCAAATGAGGCTATGAAATCCAGGACTAACGGAGGTCAGATTTTTCTTTGAACCATCATATTTAACAGCCACACTTGCTACTCGGTTCTATAGTGCTATAGTGTAATCACTGCCTAATATTATTCAACCGCAAATATAACAACATGCAAATACAAAAACACACAAAAACAAGCTGAAATGTTATTTTTTTATAAAATAAAAAAAAAATCATCTCATGCCAGAGCTGGATCACAAGCAACTAGTAACTACTGTAGGGTTAGCATGCTGTGTGAGCCATGACGCAGCGATATCTGGGGCATATTGACACGCTAGTACAGTACTTCGACTGCAGAACACAGTTTGCTTATGCACAGGGAACCACCAAGTAAAAACATTTAGTTTACAGTACTAGCATTGTTACTCAAAGCAGGTGTCTGGGCCCTGAATGGGACTACCCTGTTCAATTTTGTAGATAAAACTTAATAAATGAAATAAATCATAATTCTTATTTGTGTAATAAGAGGTGAAGCTATGATTACTGGGCTCTCACAACTGTGAAATTAACAGCACGCAGAAATGTCACACAAGTAGCGATTTGCAGAAATGTCAGACAAGTAGCGATTTGCAAAAATATCTGTACATGAAAATTTCAGCTTGTACAGTACTTGCAGGCACATGAGGAATGTAAATTTACAAAGTACTGAATAAAGTGAAGAAAGCAAGAAATTCACAGAGTATCAAGAAAAGACCTAGACCAATAAACCTGGCTCTAGTTCAGGGGCCTCTTGTTAACTGTGTGGTAGGTAATACAGTTGGCCCCATGCTACAGTCAGATATCTTCCATTCACTCTGCTGTGCAGACTTGTATTATCTGACGAGGGAAAGTAGGAAATGGGGTACAATTCCCCTTTTTGCCAATATGAGAGATCACAAAATTTGGCATACATGTGTTTGTATACTGTAAAAAGAGGACTGTTCGCGTGCATTTTAATTTTGCGAACTTCGTGAGAGCCGAGTTTCACGAAATTGTAATAGATCTTGTCTACACTATATGCATTGAATGTTGGAGGCAACTGGCGAAAATTTCATGCTGCGAATAAAACCGTCGGCCCCCATTCATGAAAATGTCATGCCGTGAAAATATTGTGTTTTACAGCACTCAAGAAATGAGTCAAACTCGCCAATTTCATGATTTATTCCTCTTATACACCATTATGAGTGCTTTAGTTGGTAGAATGGCTTTTGAATTCTTCTCGCCTACACTGTGAGAAAGCTGTATCTCTACATGTGCAAGTATTTTACCTGTTAAGCATTGCTCGCACAACGAAAAGTAGTGTCTGCCCCGTAATGATGTCATCACTCTCCATCTTGGAATTTCCCACTCGGCAAGCATTTATGTCTTTTATGGGTCTGCTGTGAGATAAGATACCTTTCTTCCCCATTCTATTCAGACGCTGCTGATTAAAATTTAAAAAAAAAATCTATATTTGACCTCTATTTTTGCTGTAGTTAGTAGATGGTACACTGGAAAAACGATGTACAGAAATCTGATGTGATGAAGTGCTAGTTGTAACTATCTGTTTTTCTCCAATGGAACAATATCCTTTTGTGGTTTGTTCCCATGTTTTGTGTGTTTGTCTTCAAATACAACAATATACTGGATATACTGATCATATTTCCAAGTCCCAATGGACTCCTTTGTCACTAGGTTTCCATCATACATTTGAATGCCATTCTACCTTTTGTTTTTACAACCCCTCAGATATCAACAAGCTGCAGCAGCAGTATGCCCTGATGGATCTCAAATCCAAGGAAGCTGAAAAGGTGGCCATCGAGGACCGCATCAAGGAGCAAACACAGAGCGCCCTCAACAGCCCGACTGAGGAAGAGCTGCAGGTAGGACCCTCCTCATAGTGAGGAGGCAGGACCATCAAGTCGTGCTACTGAAATAAACTCATTAGTACGGAGCAAGCTTCATTTTTGCAAGTGCAGCAATTATCCAGGAGACATCATGAAAGGAAATGGACAAAACTGTACAATCTGTGGCATTTTCTTTATTCCCCACTAATGTGAAAAATTATTCTCAGTGTGTTTACAGGCTGTTGGTAGAACATTGATTCCTTAGTCTCAGGTCTACTGAAAAGGAAAAGATGAGTAACTGTGAGAATTTTGAATGTTGTGATTCCTCCTGTTTGCCAAAGTTAAAGAGGTCCACATACTACACATTGGCCTTTGTAAGTTTTGAATGTGCCTGCAGTGTGCATGGTAGATTGGGCAATAAAGCAATCTTGTGATAATTGCGTGTTGAGTCAAATGTGTATGTTAGCATGTATGAAAGAGGCACTCTATTATGAGCTAAGCACTGCACTTGTGACCCTGTACCTCAGTAAAAGGTGGCAAAAAACCAACGTGCTAAGAACAGTTTGTGGTGCGAAAGTTTTAGTGTAGATATGTTTCTGCAATATATTCACTCCATTTATCTGAACAAAGTTTGTTGTATCAAAATAAACCATTCAAGCTATGAAGGTCAAATTTGGTGTGCATGATGGTCTTTAAGTGTAGTGATGCTGGGGGAAAGCATGTTTCCATTTACTGTAAGTTTTATACTCGGTGTCAACTCTGTAATTGTACAGTAAACTAAAATTGTTCTGTTTCCAATTCGACAAGTGCACAAACTTGGTATTAACGTCATTGCCCTCATGACATCACATACTATAAAGCAACACTAGGGGTGGGGGTATTAATCACCTTCAGTGATAATTCTAGTTTGTTTGTGGGTTTTTTTTGTGTGCCCTGATGCTCCATTTCAGTTATATGTTGTTCTGTGTGGATGGAGTGCGTAAAGTACTATTTCAGGTGTATGCCAACTTTTGTTTTGTCTTTCTGCAGTCAGACAGTAAAAATAGTATCAGGGTTGCCAATGTAAGTACAGTGAACTCCCTTTATAACGAACACAGTCATAATGACATTCTCAATACAACAAAGTAAAAATTTAAGTCCCAAAATTATCACCAGTATACATAATATTATATTTCTTCATACTCTGCTGTTTTGCTGTAAAGAAATTTTGATGTGTACCAAAAGAAACTGAAGGTCCCAAGGACTTCATTATAACGTGAGTGCACTGTAGTTTTTACTTTTCCTCTTTGAAATTTGTACTTCTTTTGTAAGATTTTCTTCCACGAAGAGGAGATATAATACTTATGGGATGTTGTTTCTTTACTTAATTAATCATTTATTAATTTTTTATTTTTTTATTTCATTAATTTTTTTATACACAGCACCATCTATCTGTAACAAGGTCTGGATATGTATCTTTTTTAACAGACACGTCTTCATAAACTTTGCTGGGTCTCACCAGTCTGTTCCTCTCTCCTGTCTGTGTTCTTGCCCCAAACAGTCTGTGCTGGCGATGATTGAGCAGCACCCCAATCCCGGAGAAGTGCTCACCAGTCTCAAGATAGCCCCAGCAATCCAGGAGGCTCTTCTGGCTCTCCTCCAGGAGAAGAGACAGACCGATTCATCTCTCACCACCTAAAGTCTCTCTGCCGTTGGGTCTGGTTGCATCATACATGTACTTTGTTTAACCATTTCCTTGAGTTTTGTTCATTTCTTTCATTTGTTTTATTTTGCTTTGTGATTTGTTAGGAAAGCTTATTGTTAGCAAAGACCGCATTCCAAAAAAAGTCATGCCCATTTAAATGCTAAGATTTCATCAAATGTGGCGTCCCATTTGCCTTTCAATATTAACATCTCTGTAAAGACATTTCTTGCCATGGTTTTCCTCCTTTGCAAATAGCCAAGAAAATATGATGTATCTTTCATTTGTGTGGAAATGTTGACCTCTCTTTAGAGCCTTTGTTAGAGCATGCCGTAAAGGTTTCTCACAATAAAAAAGTGACATCGCAACATAATGCAATTGCTACACAGTTATTTAAGGCTGAGAGAGTTTCAAAGTACCTTTCAAGACGACACATGTAACAAATTTCATGTAAGCTAGATATTCTAGAGTGTAATGCACTTAACCACAATGCAAAAAATCGATGCATATTCATTTATCAAGCATAAAAATGTGGATCTTCTGTGAAGTCTGATAATGACCATGGTAGGTGATAAATGAGTTTGGAGAGGAAGGTCATTCCAGAGTTTGGGAGCAAAGGTGATTGAAAAGCCATCACTGGACTTTGGTAGTGTTTCACTCGTGGGCAGAGAGTGCAAAACAAATGAGAAATACTTTGCAAGGAGTATAAGAATGGCATGCCTGTAGCACTGGCTTTCTTACATTCAGATCATATTTATCGCATTGCTTGCCATGAATTGAAGCCCCCGACTGCCAGATTAATTTTGCGCACACTGAATGTAAATAGTGCAGTTAGCATACAGTAGCTGTGACTGTTTCCATAATGTTCTCCCGACAGAAATGTGCTGATGAAAGGCATAATTTGCAAGCTGTTGGTGTCTGCCCTTTCCATTTCCATTCCACTTTCCAAATTCTTATTGGTTATGAGTACTTTTTCATTGCTAAGTAACTCATCATATCAAAAAATGCAACTCTGCAATAGTTTCATCACTGTATATTGCTGGTCTGTACAGAGTGTTCAAAAGATAAATTCACATAGTGCAGTTTAAACAGTCATAGCTAACAGATATATCAAATACAAGGACGAAATACTTACCAAGTATCATACCTTGTCTAAGCAAGTTTAGCCTATGACGCAATTCCTAACTCAAGCCAAGCCATGTCTACTAAATCCATGTATACCCCAGCATCTACTATCGATGAAAAGCCAAAAGCTCAAATTCGTAATTGTGTCTGAATCGGGACTGAAAGCTGCAATGAAGCAAGGCATGCTCATGGAGACTGATACAACCACAAGTCAATCTGTAGCACATCTGTGCTTTGATGTTGTAGTGTGTTCACATAACCCAGGTGTCAATCACAGCGCTTGGAGTATGTCTGATTGGCGCTTGAGGTGGACGTGCCTACCTTTCATAAAGATGGCTCACAGTGCTACTCTGTTTTAATATTCAAGTGGAGTGAGTAGATTCAAGTCAATGTTACTGTCACTGCGTTAGTTGTGTTTTAAAAATATTTCTTTATGTATGAATTGCTACAAGTTCTTATTTACCAGCTATACTATTCATTCCAAAGCCATCTACCAGCACAAATTGAACTGAAAACTACCTAATATGCCAGTTGTCATTCAAAGTGACTAACAGGAGATTTTGGATTATTTTATGTGTCTTCTCTCCCTTGTATTTCTGCATCTCATTACAAAGAAAACGCTGTTGTCACAATGACAAATATGTGAAAGCTATCCCTCAATCTTCTGTCATTGTTACATTGCATGATCTGCTGTTGCAGATTGCTCAGTTACAAGTTTTTACTGCCCCACATAGCAATGGTATCATGAATGATTTATTCAGCTCCATCATTGAAACTCCCTGGTAGGAGCATAACAGAAGAGCATGTGCTTTGAAGGAATATAGGGAATAGTTGTACAATTACTGCAAAAGTGATATGATAACATCAGAGAGTTATGTTTATCACAGTGGTGGCATTGCTTGTTTACATGCTGAGGATGACTTTCTCAGATTAAATGAAAATGTGGACTTTAATACTTGGTATGTGAGGATGTTGAAGAAAAAGACTTTAAAGGGGATGGCTAGTAACTGATCAATGGGAATTAGTGGGAATGCTGAGGGATGATTGTTACAATCCCTGTGGTATTCATTTAAGAGTACATTATATATCTGTTGTTGTGTGCAAATTATTTGCTTCAGAATGGTCTCATATTCAAGTAATGTGCAGTTTAATGTTTCCAGGTTAGCATGCCTGTACAGTGACGGGGCGATCGTCAGCTACTAACTGCACATTACTTGAATATGCGACCATTCTAAAGCAAATAATTTTCACACAACAATAGATATATAATGTTCTCTTAAATGAATCCCAAGAGGATTGGAACAATCATCCCCCAGCATTACCACTGATTCCCACTGATCAGTTATTAGCCATCCCCTTTAACTGTTAGGCAAAGTCTGGCAGTTTGAAAACATAGAAATTTTACAATAATATCTTCTCTATGTTGCTTTCATATTTGCAGATTCTTCTTGGCCAAAACGTTAACATGCTGAAATTGAATTAATATAATGTAATAAGCTTCTCTTTCAGGTCCTCCCCCAATTGAAAAAAAAAAGGAAGGAAAAAAAGGCACAACAGCAATAATAACCAGTTTATCTGGATATCACTGTTGAGACCACAATCACATTTTACATTTTACATTGTACAAATAATGTTATAATCTCAAGGAGATTAAATGCGGGGAGCAAAATATTTGTATGTTTTGATTTTTTTTTAAATGTTAATATCGAGCACAAATGAGAACATTTCCACATAGCCAATATTCCATGTTTACAACATTGTTTAGTCATTTTTTTTTCTAATTTTATGTTATACTGTTTCCAGCCAACCAAGCGTGTATATTCCAAGACGCTGATAATGATGATTTAGCAAGTGCCAAATCTTTGAAATTGTATTTATTGTCAATACCATAGTGTTGAAACCATTCCTTATCATTTCTTTTCCACACATTCATTTCCCTGGGTTTTCCTCACAGCTTTCTTAGTAGTATGTGCACAAAGAAAAGAAAAAAAAATAGTAAAATCATGATTTCATTCAGTCATTGAGAAGTATGGCCCTATCCCTCCCTTAAAATCTTCATTGTAAGACTACTAAAAGGTAGCAAAAAGTTGACACAAAAATTCCTCTTATTTCATGTAAAACAAGGAACTTTTGAAAAGATCTGTGTGCAAAGCAATTGGTAGGCTTGTGTTGCAAAGATTTCATCACCTTGTTTTAATTGCATGAGCAGATGTGAGCATTATAAATGTTCCATAGGAACGGGACACTCTAGATTCCATAACCTTATCATTCTACGTCTGATTTCAGTTAGACTTCTATCATTCTGTCAGTATGATTTTGCTCCGTTTATTAACATTGATTTAGATATAGAGAGGCTTTGCACTTTAATCATTGTACTGCTGATAGATGCTTTCGTGCTATTTTTGTGATCTTTCTATTGAATTGATGTACTCTTGAGCATATTTCCCTCTTTTACAGGCATTTGGAATTTTCTTGAGATCGTATATCAGAGGAGATGCTACGTGCCAAATTTTGATAATATGCCCTTGATGATAGCCAAGGCAAACAACGGTACTCTGTTGATTTCATTGATTTCATTTTTTAGAAGAAGGTTGTCCTGTTTTGTCTTTTGTGTTACATCTGTAGGGCTTCCAGGTGTCTTATAATAGTTCAAAGCATTTTATTCTATTTATAAATGTTTTCAACATTTTCTTCATGGTCATATGCTGTGATGTGTTTACCAGATGAATGGCATTCTGTTTTTAGGCCAACTACCTTTATAAGTCTGTTTACTATGTGTGTCAGATAGTCTTCAAGCTGTTTGTTGTTTTGTTTGTCATTTTCCTCAATGCTTGACATTCACCTAATCCTCTTCAGTGTTCCAAGTACAAGCTCTTGCAGACACTGTTCGAAATTGTGATGGATTTGCAATCATGCTAGCCTTATTGTGGATAGCCAGCGTTGAACTCTAATACATAGAACAAGTTTGGGAGTGCACTGTTATAACTAACTGCAACAATCGGCGGAGAAGAATGGAGGACATAGCTGAATACCAAACATCCTGTGAAATGACCAGTAAGGCCATCAGATGTGTTCATGGCAAAACGTGGTGTTCAGTTTGGCCATCTGACAGAAGTCATTCCCTTTCTGGTGGAGTAGGAGTCTTGTTTGTTTGTCTGTTTGTTTGTTTCTCCGTTGTGTATACCCAACACAGTAATGATGTATGAACATGACCAAATGGTAAATGTTACCTGATTGACACTTAATACAAGGAAAATGAAGTGCCCTGTACCACAATGATTGCCAGGTACAGTGTGTTCACAATCTTCAATTGCATGGTTTATGTTGGTTGAAATTAGGTCTATACATGCTCGATACCGTTATGGTCATAATGTCATGTGGCTGATTATGATGCAAATGTAAAAGCCTAGTAGGTCATTTCTTGCTACACTACTATGGAGCTTAAAGGGTGTGTACAGTTCTGGTTGAGGTGAGGATTTAGCTTTTAACGTTTTGCGAGATATTCAGAAACCACTCTATGAGATGTCAAAGAGCATGCAATTTTAAGGGATATCAAAAGTTAATTTGATGAAAATCGGTTTTGAAATGGCTGAGATATCCAAAAACAAGGTGAAACAAAGAGATCCTAATAAAAGGCATGGCCTGTCGCCTTTTATTATTATCATCACTTTTTTGGATATCTCAGCCATTTGAAAACCGATTTTCATCAAATAAACATTGAATCCTTTTTAAAATTACTGGTTCTTTCATGTTTTATAAGAGGTTTCTCATTATCTCACTTAGGAATGTTTAAAACATGAATCCCCACCTCAACCTGTACTGTACAGTTCCTTTAAAGTTTATGAGTCCCTTTTGCAACCCTGTAAAAATAAGACTCCTTTGTAAGCCAGTATATTGCAGTGGTATGTAATTCAGACCTTTCCTCAGAATAATAAAACTGGAAACTTCTTTATGATGGAGCGATAACTCTCTAGATTTCCTGTGAATTTATTTACACCCTGAAAAAATTCCAACCATTATTCTTGATACAAAAGTGGAATATATTCTCAAGTGACATAGGATTAGCTTTTCATTTCTTTCTTTTTAAACTCTGAGGTGTATTACTGTATAAGGATTTTATACACGATGTTGGGAGACGTTTGTTTTCAATTGTGCGAAATTTTGACATTTGAGAAAGGGATATAAAACCTTTACATGTATTTATGTGATATCAGACAGCCAAATGACATTTTATTCTTGTATATTGATAAATGTTTCCGCCATGCATTGCCTAGTTCATGACTTCTATCTCTCTATCTTGTCTGTTTTCTGTTGCAAAGACATGTAACCACACTATCAAGTTCTGAGATTGAGAGTCGATATAATCATGTGGCAAAAATATGACCAGGAAAAAACAGGAAATGAAGGAGAGAACTGAAGTATAAGTTTATGGTGTATATTATCTGAAATATATATTATAGTTTTACACCATTTCATTTGAAGATATGTTGAATATTAGCTGAGAGTGGTAGATGATTTTGTACATACAGATTTATATAAGCAATGCCAATATGCACTTTGTAATAATTATACCTGCTGTACACATGATCCAAGCCTGTTATACAAAACTTTTACATAAATACATTGTACGCATATAAAATGAAAACACTCATGGAAAGAAATGATTATTATTGTACTATTGCCTGAATATTGTTCTGTGTGAATATCCTCATAGATTATATTGCTTTGTGATACTGACAAGACTCCCCCCCCCCCCCCCCAACATACACTCTTATTGTGTTTTTCTGACAATCTTTATTTGATTTCAGGGCACAGCATATATTGTACCAGTACGAAAAAGCTGAGCAAACTAAAGGAATTATGTGATGCAAATGCAAGTTGACTATAGAGTGTTGGTTCATGATACCTTCAACATCACATATATTATGTGGCTAAACGATAATGACAATTCGTGCCAACAAAGATTCATCCAGTGACATCACCTGTCAATCATTTTAAAGTACTAAAATGATTAATAAAAGACACTTTTATGCACCTTTCCGCAGACTGAGCATAGCCTGCTGTTTCTACGTTACTAATATGATTAACAAAAGACAGTACACAGAAGCATACTTGTTACGCTCGGTCTGGGGGAAGGTGCAGTCGTATGTTTTGTTCATCATATGTGTACATTGGCAATGATTGACTGATGATGCTGCTGGCACATTATTAGTCTGGAAGTTGTTTTTTTTTTCTGGGCATATCCAAGAAATCTGAAAAAAAAAAATAGAATTTACAATGAAGTATATGACATATATGAAGATTTTAGTTTAGCCTCGTAATTGACAATTTGGGTATTATAATACTCAATACAAGTCAACATGAATTTGCATTGCGATGTCCCTTTAAAGGATGAATTTCAGGGTACTTGTACTCATGCCCTTCTTCCATGATAATTTCTGTGTATAATTCCTTTGTTGTGTGTGTATCACAACTAGCATCTATTTTTGTGTTATGTGTTTCAGATGAAGATTTTTCTTTGATGTAAATCAAACCAAAGAGGGGGAGTGAAGAAAGAAAGAAAAACAAAATGTGCATCAATCATTTCTTGTGCTTTGTACATGTACATTGAAACAATTTATGCTTCCGCTTGGCAGTATATTCATTCATGTATTACCCAGTGCTTTTTTTGTTTTGTTTTTGAATAAATCAAATTTATTCAGCTAATTCTAGAATGTGTAATGTGTTGGTATCCCTTACTTGGTGAAGCTAGATGCAGGTTATGGAGTTGTATGAATCATGTCTAGTCTGTGTGTATTTGTCTTTAAACCAAACTAGCTTGCTCACATACTTAATAACAAAGGTTATTAGGGATGCCCTTACAGCTTGCATGATGTTTGCATAACATAGCAACAAGTAATGGTGCACACTGTACTACAGAGGAATGGGTGATTTGACTCACTTATTAGTAATTCCCAGGGAACATAATCCACAGAGGTTAATGCATCAGTAAACTGGTGTACTGTCTGAAGTTTGACCAACAGGAGAAGTATTGATGTAGGGCCTACTCACATCATCAGCTTTCATGCATACCTCAGTGAATTGAAGTATGATTCTTTGATTGCTCAACACAGAAGCAGCTAATGAATGCAAACTGGATCCCATCTATTGACATACATTTAGTAAGGACTGGTGGCCAGTGTATAGCTCACTCTAGATCCGTAAGGGAACATGACTGTAATATCTATCAATTTGAAACCTTTTGTAAGTTGGGTCTATTCATGACGACATTCAATATAGTAGTGATTATGTGTGTATGAGGGTTAGGGGGAGGGATATCCCCCCCCCCCCCCCCCCCACACACACACACACACACATGAGCGGGGATTTTACATTTTCAGACTTGAAATTCAGCAATCTGGTGCAAACTTGTGAAATTTTTGGATTTTTCCTCTCAAAAGGTAAAGAATTAAAAAAAAATAGATATTCGCAGAAATGTGAATGACTAAATGGGGGTATCAGAGCTCTTATGCCGCGTGTACTAACTGTATGGGAGTTGATGGCGGGGTACCCCCTCCCACACGACGAAGCTTTTGCACTTTTAGAAATGAAATAGAATGATCTGATCCACACTTCTTGGAGAATATTCAGAAAATTGTCAATCCCAAAGTGTGTCGTAAAAAGATAAGATCTCTGGTGACTGTCCCCGCGATGCGGGGTATATGGAGGTGGACCCAGCACTCGCGGGAGGGTTGGAAAGGGGTGGGGTATTCCCCTCATCTTCGAGGGAGCTTTAGTTTTTTGTTCTTTGTTTGTTTTTTTGTTTTTTAGGGGTTTGGGGGGTTTTTTGTTTGTTTTTTTGTTTGTTTTTTTGTTGGGCTTTTTTTTTTGTTTGTTTGCTTTTTTGTGTTTTTTGGAGAGAGAGACCTGGCGTACATTTTTGTTGGAATATCTCGAAATTTGTATCAGAGAAGTGTAGCAAGTATGTGTGATATGGAGAGAGACCAAGCGGGGGAAGGATGTGGGAGCGGAGTTATCCCACTCCCACATTAGGGAGCTTTAGCATCTTTATGATCTCAATGAACGATCTGACCTGGTAAACACTTTTGATGGAATATGTAATGAAGTGCAATCGTATTGACGCACGGAGGGGAGGCTTATACAGCAAGAGGGAGGGTGTGAAAGGGGTGTGCCCTAACCCCTCCCAAAAAAAAAAGTCTCGTATATATATTTATGACGGAACATTCGATGAAGTGTTCTAAATCTATGGAAAGCAGAATAGGAACCGAGCGGGGGGGGGGGGGGGGGGGTAAATTAAAAGAGGTTTTTTTTTTTTTCCCACGTGAGGGAACTTTGAATTTGTTGGAAATTGAAGTGCACACTTTTTTGATGAAATATTCGGAAATTTGCCAATCTCCCATCATTGTGTACTAGTGTATGGAAGGGGACCTAACGGGGGATGGTGTGGGAGGGGGTATCCCCCTCCCACGCGCGAGGGAAATTTTGCATTTTCAGAAGATGGAAATTCAGCAATCTTCTGCAGAATAGGGGTGAAATATTTGGACAGTTTCCATCAAAAAAGCAAGAATATTTTCCGCACCTCGGGAGACTGTGGGGGGGGGGGATGATGATTTCCTCCTCACCCATTTTTTTTTTTTTTTTTTTTGCGGGGGGGGGGGGGGGGGCAACTGCCCCCACTTGCCCTCCAGGATCGACGCCTCTGCATACGAGGGAGCTTAAATATGCATTTTTAGAATTCTAATGAAAATATCCCGTTAACACAATATGTCATTTTTGGTAGAATTTGGGAAGTTGTTGATCCCAAAAGTGTACTGAATAAATGGAGAGAAAGTAAAGCCAAGTGTGGAAAGGGTTGATTGAACTGAAGTGAGAGATCTGGTGTACACTTTTGATAAAATATTTGGAAATCTGCCATCTGAAATCGAAAAGTGTACTAACTCTTCGGGAAAGGACAAAACGGAGAAGGATGTGGGAGGGGGTATCCCCCGCGAGGGAGATTTTGCATTTTCAGAATTGAAATTCAACAATCTGGTGCACACTTTGGGTGAAATATTTGGACCGTTTTCTATCAAAAAAAAGAAAAAAGATCCACCTCTCGGAAATTATGGGGGTTGGGCAAATGATATGTTTGCCCCCCCCCCCCCAATCGACGCTCCTGCCTCATTGGTATGCTTATTAGGGACTGATACACATCATCAAAATTAATGTGAATTTGTACAATATCTATAGGCTAGAGTTCATACCCTTACAGTGCATGTTTGTGATGATCTGATGACGAAGTTGTTTCAAGTAACCTTGCATCTGAATTTTTACAATCATTTCGAGTACGTGAAAACACACCCACAACCATTCACACACACACACACACACACACACACACACACACAATAATTTCCCCGAGATTCGTCTATAATAAGAAAAGAAAGAGTAACCATGTCATCATATAATTCTATATTTTTTCATGGACCCAAAATTTGGAATATCTTACCGTTTGAAATAAGACAGAGTTCGTCGCTGAATATGTTTAAAAGAAAATTAAGACTGAATTTTATAAATCAGTGTGCTGAAATTGTATGATAAATTGTTCTCTTAACAAAATATGTCAGTGTGTGCGTGTGTGTGTGCGTATGTATGTGTGTACTGTCATAAAAATTATAGTAATGTTTTTAAATCAACAATATTTTGATATTTTATGAAAGAAATCGTACAGGGACAATACTTTTACACAAGGCATAGCCTTTCTGTCTGTCGCTGAACACTTTCAAATGTATAGTATTATTATACTGCTGCTTATTGTAATAATTCTTTTCTCTGTTAATGTATGGCGTCAATTCTCTGTATCTTTTTTCTTCTATTTCTAATGAAAGTGTTGAATAAATCGAAATCAAACTCGAAATCGAAAATGAGTAGTGTGACGGAAAATTGGTAAATTTTGCGTCTGAATTTGGCTTCAGACAGACATCACAGATCAATAATAGAGACGCACTGTCTTGCTTCGTTTGCAAACTTGTTTGTGTCTTGACTGATTGTACTGAGGAGTGACCTCAGAGCTTGGACAATGCAGAGAGACAACAACAACGACACACCAGGGTCAAGCTCTCGCCATACGCCAAGCAGTGCTAGAGTATTGGTACAGTGTATAATGGTTGAGAACGTTTGTGTCGTTTCCTAGAATGTCCTAGACGTCACCCTTCTGTGTCAGATTTGAGTTTTTACCTTCGTACAACGCAAGAGGCCTTGCAGTTATCGACGAAAGAAAGAAAAGAAAAGAAAGAGTAACCATCTGAGCGTGTCCGGTTCGTTCATGATCTTTTTCATCTTGTAACTTGTGAATAAGAGGGATCCAACACTGTACAATGTCCTTACGACAACTAATGGCCTTGCTCAATGTAAAGTTGGCTATACTCTTGATATGGATTATTCGTTTTGTGGAAATCCTCCAAAGAAAAATGACCTTTTGATATTCATTTTCATTGTTCATTCTTTCATTCATTCTCCGGTTCCATTCAGTTCTTCATGCATTATTATACAAAAGTGTAAAACAACAGCGGCTTTCGAAGAATAACTGAATGATTCTGCGGAATCGTGTGTATGGAATTTTGTTCAAAGAGATTCCATTCATGAAAAGAAAGTGGCTATATCTCAACACAATGTTACATAATGCTACGAATTCATTTTTTTTTTCATGTGTCATACATTAATGAGATGCTTCGATCAGGAGGAACATGTTTTTGGTCTTTTTCTCGGTCAATCTGTCAGTCTCTCCTTTGCATCCGATGCTTTTTTTTCTTCTTTTTTTTAAGCAGATCATTGAAAAGAATGTTATAAAAATGATGATGAATCTTTAAAAAAAAAGACTAAAAACAAGACAACTACAAGAATAGATACAGCGCAAGCAGGGGAAAGAGGTTTAAACACTTCGCAATGATCAAAGTTTATTGTTGAACTACCAAACTAAACGAAGGCGTTTGCAATTACTTAATCCCTAATTCTGAGCCGATTAATGTTACTTATGAGTAGACCATTCGATGCCTTAGAACCTTTGTAAGATATAAAAGCTTCTGCGATTTCGTCTGGTAATACAAGATCGACGTTCACAAAAGTTGACTCTAAGAAGAAAAAATCATTGAATATTACATGCAGATGACAGATATATTTATTCTGTATCGGGTACTCTCAACAAGTTCAGTTTAAAGTGGCAGTCACTCCAACATTTGTTTATGTAAATGTTGACGAGAGAAATGTTCAGAAAAAACAACAGCCGAGAGTATGGTTGAATATTTTGAGTCGTACTATGTTGACATGGAGACAATAAAATAGTCCATGGAGAGCTAAAAAGTTTGGGGAAAAAAAGATCGACGGTCAATGATAGTTGTTTTTTTTTTTCTATCAATGGTAGTCATTGAATGGCGATGCTAGAGTCCGTTATTGAAATACAACGTAATGTCCAAAAGTGCATTAGGGGTGAGAGTTTCCAGTGAGTGCATGGTCGGTATCGTTGTTTGTGGAAGTGGAAAGGCTCAAATAATAAGAATGAGTCATTATACACAAAATGCACATCTCTCTCATTAGTTGACCTTTCAGGCTGCTTTTGAGGGTTATTCTAGCATTGAGAAAAAGATTGCATCATTGGAAACGGGCCTCTTCTTATGCTGTATCCACAAAACATGGTAAAGCCTTTTCAAAGGTACGTGTACTTCATTGAACAAGTCTCCTTCAATAATCACGAAACAAGAGGTTACAACATACTCTCGAAGACCGAGTTTAGACAGCGAGATCTTGAAGAGAACGTGCGTAAACACTAACAAGTGTAACCTTGTTTCCACCAGACCGCGGAGGATTCGAAAATCTTAACTCAACTTGACCCGAAAAGTGAAAGCAATCGATAGCGGTATCGATCGCCCCACATCATCATTGTCACGTCTGCCGGAGACCGGCTTCTGTTGCAACATAATTGAAATCGATCCACGCCCTCTCATACCACCCCCATAGAGGAAATGACGTCCATTAGGCTCTGGTGTTATTTTGCTAAAGAATCGCGCTGAAGTTTTTGTCGATTTCAATGTGGCAATGACCACATCTATCAGGAGGCCATAATGACTGGGCGTTCTCCATCGTAGGAAATCCGGTAATGGGTGACCATTTGCATCACAGAGTTATCGATTTCTATTTTTTATCCCTCTTATTTTCGCATCTTTCTGGAATTTCTCTAATTTTTGAAAGATGAAAGACTTTTCTTTGTCTTCTTTCATGTGAATTATCTCCTTTCTTCCTCACGTTTTCCTTGTGTTTTCATTCTCGAAAGTAGTTCACCTCTTGAGAAATCTGAGGTTTCTTTCTGATCGCCGGCTCCTCATTCGGTTTCCTTTCTTCATCTTCTTTTTTCAAGCCGCCCTGTCGAGACATAGGTACATGCTGTCTTAAATATAATGCTAGTGTCCTTTATAGTCTAGAAGAGAGAGAGAGAGAGAGAGAGAGAGAGAGAGAGAGAGAGAGAGAGCCATGATATAATGAGAGACAGTCGATCGTGCCATAGTTGGGAGAGTATAGAATCAACAACATAAAATAAACAACATATCTTCATATTCTTCTTTCGATGACTACTGTACAATGATACCATAAAGCTTCATGAATGATAAATGTTTATCTTTTATTTTGCAAAGTATATTCTCTCTCTCCTTCCTTTCTTTCTTCCTTTCTTTTTGTCTTTCCCCTTTTTTTCACACTATCTGTCATAGACACAGGTGCAATGATAGTTCTTATATACTTGTCTGTTTGTGGGATATACTCAGCACATAATAACTGTGTATTATTATGTTCGTCGATACGCATTCTTTAGTCTCTTTTTTTTTGCACGGGAATATGTATACACAGAAAAGCAAACATTATTCGACAGTGAATTTATATCTAAATACAGTGGATCTGTATAATAAACATTTCTCAAATTAGAGTCAGATCATGACAATATTTAGATTTCATATAAAAACCGCGCTATTCATAGTTATGAGACACGGGGTGAAGTATGCACGTAAACGGACGTAATTTTGACGAAATTCCGAATTAAATCATCGCCAAAGATAAAAGACAATAGATATATCAAATTCTTTGCATAAATGATTTTGGGACAGCCTGGTCCATGAAATTACTTTATGTGTATACTCCACCCTTATCTCGTTATTAGAAAGCGCTACAGACCGAGTTTAGAAACAATTGGCGCCAAGTTTGAATTCAAGTCGATGATTTAAATCACACAAAAAAAGGATACTAAAACAACCAATATGACTCATGTGAAATAAAACAATAGCAACAACAAACGTCTCTCATCGTTGCTAACATTAATGTTAGCTGCTGGATCCCAAGAATAATTCACGACAGACTTTTGGCCTCCTCACCGCAATCAGTGTTACATATAAGTTATTTCAGGCCCTTGACTCTCGTATAAAGTTGTGATTCGTTGAGCTATCTGCGAAGTCTTATTGTGACATCATACCCCTCGCACCAAGATGTACAGTTTATGACTGTCTTTTTACCTTGTACAGGGGTTCGTGAAGTCCATCATCGCCTACTGTAAAAGAAGACATTCTGCCCTTTGGGTGGTACATGATCTATTTTAAGTGGCCATGCGTGTATGAGAGCGCGGTGCAGAGGGGGCAAGGGAGAGTTTACTTAAATGTCCCGATCGTTGTTTTTTTAATATAAATTAAGACGCAGGGGTTATAGTCAAACATAAAAGAAATTTATGGAATTGTTAATATAAATAATGTTTGACATGTTTTCAAGACGGGGCATACATTATCACTATATATAGCAAGCATTGGTCATGTGCGCATAAAATGAGAATTAGAATGATACCGTGGTTCAGTTCAGTTTGATTTTATTTCTTCATAAATCATTTCCATGGAAATCATACATGAAGAACGATGATTGTACACGAACAAAATTGACGGTTGCCGATCTTTATTGCGAAGGTTTGTTACTCAGAAGATGAAAATGGGGTTCGTTATTCCGAAGGTCCGTATAAAGCATAATACGCACCTTTTTCTATTTTCGGATTAATGAAATTTATTCCATTTTCGCATTAATGAACCTCGGAATTACGAACCTGACGTGATTTTCGGATTAACGAACCTTCGAATTAATATTACAATGTACCTTATATCATTTTCGGAAATGCGCACCTTCGGAATGACGTCACTTTTATGTTCGGATTAAAGAACATAATGTACGGAATTTGTGTGTTTCGGAATAACGAACCTTTAATAACGAACCTTGTTCCATTTTTGGAATAAAGAACCTAATGTCATTTTCGGAGTAATGATCCTTCAGAGTACCATACCTTATTACATTTTCTGAAATACGAACCTTCGGAATAACAAACTTCCGGAATAACGCCATTGACCTTCATGTTTGCTGCGGAATAAAGAACTTTGTTTCATCTTCGGAATAACTAAAATTCTGCCATTTTAGGCTTAACGAACCTTCAGATTAGCATCATTTTATGTTCTGATTAACGAACATTTTAGGTATACGGAATTTCGAAATAACGAACCTTCGGAATGAGGAACCTCATTTTATTTTCGAATTAACGAACCTACGGAATAACAATTATCACCTAAATCCACATGATACATCCACATCATACATGTATAATGATGACGATAATATTATTCAAAGTAGGTTGTACATTATTTGAACAAATACATTGAAATTAAAGAAGTCCATGGTACACTTATTTCGAGTAGGCCTATATAGGCCTATAGGAGAGAAGAAAAGAAAATGCATGAGTGCGTAGGTGCTTGATAGTAAAGGCAGCCTCAGAAAACACACTCACACACGCACAACATTTCTTCCATGGAAAATCTCGGAGCGGAACCCTCGGAAAGTCATGGTTTACATTCTAATGTTTTGAGTTTTATATATTCCCCTAAAAGTATGGGGGTGCACCCCCCCCCCCAAAAAAAAAAAAAAAAACGGTTATGCCAGAATGATAAAGGACATTTTGACCTCCACATTTCGATGTCTTCGTAGATACTTAATGGTTGCAAAACAAAGGAAATATATTTGTCAGTAATTTACGAGCTAAATGCACACTGTGTGTTATCACTATTCCAGCACATTTTTTTGTTATCGATGATGGGGAGCCTTGTTGCCTAAAGCTCGAATGCTATCCTCGTGAGAGAAAAAAAAGAAGTGCGTGAGTCTTGATTGAAAAGAATTTTCAAATTGTCCATTTATCATGCCATTCTAAGTAAAGGGCAGTATAATGTTGCATACTTATCTTACAGATAATATATAGCCTACACAGTATATCAAACTAAACTACTGACACGCATATATATCCATAATTGGCTTCGACACTTGAATGACAATTGTGTTAACTGTCTTGTAACACCCAAATCTAAGGTTTGATCGTTTTTCTAAAGAATAGGTCCCGACAGTGTCCTACATAAGATTTATTCGACATTGGTATTCGAGACCCCGATCCATTTCAATGACATCAACAAACTAAAAGTACCCATTTCAGTTTACTTCTCATCATACAATCATTATTATTCTCAACTTGGATATTGTATGCAACTTCCAAGGTAACTATATACGGCTACTGAAATAATGTTCATTTCCTCAGAATTAGTTAAATTATCAAAATATTTTCCTTTCACTCTAAATAATTTGTGTTGTTGTTGTTGTTCATTTTCCATCTATGAAGATGGCTGGATATGTGAATGGGCCATCAGCACTCTTAATTAACATGGCACCTTCAGATTAACATGGCAATATTGCACAACTCTGGAGCAGCAAAAATAATGAAAAATGCAATGTTTTGTCATAAAAATGACCTATTATAACAGGAGCGTTTTTGAAGTGTCTAGCTGGTCGTACCATTCCGGGGGGGGGGGGGGGGGTTGTTACTATGGCAGTCATGTCCGAGTTCATTTACAGCCATATATAGATATCATAGTAATGTGGTTATTGCCAAGGTAACACGCTGATGTGATAAAGAGTTTATGAGAAAAGCGCCGGTTCTGTCTCAGTGAATAGCCGGAGAACTTTCAGTGTTGGCTTCTTTGTACAGGTAACTGGACTTCCTTAGAAGAATGAACCCAATAACAGATTCTGAAGTATTTTCAGGTCACGTTCATATCTAATTGTTGTCGTTTCACTGCATGGTAGCAGCTGCGTACAGCAACATGAGAAAATCCTCCTTTCCGCCTCCAAATACAAAATGATCACGAGTTTTACATATTAAGGTCCTTTTCTCATTTTTCTTACAAAGTATGAATCTCGAGATTAAGTAAGTTTTTTTTAATGGTTTGTCCCTATAAAGTACGAATCTCGACAATATATTGAGTCTGTCTGTTTGCGTTTTTTTTTAATTCAAAGATCGAGTCTTGAGTCGAGTTATAATAACTTATAACAGATAACGAAATAGACTCCTTGGAACTTGGTACATTGACTGGACTGAAGATGATTTGAATTGTAGAACAGTTTCAATATGAATGACCTATAAACTGCTGACAAGCCTATCACATTTGAACATGTTAAAGAGGTGGTACAGTTTTGTAGAGATGGGGCTTCCGTTTTCCGACGTTTTGTTGATGATATTCTTTTTGTTGTTGTTGAGATCATTAGATACCTCTTATGAAATATGAAATAGCATAGAGAGGAATCCAAAGTTCATTTGATGAAAATTTGTTTTGAAATGGTTGAGATATTCAAAACACAGCGATCCTGATAAAAGGTGGGACCAACTTTTTATTAGGATCGCTTTGTTTTACTTTGTTTTTGAATATCTCAGCCATTTCAAAACCGATATTCATTGAATAAACTCTGAATTCCTGTTTTGAGAATGCCCTTTAAGATTTCATAAAGTGGTATTTAAGTAATTTCTCAAAAAGTTAAAAGCCGAGTCCTCGCCTCAACCAAAATTATACCATCCATTTAAGTGATATTGAAGTCATCTTCCCACGTGTGATCGTTCGCATCCCCATACCGATCTATATAGAAAAAGTTCTGTTCGTTCCCTCAGTGCTTCAATATCATTTTCTCGATGACAGAAACATAACCTTCTCAAGTTCCGGTTTAAACATTTTTCACGACCTACACGTCTTCACAAACGTGACCTCTCCTAGCACTTGAATCGTCCGTGAAAATGTCATCTACCCCCTCATAATTATATACGCGCCCACATTCATGAGTTTCCCGTATCTCCGTCGGTCTGTCTGTCCCTCACTCTCTCCATTTCCCTCTCCTCTTCAAACATTCTCCCCCTCCCTCTTTTCCTCCCTGGTTATTTTCTTCTATTGTCATTTTGTCCTCGAATTACTTTCAAATGCCACATAGACGGTGAAGCGGAATGATAATAAATTTGAACGTGACTCATTCAATTGAGAGGACCAAGAGCAAATTGGAAGAAAGGGGAATGATGGGGAGAGAGACACACACACATACTCACAGACAAACAGACAGATGGACAGAGAAAGTTAGATGACCGATAAGGTTTTTCTTTTGAGTCAATTGCCAATGTGTACAAGCACAGGGGGCGTAGGAGTGAAGTCAGGTATTGTAGCTGAATAAAGCACGTCGCGAGGGACAAAGCGCTCCACCCCCTGGGTTGTGCCTATTAAAGAACTATCGACCGGCGTGTCTGACTGATCCTCTCGTGAACAACGCGTGATAACATTGCTCTCAAGTTCCACTTCTCTTCGCTCCTTCTTTCAATCGTGCTGCAATTTCTCCTTTTTCCGCGTGCAACTTTTTTTTTTTGGTCGTCTTCGTTGTTTTCCTCTTGTCCTCCTCTTGTCTCTGTGTTTTTTTTCTTCCCAGCTCTTTCGTCTTCTTTCACATTCTTTCCCTCCTTATTCTACTTTCTTTCTACTCCTCCTCCTCATTTTCCTCCTCCCCCATCCTCTTTCATCTGCTTCCCCTTCCTCTTCTCCTCCTCCTCTTTTCTCTTTCATCTTCTTCCCTCTCTCTCTGATTCCTCACCTCCTCCTTCTCCTTCTCCTTCTCCTACGCAGAACAGCGCTTTGGCAAGATGGTCAAGGCAAAAACTATACCATGAGGGGGTCGTCGAGAAGAAGGGAAGACGTGGGACGTCATCAGGTGAACACGCACATGTCAGAAAGGCACGAGAAACAAAAACAACAGTATCATCGGAAGTGCGCAAATCTGTAAGCATGCGTAAATCAATAATAAGCATGATCTCGTCAGAATGATAGCCACGAGAATGATGTCGATGATGATAAAGGTAATGATGATGGTGAGGGGTATGATGGTGAGGATGGTCATCTGTAGTCATCATCATCATCATCATAACAATCTTCTTTGTTTTTTCTTCTTCTCCTTGTCTTCTTCTTCTTATTATTATTATTATTATTAACATTGTTATTATTGTTATCATTATCATTATTATTATGATTATGATTAACATAAAAATGCATGTGCCATGTATTTTCGTGTTTTATATGTATATACATCCATGTTAAACTGCAGGGCGTCTTTAAAAAGCAGTTTTGTATAACTGAATAGGCCCATATAGCGCGATGGTATAGAGAAAACAAATTAATCAATAAATATGTATAAAAAGATAAAAAATAACTAAATAGATAAAGTTAAGTCGATATTGTACTGTTATCATCGTTCATATTATCATTATCATAAATATCATCATTTTTATCTTATGATGATGACGATGATTGTAATTATTATTGTGATTATTATAAAAATCATTATTAATAAGATTGTTATTATCATTATTATTATTATTATTATCATTATTATTATTATTATTATTATTATTATTATTATTATTATTATTATTATTATCAATATCAATATCAGCAGCGGTAATATCATTGTTATGAGATAGGTGAGACGGGGATCCTGGTAATGAAGACGATGATGTGTTTTGAGTACTCAACAACCTTTGCCAGCACATGGAGAAGAAAGCAGAACGATTTTTATGTTTCACTGTTCAAAGGAACTGCAAAAAGGGTGAAAGCATATTGAACTTCTTCGTTCAACATGTTTTGAGAGACATACGAATTTAGATATAACTTTATACAGTTCTTTTTTTCAAAGCGATTTTCGCCATTAAGTCGATTTTTTAACGATAAAAATGTCAAAGCAGCCATGAATCACGTTACGAAAGGTTCTTTGTCAGTAAACAAAGAGAAGAAGAAAAGCGAAGGTAGCAAAAACAGAACGAAACAATAAAGAACAAGAAACAAAACAAACATGGAAAAAATTTAAATTATAAACACAAATCGAATGACGATATCTCAGTGCAGCAGTGGCTTGTCTCTGAGACGTCTCAATCTCCACGACTGGTGTACATGCCAACCAGAACTCAACTGAACGTTCCGCAGCTATGCTCTCTGCTATTTCCTCGGTTTCTCAAAAGAAGAGCGAAACGAAACAGAGAGAATAAGATTTCAGCTGCCACAGGGCATTAAGTGAGAGTTCTTGGACCTTAGGGTCAAGAGAAAAATGTTTAAAAATAGAATGCTTGCGACGGTATGAATTTCCTGTCTCCGAAAGATCGGGTCCGCGATTTCACCTGCTGCACGACCTCAGCAAGCAGATGACGCCGTTACCATGGAGACAGTACGTGAGGGTCAGCGCAGTACGGAGTGGCAGCTACAGGAGGGAAGCTGCGTCAAGCAATAAGGAGCGGAAGATAGCAGACGGTGAGAGGGAGAAACAATGATCTACGAAATGCTTCCCTCATTCCGAGTTTCTTGCCCAAAGTACATGTAGGTAAAACTTCTGACTGCTTTGGCGGGGCAGATCAAATCCTAACCTACCTGATTTGATCTTTAGTCATAACTTCTGTGCAATGTGGGACCAATACGTTACAACGCTACCCAAAGAAAGAAGGGGACCTTTTACCTGGCACTGGTGATACACGGAAAGGCCATATTATTCATATTATCGCAAAATACGTCCTTCCTGGAAGGCATAAAAACGTGCTACAGCTACATGTCGTCATGTAGTTTGCATCTATGCAAGATCTGGCAATGATCCTGCTCTAAAACAGCAAAATGTGTCGACATTGAACGTTCTCAAGGCAATGTCATTCGTGCACATTTTCATGGCCGATCATTTTTTTTCATCCTTCCCCTCAAACTTGAAAACTTGAAGCCACTCCGAAAATCACTTCAGAGTCCTTCACAATCAGTAGAGTGAAACCTTTCATGGAAGTAGATCAAATCAGGGCGAATTTACTGAGGAATCCTACACTAGCTGGCCTGTCAGTTATTAAAGGGACATTCCAGACGATTTTCATAATGTCACATCATGTAAAAATGTAGTACATAAATCGACATCTTTCATGCATGCTGACTGTTAATAAAAAAAGAATCGTAAAACATTGCCAATGATGTCTGGTAAACATGGAATTTCACCCATATATATTGTTCCGGATGTGACTGCATGTATACATTAAACGTGAATATAGATATAGACTGGTAGATAGGCACATGAAACTGTACAAATTATGTTTTATGATACAGATATATTAATAACAAGATGATTGTTTAGATAGTGGATTTATATAAAGATATAGCGAGAAAACGTGTATTATGATATCATGCACAACTACCTACAGGACCTATACCTAGGTATAGGTGTATGAAAAAGAAAGAGAAAAGAGGGGGGGGGGAGATGACATAATACACCTCAAGTGTGAAGTTCAAGTTTGCATTGGGTTTTTTTTCTTGGCAGCACATGATAAATACTTAGCAAAAGTCCCTGCTGATGGAGTATAAAAGCAAGCGCATTAAAATAGTGACATCTGATAAAATACTTGATACTTACATTCAATGGCCTACTGCAGAGAAGTAAGATGAATTATAAATCATGATATATAACATATTTAAAGAGGGACAAAGTAGCACAATATTGTATTCTCCTTGCTAAGACCACATCCTAATACTTATAAGAAGTTGTTCACTATGATCTGCATTGTATGTGCGCTTCACGAGTACTCTGGTAGGCCTATGTCGAGATTTGTGCTAGTTTCGTGACAGAGACGCTACATACGTACCTTGGCAAAAAACGGTTCCCACAATAATTATGTATTTCTTCATATCTTCTCTTCCCTTCTTTTCTCCTTCTTCCTCCTTTCCGTCTTCTCCTCCCCTTTCTTTGTCTTGGTCTGTTTCTGTGATCATTTGTATTCTCATTTTCTGGTACATGAATTACAGAAAGGGAAAAATAGAACCAATCAACGAACCAAACGAACGAACAATCAAACAAACAAAAACAACTACCCCAAAGCTTGTTGGGTGCTGCTGCTACGAAATCAGACAGATGCATCTCCCAAAGTCTTTGTTGAGATCAAGACTGTGGAAAGAAAAGAGAATCATGCCTTTGGCCCTCCCCCTTTTTTTGGGTGCAAATTACATAAGTGTGTGTGAGTGTGTGTGTGTGTGTGTGTGTGTGTGTGTGTGTGTGTGTGTGTGTGTGTCTACACATTCAAGATGAATGTTTTTATTATGTGAAATTACAGAAATTAAATAAAGATTACTGGAAAAAAGGTGTGTGTGTGTGTCTGTGTGTCTGTGTGTGTGTCTGCGGAGGGGGGGGGAGAGGTGTTGAATGACAAGCTAGTTTATGTGATACTGGAAGCAACATCAGATTTATGTTGAATTCATTCTTTATCATCCACTTAAATGAAGAAAAATTGTAAAAATGTAATGAACATATAATGATTATTCAATTTCAGAAGTAGAGAGAAAATAGAAGTACTTAACAACCATATTAACCAAAGCAATATCATCTATCAGCATCTTGTGCATAATAATAATTAAGGCAAGCGAAAGCAACAGAAGTCACGATGGCATTAGATGAAGGCAGGTGAGACTCAATCTCCTTTATCCCGGAGGGTTCTGGAAGACCATTTAAAGCTTCAAAAGGACTGAAGTATGATTTTGTCAAAGGGAGATATCGCAAATATTTGCATACATCTAGCTATCCTTTGAGACTCAGTCATTGCATTACTGTCGTCATCTGATAAAAAAGAAAGAAAATCACAATGGTTTCAGCCAAAATGTTTATACAACCCTATCACCAAGAAGATATATACTTCCTTACTATATCACCATCTCATTTTCATATTTTACATCAAATTACTTCTAACGCCATTGAATAAGAAACTTTACAATTCACTGCGTATACATAGACGGTGTGAATTCTCACTATATCTTTAAACAATGCTAATCAATCTGGATAGTTTGGGATCGTTTCGTCTAAAAGCATGAACGACATAAAAAGAACAACGTTTTGTAAGAAGTATAGTTCTCTCATTATCCTATTTCTTTTGTAAAGTCTTCACTTTCTCAATGATCCACCCAAAAAGTGTCAATTCATTTTTCTTCATATTATTGCTTTTTATAAAAATCATGCTCATGACAATGCAATTCGATGCATATTTTGTTTAAGAGACAAAATGAAGACACATGATAAACATAGCAAGCAGATTGATATTTAAGAATGCAACATGTCTGAAACAGACAATATTCTGTCCAAGGGTATAAATGGACTGGCGATATTTCTTGAAGCAAAATGACAAAATAAAACAACAACAAAAACACTATTCGAGCTTTTCATTACGTCCTGCTTAGCGGATGACGTCATAATAATATTTGCTCTTATCGCTGTTGCCGTTTAACCATGCCCCCTCAATATTACAAGGTTGTATCAATTATATTTTTCCTTTTTTTCTCTCTAGGTGTGTTGACCAATAGGATCCCCTTCCCCCTCTCTCTCACACACACACAACATCTCCTGACACACTGCATACTCTTATCTAAAGTATTTAGTTTCAAATGACAAGTTGTAATAGATTTATGCTTTTAAATGAAATGGATCTCGACGGTGCTAATCTCTTTTAGGTGTTTTGATTGTTTTGTTTAAGATAGCTGTAAATGTTCCTTCATTTTGTTTATTTATTTGTTTGTTTTATTTTTTTTTGCCAGTGCAGTATACGTGCAGCGAAGGAGGTTATTCTCATAGTTAATCAACTGTGTGATTTTATGATTTCGAACATAGATATTTCCTTTCGTGCTATTTTATGTTTTGGCCCAGAAATCAACTGCCCTCTGTTTCCTTTATCCACCCCCTCCTCCCCCCCCCCAAAAAAAAAAGTGTTTCAGCTTTGGTGAGCAGTTTGAGCCTTGGCTACCCCTAATCATGCTAATCGATGGTGGCTTTGCTTCTTTGGACAATTGGCTGACATTCTTTACCTTGTATGCATGAATATTTCATGTCCTCGTCAGACTCGGAGAGTGCGTGCGTGCTTGCTGCCCCCGAACGAGGCACTGTTTAGCCTGCCAGTGAAATCGATACATTTACCCGGCTTCTCTAACAAGACACCGGTCTTCTGTTTTCCGTTGTATCGATCCAAATTTGTCAGGTACCCCTGTATGTGTTCAAACACCCGTGGCAGCCCCATCACGACAAGTAATGCTGTATTATTGTCGTGCGTGCACACTCGTTCATGCGCAGCCGAGGACGCAGAGAGGTTTGAGTTATCTAAGCACGTATAAAGTCACTCCATTTGGCGATGTGTCGTCTGCGCCGAATGCACGCGACCGAGGAGCAGAGGCGTTGCTAGGTACGCCGCCTGACCTTCGTGCTACCTTATCTCTTCCACTATGTGTAGTAGATTTTATTTACCATTTCGAACCTTATGCTCATTTATCGCTAACCACTAGCAGCCCACCTCTACTTGACATTTTTCTGTTCGTGAGCAGCCGGAAGCCAAAATCTACGCAATACCTAGTTTATCCCTCCATCGGGGGGAAAAACCAGTTCGGATATTAACTGGAACAAAAGTCACGGCCTTTAACAGCCTGCATGTTTACGTGGATTTCACACTTCATCATCATGGACGAGATGCAATGATAACTAAAGAAGCGACCAGAACGTGATCATTGTCAAGACGGAAAGCATACGAGTGCTTTTGCCGCAAATTTACCTCGAACTCGTTGAGATCATGAGCGGATTTTTTTTTCTAGCACTTTGGAGTGGTCTGTAGCGTGGGCTTGATTCTGCAGTGCTTCATCTATTTCCGTTGGACACCTTGTGCTACGTCAGTCAGCCAACAAGGATCTGATCATACGCTGATTGGTGCCCTACAAATTAGTGACCGCAGGTGATTTTCTATGGATTCAGACGAACTGACAACATGTGCTGTGTGTCTATCACACCGTAACGCAGGACTATAAAACCGCCATTTCAACAGTATGTTACCTGGTGTGCAGAGTATGGGACATCAAAACAGAATGCGAGGGGATTCAGAAGAGACGTCTGCAGCGAAATATGGGAGCGAAGCTATGAACGACGACAACTTCCTCCCGCCCATCGACTCGCGATGGTGTGCGACGAGTGACGTGAATGACGACGTCGATTATACCGAGGATGACAACGATTGCAACCAGCTCGCAGAAGCGGTTCATTCGCGGAAAAAGTGCGAAAAGAAACTGTCGAAGTCGGGACGATTCATAGTAAATAAGTCGTCGATGTCGGACAGTTTCGTGCTTCCGCACATAAGCAACAGTTCTTCCCCCGATGGGGTCAGGAAATCGAGAACGGCGGGCTCGCACTGGAGCCAAGGTGGTGACTCAAGATCACGCAATGGCATGCCCATCTCGAAGAGTTGTCCCATTCTGAAGCATCGCAATGGGTATCGGTGGGGGAGAGAGGGGTCGGAGGACGATGACGACGATGACTCGGACGAACGGGAATTCCTGTCGATGTCGTACAATGTAACTACCAGAACCGAAAGGGACGATGTATGCTACAATGACGTCGAGAAGACGAATCGATTAGCAAAATTGGAAATGAACTCAAAGATGAGAAGGATGAAATCCAAGTCAACGAAACCGGCAGTAAGCTCGTCGTCGCTGGCCGACACGAAGCTGCCGGACATCTTCTGCAGTGAGCGGTCGCCGCGGGGACACCGAGACGGCAACAATAACGGTGGAGGTGACCGACGTCGGACTCGAAAAAATGTCTGCCAGGGCAAAGGGAATGCCGAGCTGGAGAACGACGGTGGCCACGAGATGGACTACGAGTTGGAGGTAACGGCTTGGAGAGGAGAACAAAGCGAGGATGTCCATCATGACAAGGACGCGGCGGCAGCAGGTGAAAAGGACGGGATCAATAAGGATGAACCGGGCAAACCCAAGGCCAAACGCAAAGGCAGCAGCCATAGACCCCCTATCAAATCTAAGAACTCCGATCTCAAATGCAGAGAGTGGTTACAAGACTCGCACCACTGAGCAAAACTCTTCTGCTGATATTATCAAGGAGCTTCAAACATTGATGTACTAGTATATCACAGGAAGTCTGTCTGTACGTCGTGCTATTCAAGTACCAGTATTGTTAATTTGGTTTTTTTTTTTTTTTTTTTGTACGGCTGTGCCTTAATGTTGTCTACACGAGGTGTGACTCCGAAAAAGTGCATTAATTAGGTGGTTATTTTCTGTTTCAGTTTGACACTTTATTCCACTTTTCTCACGTATTCTCAGAGTAGGCCTGTATCAAATTCACTGGACAATAATTGTGAAGGAATATAAGTTGTACATAAATGCGTGATATACTTCCCGACATTGTGTATCAGCTGCCGCTTACATGGTTTCATTTCTGTCTCGTTGTTCTCTCGCACAAAGGCACTTATGTTTCGACAGGTTCCTGACATTGTGAAGTGTGAAACTAAAGCCAAAGAGAAAATGTTGCGCATATTGTAGGGCTCGGCTTTTTGGGTATCTGATCTCTCTCTATCGCACAACTTTGGATCTTGCATAAGCAAGCTACAGGCAAAATGACAAATTGATAATTATTGCGCCAAGAATGTAACAGATTACTCATTGTAATGATTTCATGGTAGCAGTTTAATTTAACGAACTGTAGAGGAAAACGCGTAATTCTCCTTTTACGGCAGTGTCATTTTTGTCCGCCATTCAGTGTTCTATGAGAACCATTATTATTCGAACCCTGGTGGTATCAATGTTCCGCTTTGATTACACTGATCGCCATTGTAGAGCTGAGCTCTAGTTAGGTTGTTTAACATCTGACGTTATAAACAGGGCATCATGTCACAGACATAATATCACAGCCGTGTAATTGACACCCCCGCCTGTTTGCCCATTTCTGTTTTCTCGGAGCTCCCTTTCAAGAATGGGACCCATTTTTGATTAAGCAGTCGTGGTTATCATTCTGCTCAAAGGATCCGCAGCTATCAATCTCGAAAACGTATGACCCGACGACATGTCTGTATCCATTGTTAATCGACACCGATATCATTTGTCCAAGTTTTATCTTCATTGCTCAATCTGTCATTTCCTTTTTCTTTGAATTTTCTTAAACAAAGACTTCACAAATAACTGTTTAATGACGAATATTCGATCTCGTTTAGCCTGTTCTCATAACTGACAAATTGAGATAGAAGGTGCAAACGCATGGTGATTTTGAATCTGCTGGATTTGTGCTCTCTCCAATTGTTATTGTAGATCTGGTGATTATTGGTCGGAACAAAATAATGGTTTAAGATCACAGGATGTTTTCATTGTTTTTGTACGCATCATTATTTTGCCAAGATTTCATAATATAACATGAGAGAGATACAAATTTGGATACAGACATTATACGGTACATATATAATCGCGTAATTACAGGTGATGATATGGCAACGAAAAAGCTTGAGATTAACATCGAACATTTTGCGATATAATTACACAAACGATTTGATTTTGCCATGACCTTTCTCATTTCGATTGCGATAGGAAAAAAAAGTTTGGGTAAATCAATTGTTTCAGTTACGACAGGACATCAGATGGTGCGATTGACTAGGAGTAGTCCGAGAGGGGACCACCAAAGAATCAAACTTCGAATATCCAGAATTGTTCTCCTTGCCGTTTAAGAGATGCACTGCCCCAATGTGAAATCTCACATAACTTGTTGAATAACAAAGATTTTTGTTTTGCTCGTGCTTTTTTAATCTGAGCGGAACACCGGCGCCATAGGGGCAATTTCAAGGCAGTGATCTGAAATCTGTTTGAAAACATCCCAAACAGTTCAATTACACGCTGCTCGTTGGCCGATGCGTAATTACGAGCTGAGAGTCAGTGAATGACGTAGTTTCTTTGTAACTTGCTCCGCTAAATTTTTCACTGCTGAGTCCATTTTTCCCTTCCTCTTTCTTTCTAAATTCATGGGGGGGGCCTGCGTGCCTGCGTGCCTGATGCTCAGAAAAGCGCAACCAACCAAGTTCAATAGACTGGTAAGAATGAGCTGGCGAACCCAATCGATGGCTGGAAACAGAGAGCCGATCTGTTACCATTTACTTCGGATAGGATCGTGAAAGGACGTTTAGTTGCTACACATTCCAAACATGTGACAAAAAAGGAGAAAACGTCAATGAAGAAAAAAAAAACCAACACAATGCGACATAGGAGCAGACTACCGGAAGTTGATACCAAAAGAATACTAGTAATGTGCTACTATAATTCATACGCGATGACGATTTTTGTACGTCATCCGTTTTTGGTGAATGCGTAAATTGAATACCTATTGTAATCTCTTGGCAGGAGCTTGTGGCATTGTGTTCGTATTTTTCATGAGCGCGTGTGCGTTTACGTAATTTAATCGTTTTTTGTGTCATTTCCATGAAGTATTTTGACTAACATTAATTGACCACCATCAGGTGTACACCCTTCGATACAATCTTACGAGCAACGCTAATCTCCAGTGCATTACATTGTAGTTTTCATGGATATTTGGGATAAAAGTGTGTTTATTAACGACAACACCGTCCATAATCTTCCCTTTCTTCTGACACCGTCCAAGCATGCCATACTTTGTTACAAGTGCTGTGCTATGATGCTTATACGTGTGCAATAATAAGTGCTAGAGGGCCATGGTGTAATATTTAAGTTGCGTTCGGTATACGGTAATGTCATTAGTGTCTATGTAGGACCTATAAACATTGTATTTATGGTCGAGTAGCACAACACGGACGCCAATTTACTTTGCACATGAATTTTCTCAGAAAAAGAGTATGATTGTACCTTATGATTATAATAATAGTAGTAGTACACAATTAAGTTTATGTGATTTTTAGTGCATGTACGAAGATGAAAATGGAGCATGCTGTATATTTCTTAAATGTATCGCAGATTCCCTCTGTCTCTGTCGAAGTCTTCTCGTATTCTGTGAGGGATAGCTTCAAGTTCTTTATCTAAGCAACCTCGCCTTGTAGCCTATAAGACGCTCACATTTTTGCAAACAGCTTTTGGAAAAAATGCTCCATGATGGCAAGCCATTTGCTATAATACTGGCTCTGAATATATATATCGTTGTAAACCAGATTATGAAAAAGGTTAAAAATCACAAATATCTCCTTGCCTGTTTGCTAATCACATTATTATTGTTGATCAAGTTCTAGTTGATTTAGCCAACTCGTGCACTGGAGGCAAATAGTGATGATAATGCCTATGATAATGATGATGATGATGATGATAATAATAATAATGATAATGATAATAATAATAACAGTAATTATAATGATAATAATGATAACGATAATATCAGTGATAAAGACAATTATCGAAAATATCTTGAAAGAAATACACCTTATGCCTCACAACTTCATCAGAAGCTGTTCTGAAAATGAATTCTTTTTAAAAAGTTATGGTGATGTAATTTTGAAATAATGAGAAATGAAATGATTAAGAAGATTGCAGACAATGATCGTCTGATGTTGTCACATTTTGCTTTGTTTTGTGGCCTTGATAGTTTCATCATTCTTTCAAACATTTTGCCACCAGGAATTCCCTCGTGAAAACTTGATATATGTCTGATCATTCTTCTTCCATGATCGTAATTCTCTTGCACCTTGCTTGTCAAGACGACTCAAAGCCCTAAACATTTAATGTCGGCGGAATTATTATGTCTGATGATGCGAGAAAGGGATACACTCCCCAAATAGCAGCAGTATTATGATGAGTATAATTTGGAGCATCAGATTAACGTAATGATTCATTTGCCTTTCACAACATCAGAGCCCATTTAACTTCAAATTCGCGGTAAATTGTTCCGATATAATTGTCTCATTGTTCACAATGTATCTTACAAATTCAGCATAAACCCATGTCTTAGAAGAGGCTAATTTCTATACTAGTCAATAACTTTGTTCGATCTTTATGGAAATGCGTCGTTAAAAAGATCCACACGCTAATTGTGGATACTTATGTGAGGTATGACAGCTTAATCCACTGTATTAGACTGTTTCATCGAATGCAATTATCATAGTGTTAGGTATCAATATTTCATTATGTATTCATTTTCTCTTCGCCCCTCACGAGTCGTTACTGATGGTTAACGTATGCTACATGTGTACGTGGTCACTACACTCCTCCAAAACAGAGACGTTGTATAAATGACGAGAGCAATGTACTGTTATTCCCACTTCGTCTGCATGGGCATAACCACCCTGTATAAAAAGAAATTACACTGATTATAACCATGTACACGTATGTAAAAAAAGAAAGAAAAGTAAAATTATTATATTGTAATTGCAAAACAAATAAATGGAATTCGAATTCCTTTTGAGATCAAGCTTTTTCCTCTTGTATAAGTTATACAGTCACTTTTTTGTCTAAATGGTTATCTGTACATTATTACAGTGCATGTATGTATTGTTGCTGATGACATGATTGTGTTATGCCGTTTCGTATAAAATTTATGCGCTTCAAATATTATACATCACTACATGTTCCTTCTTCGCACGCGATATAAAAGACACTGCTAGTCGTCGACCCTGCACAGTGCACCTGTATCAAATTTTCGTTTATCTGCTATGATCTAATTTATTCTACAATAAAAAGAAAGACATTACAAGTAGGAAGCTTTTACTGCAGAAATCACAACGCATTCCTCGATTTCTACCGAGTTGGTGATCCACGCCTATAACGTTCAAGTTTATAGTAGATGAGTTCAGGGTGACTATTTATAGATGATGCATGCCTTGATACATAATCAATTGAAGCTAAATCCTGGCTTTAGGTCAGCCTATTCTTCTTCGGGTAATTGGTGGGGTAATTTAAATTTGGCGAATGTTTGCAATCGGCCCATGACCGTGCATACAATAGCGGGGGATCATTGTCGGGGTTATAGTTCACCTATCCCGGCAATGGAACAGGGGCCATTTTTTTTTTTTTTTTTTCGGAAGTGATGGGTAAGGGCGCCCCATCATGCTGAGTGAGAACGCTTCGCTCCGGTGGTTCCCTCAACAATAGTCACATAGTTCCCCTTAAACCCCAAGCAAAGCGTCAATAGACGCTAATTCTTTTGTTCGAGTGTGTTTAGATGGTTAAGGAATGAAGGTATCTTTTTCCCGCTCTATTCAGAGAGTCTCTTATAATCTGCTCAAGGCATTTCGCCCCTAGTTAAGTCGTTCACTATAGCCATCACAACTGGGTGCTATCAAGGAGGTACTCCGGAGAGCCAAGTATAGCTATCTCTTTGGTGTGATGGCGACCAAGCGGCCTGTCTGTACGTTGTCTAATCTTCAATTTTAAGGGCTGTGTATCTATTTTTAGTGCACACTTCAGTTTTGCTCTATCAATAGGGCCTACACTGCTTGATAACAGAACATTCGTGCTTATCGTTCCGCGGAGACTCAAAGTTTGTTCACGTGTCCGTCTCAGTAATCGAAAAAACAAAACAAAACACGACTATTTCTCAAATGTCCCTCCCTCTGTAACACACTCAGACACAGAGACATTGACGCACACACACATAAGTATGATATACCAATCCATTAACTCTTTATCATTTATGTAAACGTTCATTTATAGAATAGCTATCTCTTATTCATACATCCTTCGATTCGCGTGCAAACGACTGAAAAGAGCTACGGAATCGTCGGGTTGACGCAAGTATTACATCGTTACGAGGAAGAAAAGAAACATACAAAACAACCTTCTTCTTCTTTTTCTTCTTCTTCTTCTTCTTCTTCTTCTTCTTCTTCATCTTCTTCTTCTTCCTTTTCATCTTTTCCTCCTCCGTTTATGTCTGAGATTGACGAGCGTGGGTCGCAGATAATGATCAGGATTGGACACCTTCCTGTTAGATATTGATATATCAAGGTGCAGAGTTGGAGAGATTGATGTGGAGTTTAAAGAAGCCGACAAAACGGGAAAACCGGCAAAGGTGATTTTCACTGTTGCACCAGGGAGGAGGGACAGTCTCTTCCACCTCCGTGGTTGCATCTTATTGTAAAATTGTGATTAAGATACGGCTATAGAGAAAGAGTTCAGAGGGCGGGGAAACGAAAGGTATTGATAGGGAGTTACGGGGGAGATAGAAAGATCAGGAAGTTGCGAATTCTTTTACCTGTGTACAATAATTCTATCATGCTCTCATGAATAGCGTTGTTGGCCTGTCCGTTTGCTTGTTTGTTTCTTCTGGTACTGCTGTTTCAAATGCCAAGGTAGAACTGTCTTTGGACATTACGAGCAAATGTCGAAATTGAGAAATGTCCTTCAGAATTGTCCTTGAGATAATAAGGCTCGCGTGTCGGGCAACGTGTCAGAAATGACCTTCAACAGACATTAAAAAAACCCCGAGGCATATCATAAGATATTAATAGATGTCATTCATAACAGAGCAAAGGAAAGGAATTACCATGCACGATGCGATATTTTCATCGCTATTCCAAATTGGTTATACTAATCGTCATAAAATATGTCATAGTCACTCATGTGCCTTCATGGAGCCCAGTTCTATCACCTCGTTAATGGCGCCAATTTAATGTCTAGCGAATGGGCATTTCCGCGAGTTGTGCGACATGACCACCAAAATTTTACCCGCATATTTTAGGACAACGGATAATCTTACTTTGTTAGCCATAGTTTGAAGTGTGTGAAACCAACTTTACCTTTAAGAAAAGTTCCCTTTTGTGCATTTTTATACCTTTTGAAACCAGAAAGCATTTTTTGACCTAAAAATCCCTAAAAATGCATTTTTGTTGCTCTTTGTGATTATTTTTTATATTTGAGGCTCAAATCAAACTGTGTTTGGTTTTACAAATCAAAAATATATTAATCTAGCAGTAAATAAAGTGGAGACCTCGATATAAGGTACGTGCTTCGGACACCAGCTCGAGAAGCTGCTGTAACGTGAGTTACCGAAACATGAACTTTTTAACCTAGCAATTTTACTATGCCCAACTGAGACATGGTATTTTGGATTATCAAATAACTATGCAGCACACATCCAAGAAATATGATGGGACTTATAGTCTTTGCTTCAAATTCTCATAACAGAGGTCTTAAAATTGTAACGTGAGTTACCATGTAACGTGAGTTACCACAATGTAACGTGAGTTACCGACATGTTTTTTCTTTAATACCAAGAAATGATATGAAGGTTGCGATTGTAAGTAACCAATGAGTACGTGATTACTGAACTCTTGTATTAAGATTCTATTTCCAGTAGATTGTTATTCTCTTGGTCTCTCTCTATCACCAAACCAACTGGTCTACATGTACAATGTATTAATTACACATGTTCATCACATGTGCTTCAACAGGTTCCATATTTACTATTTAATATTACAGTGCATGTATACTGATCTGTTACGAAAGTTGTTAAAAGACATTTCCTCTAAAGCTGCATGGACCTTGTTCCAGCAAATTATCAAAATTTTGTGATAACTATTAATAGCCTCCTGATTGGGATAATCACTGCATGATTACTCTTGAAAAGTTCTTGTTTTTGTAATTCAAGTGATTACTATTTGACATTTCATAGTTTATACCTACCTGTATAGACCAAAGTCATTGTTTATGAGGCTGAAACATTTACATGTGAACAGAATTTTAAGATTGGAGCTCGCTTCCTGCTGTTTTTTCTGAGATTTTTGAGAACTGAACATTGTGAATTTGACATGCTTATGTGTTTTATACATTTGTACTATTCTACTCTGAGGTTTTAGCTATATTGTTGCAAAATCCTACAATGAAACTTTTCCATGTTTACTATAATTTCCTTTACATGCTGATCTATTACCAAAAACTTGTTGAATGTGAACCTCACTATCAGACATTTTCTTTAAGAGCTGGACAGTCATGTACCTTTAATAAAGCAAACTATCAATATTTTGTGATATTAATAGTTAGCCTCCTGATCACAAAATATCTACTATTCATGTTTTTCATTGGGATTTACTGCTTCAGTCTGCTTGATTACTCTAGAAAATACTGGTATACTTTTTACATGTATGTACAATTTAGATAATGGCTACTTGACATTTCATAGACCAAAGCCATTGTTTTTTAAGGCTTAAACATTTATGAACATGTTTTATTAAACTGATCAATACTGGTAGCAGATAAATTTATCTGCAGTTTCTGTAATTCAAGTCTAATTTCTGTACCAGTTTTAAACTACTATTATGATAGTATAAGAATTTGTTAACAAATCAAACATACGAACAATTGATTATTGAGTAATTCAAACAATTATCAAATAATTGGAATATAAATTGCATTGTTTAAAAGTTAAAAGATTTATTGAAATATTCATTTCTGAACCTTTAAACTCTCCACAGACTGAATGTACAGGTCTCTAGTCTCGTGACTCAGTGTATTAAGTGGAATAGTTTATGGATGACTTGTTTTATCTAGATAGCCTGAAATCCATTTAAATCTAGTAAAATTAAAAAAACAATCAAATCAAATTCTCAATTAAATCCTCAATTTCTGATGCATTTGTTAACTGGAAAAGAGTGTAATTTAATGAAATAGACTCTGTTTCATAGCATTTTGTTGAATACAATTTTTGTCTCAGTACAAATGAAAGCTTGGAAAACGACTCAATTAAAAATGAAATTTATCTTCAAGTTGGTATTCTAAATGTAAAGTTTCCTGCCTTTTGGTAATCTCATGGATAAAATGGGATTAATTACTGTCAGATCAATGTTAAAATCAATTTAGATTCTTTATTCATGGAGTTTGTTTGTGAAAAAAAGTTGTCTTGGTAAGTTTTCTTTGGATTATTAAGACAAAAAATCATCTTGTGATCATGTGGACAAACTGTAACGTGAGTTACCGTAACGTGAGTTACCGCTTCACATGACGATACCTGGAGAATGTAAGACAATTTGAATTTTTACCATACTCGGTGATGTATGCTGTTAGTCCATGACTTTGACACAATAGACTTTAAAGTCTCTCTGTTTCTTGTTTGAGGAAACTTTTGAATATAAGACACGCCAAATTTTTGCATGTCCAAATTATGTAACGTGAGTTACCGACATTTGTAGTGTTTTTTCTCATAGTTCTCATAAGAGTCTGTGGATGTAATGTTGCTGTGAGGTGGGATGGGGGTGCATGATACTCATTCACATATAGTAACTCATATCACTAATTAAGTTTTAAGGATATTGATCTCAACGACCTAATTTTGAGTTCAAAATGTAACGTGAGTTACCGTGGAAATGCCATCGATTCATTCATGCGTTTGACAGAATCCGTTCTCCTGACAGTCAGTCATAATAGATAGATCACGCCCTAGACCCATCAGTGTTAATAATGACACACTTGTTTGAATTAGCATGCATGTGTGCTTTATTGGAGTATAAAGTACGCGACGTTATATACATTATTGAAAGATGCATCATAAGCACAACTTTATGTGTCTGCATCTAACGCCAGTTTATAGTGTAAGGACTGCATTGCAAACACTTATTCTGGAAATAACTTGAGCTGCACTGAACTTGCGATGAGGACAAAAAAAAAATGATTCAACGGAAAAACAGTGGTAGACAACTTTATAAATGCATGTACTGACAGTTGTAATAAGCTTATTGTAGGTCGACAGTAACGATAAAAAGCGTTGTTTTTCTTTTTCCTTTTGATTTTTGGTTCGTTTGTTTGTTTTATTTTGTTTTTGTTATTTGGCATCGTTACGACGTCTTGTTTTTCCAGTGGTCTATGATTTGACGCAACATCTTAGGTAAACAATACAAACAAATAAACAAACAAACACGGGTAGATGGGAATAAAGATTACGATAACTTTCCATCTTATGAAAAGAATTTGTGCTTTCGCTTTTAAAACGGCTTGCATCTTATTTTTTTTTTGTTCATACTATTTTTTTTATATGTTGTTTATTTTTTGTTTTAATTCACATACGTTCATGTTACACAGGAGAAACATGACATTTATTTGACTGGTTTTTTTTTTTGAGTAGTTTCGGTAAAGTTATAATGGGGCTCTCAGCCGCGGGGTCCTGTCATTGTACTGCTCTGATGGCCTATTATATGTTTTATGATCATTAATTCCTAATATCTCATCTGATCGATTGCACATGAGTGCTAAGGTAAACGCGATAAACAATTCTAATTTCAGGAACACGGGAGCATCATTGTCAACTCATTTGCTTTTTACCACAAAATTTCGATGAATTTTCTTGCTGTTCATCTTAAAATGACGTATTTTTGCTTTCGCTATATCCGAAATAGTATCGAGTAATTCTCAAAGCCAGCTAAAGAGTCTAGTGCTTACGAGCTCAAACTTCGGCAGGGTTCATTTATGTATTACACTCTATCTCCTCCGCATTGTGTATAGCGTAGTAGACCATTTCCAATTTTAATTCATTCAATAGACGATTCTATAGCTGTAGAGAAAAGGTTACTTACATGAACACAATCACAAGAATAGAAGCCCGAAGAATGAGTAATGAAAAATAGATTAGGCTGAGAGGGTTTGTCAATGACCATCCTATTACGCAAGTTTCATTTCACGATGCTGATTCAAAATTCCCAAACAATACGGCCCATAGAAGACAGTTTTTGCTGGTGGGATTGGACAGTGGTATAGCCATGATACAAGTATTTGGATGTCAGAGAGAGAGAGAGGGAGAGAGAAAGGGGGGGGGGGGAGGAAGAGAGAGAAAACAAAAACAAGAGAGGGTGAGTGTGGAAAATAAATAAGAAAGATGCTATGAAAATGTATATAGATAGACAGTCGGACAACTAGATAAATAGACAGATATAACTAGATAGATAGAATGATATCAGATAGAATATAGATAGGTAAAGCTGAAGAAAGAGTGTGTGTATGTATATACAAGGGAGAATGATAAAGAAGTAGAAATATTCATCAGTCATTATAGGTGTAAAGAGCACGGAGTTTAATATCAGTTAAAATTAAAATGTAAGCTTCATCTCTACACTGTTTCTGGAAGGACTTTTTCTTTTTCTTTACACCATGCTCTACAAAGAGAACATGGACATGATGGACGTTTAATTCAATGCAGTGTGTAAGTTCAACATAAATTGCTGAAAATTAACAGTCCTCAGTGCTTGCGTGCACGTGACGCTGGCCATGCAGCGCGTATAAGCCTATCATAATATACGTGTAGCTGTTTGCGTGTGTGCCCAACAACAAAATGTGCGTTAGACAACTTACTATTTACACCACAACCTGGCTGAATGAACTGAAATAGAACAAAAAAGTAGATACAGGTACTTGTACAGTACATTAATAATGCTTCGTGCATTTAACTCACGAGTCTAAAAACCACACTTCTGCGATTTAATGTATCTTTTTGTTATAATTACAATGTCATATTTTCATTGTTGATATTCATAAGGTAAAAGGAAAGAAAAACAAAACAAAACAAAACAAAACAAAACCCACCGCCTAACTCTTCCTTCATAAATTGCAGCCATACTGTGGTCATAATCATACCTCATTTATTGGAGGCGATAAAGAGTTTTAATTTAAGTAACACCTTTATTTCGCTGCCTCTATCAAACTTTGTCCATGTTATCGATTCTTCTCTATAGAATTTGCTTGAATTGATTTGATCATTCCAGGAAAAAGAAGAAAAAAAGGAAGAAATGTCGTTATGGCGGCAGCCTCCGCCATATCATTATGGTTCTCCCAATCCTGTCTAGATCTAGAGTACGTCCTGACAATGGATGAGACGACAGTTTCACATGATTGGCAAAACATTGAAGTGCCATCGGTTTCATTTGGATGGATGGCTAAAGAATTTGGCAATTTGAACATTTTTACGTGACCTGTGAGCCCATGGCAGACTATGTTTCAAGACCAAATCACTAATAGGTAACATCCATTTTTATGAAAATGCTTAATTTGAACTCACTATTTTCGAAATATAGGAAAAAATTGTTACATAATAATATGAACATCTTCACTTGACCTTTGACCTTATTCATGACCAAAATCTTTCCCTGCGGAATCATTGTGCAGAAAATACATATAGTTTTTAACTTTGATAAAGTTTATGCATTAGGTAATCTCAAAGGCATAGAGGAAAAAATGCAATTTCAGTATTAAATAGTAGAATTTTAGCATCTTAATCTGACCTTTGACCCTAACCTTTGACCCATGATCCCCAAATTACCAAGAGAATTATTGTCAGGCAGTACATATAGAATATATGTACTAAGTTTCACGAGCCATTTCCGAGATAATCATGGAGAAAAAAAGATGACATTTTAATATTTTCCCTTGACTTTTGACCTTTGACTTTTGAGCCTATATTGCCCAAAACTTTTTCTAGAGAATCTCTACCTGGTGATACATGTACACACTAAGTTTCAACAAACACCTTCAGGCAACGTATAGATGTGGGGCAAACAGTGGAATTTTCAAAATTTGACCTTGACCTTTGACCTTGAGCATGTGCCTCCCAAAATTGATAGGCACGTCTTCGGTCCACAATGTGCTAATTTTCATCCGGATACCTCAAACGGTTTTTAAGTTACCCTGTCCCAAAACTAATTACGGGCAGAAAGGATGATAAACTATTTCATATAATCAGCCCAAAGCTTGGAGAGAAGCTCCCTAATCGAAATGAAATTAAAGTGATGAGTGTCTGTTCCTCAATAAATGGATAACGAGTAAAGGTCAATCAAAGATCAAATTCGTTGTGGATTGCCTTTCAAAATATCAAGCTCACAGTTTAATTTCATTGGAAAAAAAAAATCAACGCTTACATAACTTTGATATGAATAGGCAAGATTTGTAGACATATAGATATGGGTACATATACATAAGAAAATGATACCTTTTCTACTGGAGCTTGATTGTAAAGTCATCTGATTCTGATAAGGGGTTCATATTTTGAAAACTAGTAACCAGATTTTACAGATGCCATGCAGTCTTTCCAATTAAGGGTTAATTGGGTGTCTCACCCCTTGTCCAAAACATCAAGAGAAATGGTCAGAAAGCCGGCCACCATGCAGAGGAAGTTTTTTTTTTCAATAGAAAATCGGCTTTTAAATTGACCAGGTGCAAGTTTTTTTTTTGTTTTTTTTAATGGAGGACACGGTGAAAGACAATTTGAATTAGCATTGCTTACATCATTATGAAGTCGCGTAATGAGTTTGGTATATGGCACATAATTTTAAGATCAAAGTGTCTTAATACTTGGAAATATTGGACACTCCTGATGGTAAATTTGTCTTTGACACCATGTAGACGTCCTTAGGCGTTGTAAGGAAATAAATAACAAACTGAAATTTCGCAGCAATACTCGAAGTTTTCGCTGCCTATAAAAGGTCTCTAAAGACTATATAAAATGACCGCGTTCTTTTAGTCAATTATTAATCGAACTCACGCAAAGAAATAAAAGTTAAAATGAGATGGCAAATTTCTTTAAGCTCTGCATTTTCAGTGACAAACAATAGTGAACGGATAAGGGTAAGCCTACAGGGGAAGGGATTAGACAATGCGGTACAAAATTAATATAAAATGATTTATTGACCAACTAATCATGTACACATAGAGGCAACAGAAAAAACAATAAAAAATAACAACAATGAAGAAAAAATACAAACTTAAAAACACAAAAACAACAATCTTCTTTCTGAGGCCGACAAAGTAAGATTTTGACAAAATTAATGTACTTTTTCGACGGAAAGCCACTTTCAAATAAAATGTAGTGGACGTTTTTGGCATGAGAAGGAATAGGCTGTTTTTCAGCTACTTTAAGTATATCACAATAGAGCTGGGTGGTCATTCTACAACTTTGAAGCAATTGCATTTGTAAAGCATTTGAGTTTTGACAAGGGGTGTTTGCATACAGGTGATTCGGAGATAACTCTTGAAAAAAAAATTGTGCCCGTGTACTAATCGACAATCATATTGACTTGACATCGAATCTGTGTAAAGTAGGGCATTCTGTGTAGCTAGATGTCCACAGTAACATCCAGGAGTTACATCACGCTGCAACTATAATAATAAGAGGGCGTCATCAGTGTTATCTGTTTATTGTTCTCTCCATTATCATTTTCAATTAATTTGGGATATCAACGACATTTTTCTAGTTTCCTTCAATCATGTGCCTTAATCTTCAAGATACAATTTAACAATGCTAAAGTATTCAGCTGTTAAATGAAACAGCGAAGATTCATGACATAAGTATCCAATTCCATAGGGAAGGACACAATGAAGTATGAATACAGTATGTGAAAAAAAATAATGCGTCATTATGCTCACTATCGTGCCGAATTATACCACTATATTTCATACTTTTTGACGAAAGTCCCGAAGTTGGCCTATAAAAATCGCAATGCGAACAAAAGCGGTGAACACACAAGAACCTTATTTAATATAGTGTTATTAGTCCCTCTTAGTTGTTGAACTGGAGTAAATGATTTGTTTCTAGCTGGTATAAATTAATAAAACAACAATTTGTACCGCACTTATGGACAAATTGCCCTTCATAAATAGTGAACACCGAGTATTTAGTGTTATTACCCTTGCCCTGAATAGAAAATGACATGAAATCATATTATTGCAGAAAAGGCAAATAATCAAAAAGATTTTAAGCAGAAGCAATATTACTTAAGAGACTCTCAAAACACTTTGATGCAAAACATAACTATCACAGATATCAAAGATTATCCAAATAAAGATGACTTGCCTTGATGTACATTATCTCTGTATACAGTACTCGGAGTATTCTTGCCTTTCACTGTGGCTATGGCGCACATACTATTGTTAACCCTAAAAAGGCCGGGGGGGGGGATTGAATCAACCCCACCTGGACATTTTTCATGACTACTCCGCCGCGCGAAATTTTTTGACCGCGCCGTTTGCTGACTTTTTACTTTCAAGTCTCGCGCATCTTTTGACACCATTTTCGCGAAAATCGCGCATACCGTTACGACGCTGCACGACCTTTTATACATGCCTGTCAGGCCGAAAATGGCTCAAAAACGTGATTTTGTGTATAAAGTCTATGCAAATGGAGTTTTCTCTTCTTATTCATAAAGATATGATTATTTTCACTTTCATAGGCTGAAACTAATTGATTTTAGCATAATTATGCTTGAAATAGGTTCTTTCATAAATTTTGCGAAAAAAATAGAACAAAAAGTCGAAAAACAACGAAATACATAAGAAATTCATAAAACAATAAAATATATAAGAAATTGATTTTGATACCAGATTCTTTTTTCGAGTACATTGTTAGGAATGCTACAAAGAGTGTTATCACCAAGAATTAGGATTCTAGGAGCTTTACTTTCTGATTTAGAGCAAAATATATAATTTTATGCATAAATTAGCATAATCAATTATTATGACGAAAATTTCAATTTTTTTGTATAGTTTGGTAGATTAGGTAATGCATGTGCCAATTTTTGTGGCGATTGCGCGATCAACGGCCGAGATCTCGGGGGGGGGGGTTGAATCAACCCCCCCCCCCCCCCCCCCCCCCCGGCCACAGAACACCCAACAAAGCCCGGCCTGGTTAGCGTTAAGCAGATCTGTATTTCTGTTATAAGTAAATGTTTAGAATAGATTCTATTTCATCTGAATTTGATTCTGAGTAGATCTTGATGTGTGTTATCCATCTTGAGTAAATCGAATCAAGTATATACACAGAAATTCTAAGTATGTATATGAATATGTGAAAGAAAATGGTTTGTGAATTTAATGAGAATATAGTGTTTCCACTTTTGCACAAGCCTATCTAGATTTTGGTTTCATCCCTTAGCATCACAATTTGATATTGATGAATAGCGATATATTATTTTGACCCCAGCACAAACATGCACATGCATTCGTATACAGCACTACCTGACATTTTCTGCCACTTTGATTATACTCATAATACGTTGCTATTGCCCCCCCCAAAAAAAAAGTCTTTTGCGAAGAGCAGATCTAAAGTTCAATTCACCATCGAGATCGTCAGCCCAGTCAAGCCGTGCATGCTTATGATCCACGTCGATGGTCTCCTACTTCCTTGTTGAATCACTGCTTATGTAACCATAGATATTTCATTACATTTAGTACATGAGAATGTAATGGTCTTTTGTTCCTTTGTTATAGTTATGTTTTGCTTAACTCTTTACTACAATGTTATTCCATTTTGTTTTGACTTGAGAGGCAGAATGAATGCAAACAAACGACAAACAAATTGTACATACGCCTGGTGATAACAACTAACAACTGGTGATATATATTTTTTCACAATTTAATATAAGATTGTATGATAACTATAATACTTTATTCCAACAAACATGTCTTATATTTCCGTCTGACTCTGCAAAAGTGTGCAGTCCATTTTTATTGTACTGTAGTTGATTCCATTGAACTTACACATGCAGAGGAGTATTGATCTAATATTCTCATTTTAAGGATTTTCAGGATGTCCATAGAGTATGCCAATTATTCTACTTTCTATACTTCCTTTTCATTACTCTATAGAAAATCAAGGTCTGAGTAAGCGGAATAAATCTCTTCTTCAATTTCTCTTCCCCGTATTTCCACTTTGCCTTCCCCCTTTTCTCCCTTCCCTCATATTCATAAAGAAGACATTGAATAATATTGCCTCATTAATTGGGGTTGAATTTATCGAGTTATTCCAGAGGTCTTTTGACAAAGCCACTCTAATCAATAGGAAATCCCATCAGAGAGCCAAACACCTACGAACCAGTTTTTCCTTGTAACTTTATGCACCGAATCATTTATGATAGATGTCAATATAATTACGTCGTCAGTATAGGCCCATATCATTCCCGCTGCAGTGCATGGAAGTAAGATTAAAGGTACAATTTACCATTTTGAGAGCAGTGATTTGAAAAATGTTCGAGATATCACATTTTGATGCATATGTGTTGGTCAGTTGTATCACAAAACATCCTATCATATAGAAATTTTGCAATAAAGCCTTCTTAAGGAGATATCACAATCATTCTCAATAAACCATAACTGAATGACGGTTTAGTCTAAAAACATTTTTATTATAACTATTGTTCACATTTTGTATGATATGTAACAATACTCATTGATTATACTGATTTAAATTTTTACATTGTTTGTTTTGATCCCTAACTCACATTGTAGAACTATTTTGAAGCTCCGCAGCTGGGTTTTTGTTTCATCTGCAAATGGTATAAATAATGCTTTAAACGCCATCCTTGGTTTATAATATGGGAAGCGAGATCAAATGATAATAATGATAATAATGAGATCAAGATTCTCACCTCTTGACTATCAGAGTGAAAACTTTCATACGATCGAGATTCCTTGGCTCCCCTATATAATCCGCTATAATTTACATGGAAATGGAGTCTATGAATAATTATTTTGCAAGACTCTCGTTTATAATAACCGAATCTTGCAATTCTGTCAAATAAGTATAGAATTGCACTGTCTCGCTGCCCTGATTACAATCCTGATTAAGTTGAAAAGTAATGAATGGATTCGAGCGTTGGCAAGCTTCAAAACGTTGTATCTGTAAGCTGAATTTTGCCTTTTGGGTGAAGATGTATATAGGCGCCTACACACCTTGTCTCTGTAGAGATTATACAAGTCGAGGAGCTAGATTATATTGGTCATGCTCTTTGTAACTCCCTTTTTTGATATAGTACATACGCCATTGATTTGCCAATCAATTTCCATATGAATTGGTATACTCTGGCATGTGCATAATTATAATCATTCATAGTCACATAGTTACTCATTGTCTTATTTGATAGGATCCTGTAAGCGAGCATTGGTGTGATACAGAACAATGGTTGTTGCATTGAGGCCTCTTGTTAATATTGTCAAGAATATATGCGTTATAATAATATAACCGAGTATGCACATGCATTTGATATGACATACCTGCATATATGAATACATACAAACATACGTACATTAATACATACATGCACATTCATAAACATAAATATATCATGTACACACATTATCCATACATAGCAGGCCTACATACACACATTACAAAGAATGATTTTAAAAAAGAAATTTATGCCCAATTCATTTTCTGTTCTTTCGTTTTCCATATCTTTTCTCAGCCGATCCACGGAAATCACTAAAATTAGGGCCTATCAATTATCGCATGCATTCAAAGGTTTTTGAAGACCTTTATCAGACAATAAATTGCTCGTTGAAATCACAGTGATAACACCGCCTACGTGTTGAGTATGAGGCCACGTACAACACGAACAATATACGGAGACTTCAAGGTGATTGTTTTAAGTGATACTATATGGCGATGTACACCGTCCTGTTGGTTTTTTACGATGCCGTTAGCTGAAATGCGTGTCGTCTGCGGCCGTTTTATAACTTCTTTGTCAATATGTAACAAGGCCTCGCTCACAGACGACTGTGTGAGTGATTCGATGCCTTGATTGTTAATTGTCACGGCAACGCACGATTGTTGAAAGAATGAATTTGCCATCCTGCATGCTTCCCTCATTAGCATTGTCTGCGTCACAAAGAATCCATATAATGGTATATAATTTTATCTTCGAGCGGAGTATTTCTGGTGAGATTTAAAACGTGTGTCCGTAGGATGCCCAATCTGACTAGACAGTCTGCTCTGAATTACAACAGATCAGATAAAAAATCAATAAATTGCTGTAGTATTGAGGCATTGCAATTTTTTACATCGCATCTAAAAAAAAGTTTTCAGAATGTCTATATAGTTGAACAAGATATCGATGCTACCAGAATTGTTTTATCATTTTTTGTATGGGTCCCCTCGGAGAAATACCTTACTTCATCATTAGTTCTGTTTTTAAGAATATAGTTCTTGTAAATCCTATCGTATTAAACTGATAAAAAAAGAAAGAAAACAAAGAAAATTTGAGGTGATTGTGGGTCTGAAGCAAACTTGTTCAGTCGTACCTATAAACAAAATAAGATCAGTAACACATATGGAAATATGGAGCACCGATACCTGCTTAGACCACATAATATAATTGAAGGGAAAATAATAAATATAAAAGACAAAAGCTAATGTTACTATTTAAGTCTCAGAGGAGTTAATGCAATATCAATACATAACTGACAACTGATGGTAAGGATGAAGGAGATAGAATAATGTAGTGCAATTATGTGGCTTGTTCACCTTCATATACATGTGGATTGATTGAATGCAACAATATTATCAGAACGCATCAGTGAAAGTTTGGGGAAAATCAGACAATCCCTTCAAAAGTTATGAATTTTTAAAGTATCTGCACAGTCACTGCTGGATGAGAAGACTACTACAGTGTATGATGTCATGTGCGTGCAACGACGTAAAGAAAATTAAAAGAGAATTTCACAAAACTTCACTTTTTGAATAAAGTATGCATTTCTTCAACTTGTTACTGGCATATGTTAAGGGTAATATTATTCCCCCTGCTTTCTGAAAGAGAAAAGTTAAGTGTTCTTTTATAGAAAAGTGAAAATATGTTGAATTTTCTTTATTCTTTCTTTATATCGTTGTACGTATTGTGACATCACAAGCTATAGTACAGGGGCCGCGGAACTGGGGGGGGGGGGCTGCAGCCCCCACACTTTTGGTTCGTGGGAAGAGAAGAAAGAAGAAAAAAGGAAAAAATCGGGGAAAAATCATAACATCCATGAATTTGAATTTCCAAAGATTCCGCTCTTACATAAAGTTCCCGTCTAAGCACCGGCGTAGCAAAAAAGAAAAAAGAAAAAAAAAGGGGGGGCGGTGGGGACAGTCGCCCCCTTAAGATTCTGAATATTTAAATTCTGAGGGCACAAGACTTATCACTCACATTCCGAAAAATCAATAGTTCCCTCATGTATACACACAAGGGAATATCCCCTTTCAATCAACTCTTTCCTCTCTCAGTTCCCCGATCATTTTTTTTTGATAATTTCCCATATATTCCATCAAATATGCGTATAAGAGATATCTCAATTTCAACATTCAAAAGGCAAAAGCTCCCTCGTATGGGAAGGATGGGGATATCACTCTCCCATGCTTTCTCCCTGTCCCCCCCCCATAGGCCCTACAAGTAGACTATGGCTTGACCTTGACACCCCCGGTCCCAAAGGCCCCCCCCCCCCCACACACACACTGAAAAAACGTTTCGCGGCCCCTGTAGTACACTTCTCATCCTGCCTTGAGTAGGCAGAAACTTTAAAAATGCATAACGTTTGAACAGATTGTCCGATTTTCCTCAAACTCTCACTGATGTGTTCTACTAATATTGCTGCATTCATCATCAGCCCACATGTTTATGAAGGTGAACTTGTCCTTTAACATTTGAAGCATCATGGGCGTCACCAGGGGGGGGGGGGGGGTGTGCGCTGGGTGCGAACGCACCCCCCTTCAGAACCTTAAAAAAAAAAAAACTGCTTCAGTCTGCAAGCTACCTCAACGCCGGACGCTAAATAATTGTTCTTTTTTTATTTTTTCTCTTCTTTTTTTTTCATTTTGCACCAGGAGGAAAAAACAAAACAAAACAATACAAAAACAAAACAAAAACAAAAAACAAAAACAATCGCACCCCCGCTCTGGCAGCACTGATGCTATACATACAGTGTTTACTATTATCTATCGACCGTACTGTATACGTAAGGTATATTTCATTCATTGTGCAACGGATTATCAATTCAGAAAACGCGAAGCTCCGTCGTATGGGAGGGAGATACCCCGCCCACACCCTCCTCCCCCGTTATAGGTCTCCAATATCAGTGGCGTAACTGGGGGGGTGGGGGGGGGGTGGGGGGGGGCACGTGCCCCCCCACCCCCCCCCCCCCCCCCCCCGCTGGTACCCAAAAAAAAATATCAAAATGGTAATTCAAGGATTAGTAAACTGCTTTCGAAATTGACATGAAAGTGTGAGCAAGAAATCATTATTTTTTTTCTGTAAGATTTCTTTTAACCATAATTAAAGAGGCATCAATAGTGTGAAACATTGTTGAAAAAGCCCGGAGCCGACAAAAAGATTGTGATTCAGCGTGATTCCTGGTTGGCATTCTGAATGATAAGGAGGATGGAGCAGTGTACTCAGAACATCCGAACGGCAAAGAGTCGCTGCAATGTTGCGCAATGTGATGTAGAATGTACACCTCTGTACCTTAAACTTCGTTATATCAAAGCTAGAGCATGCACTGAGTGTTGCTTTACATACTATAGTCTATATTAAGACTTGACCTAGGCTATTTCTCAACTTTTCCATTTATAAAACACACACACACACACACACACACAACACACACAAACAATAAGGGGATGCTCTAAAGTGCAAATTTTGGACATCCTTCCCCCACTTGGTCACTTCGACCAGGGAGGTGACCTCTCACCTCCCTGCTTCGACGCCCCCTTGCTGGTCATACCTCCACCAATCATGAACATACACCGACATCCTTGACTACCAGTGGCGCACCGCCCCCTTAATTTCTAAACAAAAAACAAAGCTACAAACGGAAGTTTTTGGACTGTAAAATGTCAGAATTTTCACGCTCACTCGCTCGGCTCGCTCGTATTTAATCGCTATGCCATTCTCCTGATGTTGCTGCCAGTATTAAATTGCCAGCAGTTGCACCCGGTGCGGCCCCCCACCCCCTTCCTTAATTTCCAATCGAGAAGGAATAGCTAAAACGGCAGTTTTTTAGACTGTAAAATGACAACATTTTCAAGCTCGCTCGCTCCTCTCGCTCGCATTCTAATCAATTCAATTCAATTCAAACTTTATTTCATTTTTTGAAAAGAACATAAACATTTCACTTTTTGGGGTAACATAGAATAAGGTTGCATAATCAAAACAAAGCAAATTGAGAAAACATAATTGTGGAACCTTGGGGTAACAAAAACGTTGTAAGGAAAATTGATTGATTGAAGTTATACAGACGATATAATCGTTATGCCATTCTCCTGATGTTGCTGCCAGTAATTGCCAGCAGTTGCGCCCGGTGCGCCCCCCCCTTAATTTCGAAAACGAAAAAATATAGCTATAAAACGGCAGTTTTTTGACTGTGTCAAAATTTTCAAGCTCACTCGTTCCGCTCGCTCGCATTTAATTGTTATGCCACTCTCCTGATGTTACTGACACTAATTGCCAGCAGTTGCGCCCTGTGCGCCCCCCTTCATTTCCAAAGCGAAGAAATATAGCTACAAAAGTTTTTTTTGACAGTAAAATGTCAAAAATTTCAAGGTCGCTCGCTCCGCTCGCTCGCATTTAATCGTTTGTATCCCGTTCTCCTGATGTTGTTGACAGTAATTGCCAGCAGTTGCTCCCGGTGCGCCCTGCCTTATTTCCATAGCGAAAAAATATAGCTACAAACGGAAGTTTTTTTGACAGTAAAATGTCAAAATTTTCAATCTCGCTCGCATTTAATCGCTTTGCCATTCTCCTGATGTTACTGCCAGTAATTGCCAGCAGTTGCGCCTGCTGCGCCCCCCTTAATTTTCAAAGCGAAAAGATGTAGCTAAAAATGACATTTTTAGTTTACTGTAAAATACCAAAATTTTCGAGCTCGCTCGCTTCGCTCGCTCGCATTTTATCGTTCTGCCATTCTCCCTGACGTTGCTGCCAGTAATTGCCGGCAGTTGCACCCGGTGCGCCACCCCCCCCCCCCCCCTCTTTAATCTCCAAAGCGAAAAGATAGAGCTAAAAACGGCAGTTACTGGACTGTAAAATGTCAAAATTTTCAAGCTCGCTCGCTACGCTCGCTCGCATTTAATCGTTATGTCATTATCCTCATGTTGCCGCCAGTAATTGCCAGCAGTTGCGCCTGGTGCGCCCCCTTCATTTCCAAAGCGAAAAAATATAGCTACAAACCGCAGTTTGGGATTGTAAAATATAAAAATTTTCAAGCTCGCTCGCTCCGCTCGCTCGCATTTAATTATTATGCAATTCTCCTTTTTTTCCCTCTTTTCACAAAAAGTCCCTCCATGGGAGGGGTATCCCCCTCCTACACCCTCTCCCGCTTAGTTATACTTCGCTCCCTCGCCGAGGATCTCACACCACACCGTCACATAAAATGTACCCCCGTAATAGTCCTTCATAGTATATTTTTTATTTTTACTATGCTCTATAAGCGCAACTTTTACACTCTTGTTTTTACAAAAAGTTCCTACGGTGGGAGGGGGTATCCCCCTCCCACACCCTCCGCACTGAAGGAGCGGAATAGATCATCGCCGAGGATCTCACACCGTCGCATAATGTACCCCCGTATAGTCCTTCATAGCGAAAGAATTCGTGTATGTATACAATCACATGTATTATGTACGATGTAGTATGTGTAAATGTACATGATGACACAGAAGGCAATAAATCAAATTAAAAAAAAATCTCACAGTTAACATTTACTGTCAAAACGCGCCCCCCTTGAAAAAAAGCTGGTGACGCCCCTGAGCATACTCGACCTTCCTTGTTGATCTCATTTGTTTTAAGGTGAGATGTCACGGTGCCCAAAATTCCAATACTCCCTCTACTGTCTATATATGATGATATACTATACCGTTACTGTGGGCCTAATCCACTGACCTCGTGGCCTACTCCCACTATTATACCATTACATCTGCTACTATACTGTTATATATATGCTACTATATGTTTGCTGCTGCTGCTCCTGCTGCTTCTACCGCTATTACTTCACTCTACAAAGTGTATCTATAACCAGTCCTATAATTATTACCAATTAAACAAAATGATGATAGTGAACTTCAATTCTGTAATCAATTTTCCATTCTTATTGGCTGTGAAGATAAAAAGAACCCACTTGATTATCTGCCCCTCCGTAAAAATATATTACAGTGTGTGTATACTACAGTAGTACGTGCGTGCGTGTGTGTGTGTGTGTGTGTGTGTGTGTGTGTGTGTGTGTGTGTGTGTGTGTGTGTGTGTGTGTGTGTGTGTGTGTGTGTGTGTGTGTTGTGTGCGTTCTCGCTCGCGTGGAAACAGGCGACGCATGCTGGCGCTATAACAAAAGTGACTAATATCCATCGTCAACTCACGCACACTGTCTTGTCAGCTTGTTAGCCCATACCAGTTGTATAAATAACAATAATTATAATGTACTGTATGAATCTAGAGACTGTACTCACAAAATGCTTTGAGTTCTACAAAGTCTTTATAACCAGCTCCTTGTGTTAGCAATATTTACTAGGCCCGTCGAATAAACATGATATCTCTCCAACTTGCTGATGAAAAATTAATGCTCTCATTTCTGTTCAGCTGTTGAACAGGATTACAAAAACAAAACAAAACAAAACCTTATCTCCAAGATATAAAGGGCCTAACTTCAATCTAGGAGTATACTACGCTCTCAGTAGGGGCCGAATTACATCTAAGGGCTGGACCAACTCTGCCTGAACGACTTAGTATAGTCTCAAGAAGATGTGGACAGTGCTCCGGACTCATAGGGCCAAAAGGTCTTCTGTTCATTCTGATCGACCTCGAACTAAACTGGTCTTCCTCATCAATCTGAATTTGAATTTGTACCACGATGTTTACAAAGACGGCAAGAACCCAGAAATCTACAATGGGAATCTCAATGAATTATTTTTTTTCCTATTTTCTCCTTTTTCAAATGTCCATCAGACTACTGACATGTTCACTTTGAGCCTTTATCACTTGACAAATGCCTACATTGGCAATATAATGTTCCCTTCGCATGCTGTAGGCTATAACGGATGGAGTTCAAAATCAAATCAATGCCAATCCCTGAAGATATCAAGCTATAAGAGATACTGAACACACATTATTATACGCATGCGCACACACACACACACACACACGCACACACACACACACACATGTATATAGTTATTATATATGTGTGCCATATGTGTGTGCAGATCAAGATTCACCTTGTCTCAGAGGATATGTTGTATATGTGAAAAGTAAATTCCTATATCAGGGCCGGCGGGACGCGTTTTTTTTTAAGACGGCACAGATTGGGGCATGGCGCGTGTTAAACCTATGGGAAAAACGTTGGGTTAGGGTTTTTGGTTATGGTTATGGTTAGGGTTAGGGTTAGGGTTGGGGTTAGGGTTAGGGTTAGGGTTAGGGTTAGGGTTAGGGTTAGGGTTAGGGTTAGGGTTTGATGGTTAGGATTAGGATTAGGGTTAGGTTTAGGGATAGGGTCCCCGATAGATTTTTAGTTTCCCCAATCTGTGCCGTCTAAAAAAAACACGCGGGGCGGGGGGGGGGGGGTTGGGGGCTCCCCCCGCTTTTTTTTTTTTTTTTTTGCACATCAATACATAAGAACCACTTTGCCCCCACCCCCTTCCCACTTTTTTTTTTTGTTACCCCGGAAGTGGCACCAGAAAAAAAAAAACACTGAAACCCGGAAGTGGCAGCAGAAGTTGCGCTAAGTTCAAAGGCCTTTTTTTTTTAATTGTTACCTGATGAAGCCCGGAAGTAGCACCAGAAATATAAACTGCCCGCCCCGGCCGCGTGTTTTTTTTAGACGGCACAGATTGGGGAAACTAAAAATCTATCGGGGACCCTATCCCTAAACCTAACCCTAATCCTAATCCTAACCCTAACCATCAAACCCTAACCCTAACCCTAACCCTAACCCTAACCCCAACCCTAACCCTAACCATAACCATAACCAAAAACCCTAACCCAACGTTTTTCCCATAGGTTTAACACGCGCCATGCCCCAATCTGTGCCGTCTTTAAAAAAAACGCGCCCCGCCCCCCCCCCCTCCCCCCCCCCCCCACACTTTTAAACACGTGGCGCCGGCTGTATACAGGGCCTACATAGCCTGAGTTTGATCAATTAGGTACCTAATGCATAGGGCCTACTTTAGACAATTATGCACACACAAGAAAAGCAGAAGGGCACACATGGTTTTATGGAGTTCATGGCTATATGCTTGTGTGTTCTCAGGCTGCTCAAACTGGGCTGGCGGCCCTGCCGAAGATCTGTTTGCCACTGTGTTAGTTTATCAAAACTTACAAGATCACAAAGAACAAAACAACAACAACAACAACTTAAACAAACAAACAACAACAAATGTGATCCCTTTTTCAGGCTGAACTGTCTTTGGCAAAACTGCCCAAGTGCCATGGCCGTTTTGCCAACCCATATGGTCTTTCCTGAGGCTTTGGGTTTGATGATAATAGACGGCCTAGTGGCAACGAAGAAAAAGAATAAATAATATGGATTTTATTCACAGAATAAAACCATTTTGGTTGATTTAATCAGCGTGGATCGATGTTGTTTGGGTATAACAATATGCGGCCACAGCATCACCAAAGAATAATTTCCGAACCCATCTAGATCTCTTACTCTACTTAATTGCTCTACACATGGCCGGCGGAACCGTGGGGGCCGTGGGGGCTCGGGCCCCCACACTTTTTGTGCACCATACAAAGGAATACATAAGGTGTCATTACTTTGGGCTCCCCACGCTTTTTTTCAACCCGGAAGTGCGTAAGTGGCACTAAATAGAAATAGATAGAGATCTTGAAGTGTGAGCGCGGTAAGGTTATGTTTTTCCACTGAAGACCTTTTTTTTTTCCTTCTTGCTGTTCAGCTGAAAAAACAAAAAATAAAAACGGAAATGGAAGGGGGAGAGATGAGCTGAGGACCATTTTTTTTTTTTTTAAATAAACTATTGAACTATTGAACTACTATTGAAATGGGCCCCCCACACTTTTAAAAACATTCCGCCGGCCCTGCTACATGCTCTTGCAATTTGCTAGCGAATTTTTAGAAACTTCAGTGTCGGTGTCATATTACTTTCGAGGCGTCATGTATCACGGAAAGTCAAGAATCTTTTCTAAGTCGTCATTATTATCGGGCTTGGGAAACGTTGCTCAATCCTTTTGCAAACCGGAATAAATATCTTTTCTGATTATACAAAACTGTTTAAAATTTGTGCACAGACTGTTCTTCTCAAATTGACTTTTCAACACAATCTCACTTGTATTATCATTATTATCATTATTTCTTAATGAAATACCTTTGTACCGCAGCGGCACCATTGATCTTATCCAATGAGAAATACAAGCTGTGTATCAGTATTAAATTTTAGGGATTAGTGGTAAAGAGCTGGATGACATGTACGAGTACGATTGTTCATTTATATGTTTCCACATGTGTAACTATGACATTTTTTTTTAATGCATGAACCTAATTTTTCCTTAATATAATTTTTTTCCATCAATTATTATTTTGTAGTTCATCCAGTGTGTCACTAATTTATTAAAAACTATATTAAAAAGCACTAATTTAAATCTTTACATGCCACGTCTTTATTTTGGTTTTGCTCATTTCTCGTGCTACGAGCGCTAGCGACTGGAGTACGATACTAGTCGTATTCAGTTTTCCCACCCACGTCACGTATGTATACGCAAGCAGTAGCTAGTGAACAACCACACGTAGACTGCTGCACCGCCACAATGTACCGTACAGTCCGTAGCATGAACTAGCGGCGACGGGTAGCTAGAACATGAACGACATGACAGAGTTACTACAAATGACAACAACTTGCTTCTAAGTTCAATGAGTGGTACTCGAAATCTAGAAAAGTTAGGGGCAGGTGCTGTCTCATTCTGACACGAATGTTGTCCAGGCGAATGGACTGAACCGTCAACCTTTTTGGCCGCCGCCAGCTGAGGAAACCAAAAACAGCTCAGGTGAGCAACAGACCTGTGCCTATTCACGTTTACAAATACAATATTGTTTACTAGTGTAAATATAGGTCCTACAGTAAGTTCAATCAGTATGCAGCGTCATCACTGCACTGACATTTTGTAAAACGGAACAGTTATCGGATCATCATAGTTATTTAATCAAATGACCCATGAGTTTGATTCTATAACTCTGAATTTAAGTTACACTATTACAGCAGGTTGCACTGGTAGAGTCTGGATCTATAACGTTACTGTCGTTAGTCTAAAACATGACTGCTGTTTTCTCAGGATCAACTTGTGAACACAAGACTGTGTCGAGAGTCTGAAGTGATTGTTTACTAGCAATGCAATACTCGATAGGCCTATAAAATTCACACTGAGAATTTATAACTTAGAGGCGATTTAGTTCGTTCAAAAGCGTCTATTTAATAAATCTGTAAAAGGTGACTCGACCTACGTACTTGGCTAGACTAGTAGGAAAAAAGAAGAAGAAAAGTGTGGTAGCTGTTTCAGACTGACATTCCTAGTTAATCGTGGTCTCAATGTTGTGAGGGTGTACAATGTATTTGGAGATCATTATTAGTAGACCTATTACTAATTCTACCCTTTCTTCAGACTAGTAAGACTGTTCGAGTTCATTATCATGGCACCTCAAGAAATGTTGTCTAGTGATATCAATATTAAATAGACTTCTGTCTATGTGTCAAACAATGTTGTAATTCATGTTCAGTGATTGCTGGAATTTCTTCCCTAGCACCCAGCTTTTCCAGCGCATTTCCGGACTTTCCTGCGAGAAAAATGTCGTGGGTGTTGAAGGGAGCAGAGAGCTTCCTAAACACGCTGGACCAGTCTGCATCCCAAGCCATGGGTAGCAAGAATGAATCGGCGGGATCGCAGCCTCATGCTGCTCAATCTCAGCTCATGCATCAGAGTCTTCCCGCCGATTCGAGACATTTCTCATCCTCCTCCACCGCGTCTTCGGTCGGTGGGAGTTCCTCTTCCTTCATGAATCTGTCGGCCACAGAGCTTGCCGGCAGCGCAAACATGAAAAGGACTTCTAGTGAGAGCGCTATGTCATCTTCCCCAACCTCCTCACAGCAGTCACAGGTGCAGCGCTCAAGGACTCCCACAGCAGCGCCCAGGTTTAGGAGAGATGATGAGGATGAAAAACTGTTTGAGTTCCTGAATAGCCCCGCCACGCCCTCCCAGGATCGGCGGAAAAAGAACAATGGCAGTGCAAGTGGGCGTCACTCCCGCCAGTCCAGCACCTCCTCCAACATTTCCACCAAGAGTGTGAGGACAGAGAGCAGTAGCGCCACCAATGCGGGATTTGTTGTCATTCCTCACCATCAACAAGGTAAAATTTGAGTGATGCCTTCCGAAAATCTGCTTGTAGCAGGGCTCGACACTTACTTTTTTTTCTCTAGTGGTTCTGGCCGCTAAAATCTATTAGTTTGAAATTTTGGTGTCCTGCAATAAAAGAAAACATGACAATCCATCTTGATCATTCTGGCCAGCAAAAGATAAATTAAGTAGCCTGACATCACTTTTTAGCAGCCCCAGGCCATTGGACCACTGCTTATGTCGAGCCCTGGACAAGTGATCATTACGCACTTTTGTTACTTTGAGAAAGATGGATATTAATTTAAGATGAGACAAGGCAAGATGAGGTGGTCACCTATATTCCTCTCTGATGCAGCTGTGAGGACAAGTCAGAGTTCTCGTCAACAGATCCGTGCTGCCTGTAAGGGAGACCTGTATCGATAGGAAAAATTGGGTATATCATGACAGAATGAATGCTTTTTGTCAAGCTTGTGAATGGTTTATATAAAAATGTGTTTTGTTGAGTTATATGAAAAAAAACAACATCAAATGTCCCAATGCAACCCTGCACGATGTACACTGTATATCATAGCCTTGGCATGTCAGTATGGGAGATAATACTCTGATAGATTCTGCAGACAAAAGAGTCTGTAGTGCCCACCTGCATTCAAAATTTTTCATGTTCTATGTGCATGTAGATGCGTTAGAATAGTGAGCATGAAGAGATACATTATATTAAAGTTTACTGTGAGTGACGTGAACGATTGTGTCGGCAGAGGAGCACCATGAGTCCAGTGAACCGGCCAGCAGCGATATATCACCTGATGATCGCAGTGAGCCCGCTGAGACGATCGCCGGCCCCGTGCATGGAGACCCTCAGTCACAGCAACTCTCCTCCCTGGAGCTGGAGAACAAGCTGCTCCGCCAGGAGGTGTCATCTCTCAACCAGGAGATGACATCAGCTCTTGACCGGGCCAAGAAGTCCCTGAGCGGTGAGTACCCTTTTTGATTCAGTGCATTTTATTTTATTTCATTTCTAACAAAAATGCAATTTCAATCAGACATCTGAAAACACATAATTCACAAGGTCCGTACAGCATTGTAATAAAGGATTGTACTATGAACAAAGCAAAGAAAAACAAAGAAAATCATACACACAAACAAACATGAGGCAGCTGTCTTAGAAAAAGAAAGATATAAGTATATAAGGAATATCAGGAAGAGACTGAAGAGAATAGGGGGAAAAGGTGAAGGAAGAGGTATTGAAGAGTCAGAACCAACACACGCAAGGCACAAAATTCATGCATTACTCATACATCCTAGCAACAAGTTACAACATAAGACAATTGAATATCTCCTTGCAATGTAGGAGAAGGCCATAAGACTTCCTCTCTTTTCAAGGTTAAAAGGAAGCTAGCAGCCCAGTTTCTACAAAGTTATGTAGTTTCAGTGTGTGCTTTACACCAACTTATCACCATAAGGTCACTAAACTTTATGTTTGACATTTGATTTCCTGCAGAGGTGAACCAGCTGAAAGATGAATTGAAACGCCGCCAGACCCAAATCTCAAATTCCGACGCCGTGGTCCGCCAGCTCCGTTTGCATGAGGACGACCTGAACGAGGAGCTGAATGCCAAGAACTCCCAGCTGGCGGTGCTCAGGGTCCGGCTCCAGGAGGCGGACCAGGAGATCAAGGCCAAGCAGGAGACCATTCAAAGTGTGCATGCAGAGAAGCAGAGGTGGGTCTCTGTCTCTGTCATTAGCTACTGATCACTCACAATGTGCATTACTGTGGCATTACATTTGTCATTCCATTCATCCAAGCATCATTGGAACAGGGACACCAGTTTTCAGCCGAAAGCCTGAATTTGGGTCCTGGCAGAATTAAATTTTATGCCTGTTCATGTACACACCAGCTTTTTGCAGAGGATTTTTCAGATCCTCTCTTCCATTGTAACTGGCATCCCTGAGTGAACCTATAAAGCCAAGTTGCATAGTGATAAGAAAATGGTCATAGCAACTTGCTTTGCCTGGAGGTTAGTGCAAATGTTTCAGATAGAAAGTTGTTACTAGATTTCATCTGTACTTTTCCTTTTTCCAGTTTACATCATCACCTTGAAAGTAGTATCCCTCTTTTGCAATCATTGATGAAATATAAAGCACGGAACCATTTCATTGCTGACTGTAAAGGTACTGGTATCTGTATTCAATGTTCCAGTTCTTATCATTACTTTGCTGTAATTCAACCTTTTATTAAGAATGTATTATTACATATGTATGTTGGAGAGGCAGTTTATGAATTCCACTCAGATACTGCAACATCACATGTAGGTAGTTAATGCAGAGCATACACATGCAGATCTTCACTGTTTCTTGTTGATAGTTCTTCTCTATAGCGAGAGAGTGACTCTTTCAAAATCCTGTAGAACTGTAATGCATGTGATGAACTAGGATTTTCAGAAGCCAAAATGCTTGACTGGCTGAGGTCAATTTTGCTTGTCTTTGATTCTGCAGAATCAACATATGAACTAGTATTACACATAATTTGCAGGAAGCATAGATTTTTATGTGCTTTAATTTTTTGCCAGTTGCACGTTGCACAAAGTGCACAAAAATTTCCGCTGTGCGAAAATTTTCACTTTAACAGCCAGCACTTTTTCAAGTTTCTTATCTACTATCCATGGATATCCACTGATATCTTGGACATAATGAGGTCTTTCTCGTTATTTGTGTCCTACTGCCCTTAGAATCTTTGAGACCATAATGAAAAGTAATGTGTTGTAAGTATTGCATGTTCAGTAACAATGTTATAGGATATGTAGGACTGTTGATAGCTGCAGCTTTTCATGCAGCTTCTGGCATTGTTGCTAGGTAAAAACTCAAATATTAGGTTGAAGACCACCTTGATCTCAACTTGTGGGTTACTTCTGTTTTCTTTGTCCCTTGTGTCCGTTGCATCAGGATCCTACGGGATCACAGTGACTCCAGTGGCATGCACAGCCATGCCTTGGATTCCATCAAGGAGAAGCTCCATGAATCAGAGGTTGCCTTGAAGCGGGAACAGGAGTCATATCGGGTAGCACAGGTACGTTCTAATTCCCTAAATCCAAGATTTTCCATGTTTGCGAATTATTTTAGTTTTCTGTTGTGAATTTTAAGAATGAAGAAGCAAGCTGTACCTTTGTTCAAGTGGAAACTAAGTGTAGGTGAGGACAATGCAGAAAAGGTTGATATTAACATTTTCAATATGATCTGAATAAAGGTATAGGGAAGGATTGTATTTAATTATATTTTATAGCGATTGTGATACTTCAGATCTTTGGTAAGTTAAGTGTGGTATGCTAGTAAAGTTCCACTGCCACCATTCCACTTGGTTTTTTCACCCAGCTATCAACAAAAGATATAACTTGATTGTATTCAGCTCCAACTAGTGTTTGGTTTTGCCATTCTCCTTACCATACCATAGCATTCTCTGCACTTCTTCATAATATTCTTGCTGAGACACCAAGTAATTACTTTAATACAGTAAGTTGTCAGTGATAGATCGTCATGTGTTAACCACAGCTACAGAAGAAATTTTATGCCTTGTTTGTGTTGTAGTGTTTTCAAAGCTGCCAAATCATATTCTGGGGAAGGCTCTCTGAAAAGTTAGATGTTTCATCATGTCCTGACAATAGATATAAAACCCTCCCAGATTTCAGAGTTGTGTTTACCCATTGAGGTGCATGAATACACAAATATCTCCTTAATGGCCCTTTGAAAGCTCTCAGACTGTGATGTGTTTTGTGTTTTGGTCATAATTTACATGTAGACGGAGTTCATGGAACGCCAAGGAAAGATTGAGGTGGAGCAGCGTACTCTCACTGAGTCCCTCTCGATGGCACAGAAGAAATACAATGATGAAAAAGGTAAAGTCAATTTAATCGCAAATTAACATTGTTTAAAAATGTGATGTGGTGGTATCTCACTGACGCGTTTGTGTGCGTTTGTGTGTGTGTGTGTGTGTGTGTGTGTATCTTTTTTCATCTTGAATGTTAGCACATGATATTATGTATGTATGCAACCAAGTACTTATTTTTTCTGTCTTCAGTGTGAATTATGCAGATAGCTACAGTATGTGCATTAAATGTATCATCTTGTAAAAGAGTCTACTCCAAGAAAGAGTACTTAGCAAAAAAGCACTTATTATTTGAGAATGTTTTGACTTGGAGTAGTTTGATATGCGGAGAGTAAAGGTTTGCCGCCTACTCAAAAGTATTTCTTTGTCTAAATTAAAAAAAAACCAAAACATTTCAAATCGTGAGCATAGGTAAAGAATTGGTGTTCAAGAAATGGTGAGTAAATATCTTTCATGAGTGAGAGTACCGTACAAATTTCGTTGATGCCTTGATTAGGATCAGTAATGTTATGGTTTATCCATGATGTGCAGTTCACTCCAGGGAATTATCAGAACAACTCAGAGTGGCCAAGAATAGTGCAGAGGAAGCCAAGCAGGAGCTGGCAGACTACAAACAGAAGGCTACAAGGATACTGCAGGTATTGTTGAAGATGACTATGGAAATGATCATGATTGTATGCTTGCTTATCTGTATATTATGATCATGATTATATGCTTGCTTTTCTATTTAATAGTTTTGATCATGATTATATCCTTGCTTTTTTTTATTTGCGTAACCATTGTATGATTGTAATGCCCTTTCATGTTGTGATTCTTTTGTGATCATGTTGCATCGCAAATTTTCAGTTGATTCCTTTTGAGGTGAAAAGGGCTTGTTGTCCTAAATTACAATGTCAAAATTATTTTAATGAGTTTCAGCAGAGTTCTGTGTTGCCACCAATAAATGGTACAGGAAAGGAAGCTTTTCTGGGGTATAGATGAATGAATGTTAAAAGTCAAAACATTTGTACACCTTTTATTGAGGCCATTGACTCAACTGTCCATCATATATGTTGTTTGATTAATGAATGGGACTGCTGCAATGTTAGGAATCTAGAAAATACTAAAAGTGATGTCCTTGATTGACATTTTTTTCTGCACAGTCGAAGGATAAACTGATAAGCAGTCTGAAGGAAGGGGCAGAGGGTCTGGAAGGAGTCTCTGCTGTCTCCTATGAGTTGGAAGAGCTGAGGAATGAGAGAGACATGCTGAGGGAGGAACTACAGCAAGCTAACATCAAGATGGACCAACTCAGGACAGACCTGCAGGTCAGCACTCTTACTGCCCGCCATGGGAAGGGAAGGGGAGGGGGCATATAGGCCACACCTTCCGAAATTTCTTGCAGTGGCTACAGCTTTTGTGTGTTTATTTTCCCTTTTTTTAAAGATGTTAGAAATGGTGATGGATGTTAAGTTTGCAAAAGAGATTTCTATTGATTTATGACTGCTATTTGTCAATTGAAAACCAATCTCCAGGCTTCTGTCACAGATTGCAAAATAGGTAAGGTTTGAGGTGTTACAAAATATGCCTCAAATTACATGATACAGATTTATGATAGACAAACAGGGAGTATTAAGTGCGTAAGCCCTGCCTTTGAAAATTGCTAGCAGTGGCTAGCAGTTTCATAGCTTTTGCATTTATGTTTTATTTCATTTAGTGTTTGTGTGCGTGTGTTGTTGTTTTTTTTGGAAGATTTTATAAATAATGATGGGTAGAAAGTTTGCAAGAGGAATTTCCATTTCTTACTGACTGCTATTTGTCAGGTGAAAATGAATCTATAGGCTAATGCACATTCACAGATTGCAAAATAGGGAAGTTTTGAGGTGTGGCAAACTATGCCAAGGATTGCATAATACAGATTAATGATAAACAAACAGAATGTAACACTGCAAAGCACAGGAACTAGATGTGTTCCTAACTTCTGATCGCTTCCTTAATATATTGATCCGTGCATTTACTAGTTTTCAAGCCAAGTATTTATGACATCCAGTATTTACTGGCATTCTCATAGCTACAATTTCAACACCTCTTTATGTCTCCACCAGGAAGTGTCACCAGAGGCATTATTTTCTTATTGTCATGCTCACACTCACTGAAATGTCCCTCTTAAAGATTTTTCTCTCTTTGTTTTCATGATAGAAAAACTTGATTTTGCAATAACTCCCTCTTTAGTAGAAAAACCTTTTCTCTTGTTTTCATCCCGTCAGGAGCTGGAGTCCATGCAGCAGATAGAGACGGAGTCGCTGCAAGACCAGCTGCGGGACATGGAGGAGCAGCTCTCCCAGAGCCAGCAGCAGCTGCGGGAGACGGAGACAGACCTGGCCCGCAAGGGGGAGGAGCTGCGCTATACGGAGGATGACGCCCACAAGCTACGTCTTGAGCTGCAGGGCAGGCTGAAGGAGAGGGACGATGAGATCCAACGGCTCAGGAACCAGGTGGGTCCTTTACCTTTGACCTCTTGTGAAATGTTTCACAGCCTAAAAAAGGTTATATGTTTAATGGCAGGTAGGCTAAATATGACTTGAAATGTAAAATTCCTGTGACTTTTTAGTAAGTGTACATGAACCGTGTGTACAGGCTATTTAACGTAATGATTGTCACAGTCTTTTGTTATAGCTTAGTGCTGGTTCCAAACAAAGCATGCTTGCTCAGGGTTCAGGCAGTGGGTTGGATCTGGGTACAAGCATAGTTTTAATAGCAGGCTTGTTATTCATAGATATTTGGGCTAAGCGAGGTTGTTTAGAACTAGATTCCATGGCAATGTATGGCCATGATGTCACACTTTGGTTCTGTATAGTGCTTGACAGTTACTTCATTTTTAAGTGTCTATCAAGAAGATGTGGTGAGTGGAGACTTCTTGGGGCCACACAAATGTGACTTTTTCAGTTACTGATTTGATTGCGCTACTACTTTAAAGTCAACATCTTGTGCATGGCCCCTTCAAAAACCATACATCCTCTCAGATTGAACCTTCTGTAAACTGAAATGCACCACTTGTGTGAAACTTTACACGCTTCCTTCACCCCCTGTCTTGTCTTTGTTACTGCGGGCAGCTGAAGACCAAGAGTGTGAGCAGTAGCTCCCAGAGTGAGCTGGAGGGGCGACTTCACGCCCTCACCGAGAGCCTCATCCAGAAGCAGACCATGCTGGAGACCCTCAGCAGTGAGAAGAACTCCCTGGGCCACCAGCTGGAGAGGCTACAGGTGGGTGTGGTTGCTGGGCCAGGGAGGGGCACATAGTGATGATGATGATGATGATGTGATGATGATGGTGATGATGGTGATGATGGTGCTGATGGTAATGATGTGGTGATGATGATGATGATGATGATCATCATCATCACAATCATCATCATCACCATCATGGTGATGATGGTGGTGATGATGGTGATGTTGATGATGGTTATGATGATGATGGTGATATTGATAATGATGGTGATAATAATGATGATGATGATTATGATGATGATGATGATGATATTGCTAATAGTGATGATGATGGTGTTGCTGATAGTGGTGTTGATGATGATGATGATGTTTTCCTACATTGAGCCAAGAATCTGTAACAAATGCATTTTAGTATCCTACCATTTTGAGTTGTAGGCTCCATATGTCCTATGGCCTCTGTCAGCTTTAACAGGAGGTATATGAGAAGTGTAGCCTTGAATGAATTCAGTGTTTGTCATGTGACAGAAAACTAGATTGTCAGGAATATGACACTTTTTATGTTGTGGTTCCTTGGTTTATATTCTGAAGTAGAATGTTTTGTACAAAAACAAGAAAATGTTGCAAGGCATTTTTAGGAAAAGCTAAAAAGTGCAGAAATGTGAAGGAGGTAGGTAACTGCAGAATATATTCAGGTGCAGTAATGTTGGAAGAAGAAAAACATTCACATAATATGCTGCTTCATATGTCTGATGTGGTTCTGCTTTCTTATTCACAGAGGCAGTACAATGAAGTACAAGCATCCACCAGGCTCACCCCCAGCCACACAGTGAATCTGGCTACATACGAGGATGATGAAGGTAGTTGCAGTGATATTTCACCCACCTGTGAATTGCTTACATCAGCATGGTTCTTAATGTTGACATCTTATCATTTGCCCCTGGATCTGACTTTGTGCTATCTGGCAGTTTGTTTACTTTCACCTTTGATTTTCTATTTCAAGCTTGCAAGAAGCAGTTATGCTCCATCAGTTGAGAGCTTTATTTTTGTAATTACATATTTATGTGTAGACCAGTGCAATACTTGTGAATTTGTATCTACAGGGGAAACTCTGTCTTAACAAGCTGGCTTACATCTGGGTGCCACTTTCAACAAGTTGAATTCGGCATTGCTGATTTTCCATTACTGTTCTTTCATAGCTGGTCTCCTTTTTTAGTACGGTTACAGCGAGATAACGGGTATAATGAGGTAATATTGGCGGGACAGATGTCCTTGTTATTAAAAGATTTCTCTGTACTAACTCAGATGGATCAGATTATGGCACTGCCTTCTTTATGATTTCTTTCAGTACATTTAGAGTTACCTCAACACAAATGTAGCTGACTGTAGGATTCAGCATTATTCCAAATAGCATCATTCTGTATACCAGAAGATTGTACATCAGTTTGTTGGTCATTCATGGTCAGTCAAGCTGTAGAAAAACATCGTCATTGGGTACCCTGTGTAGCAGTCACATCTTTGCATATAACATATGCTGAGTTTGTGGTTCATCATGTGTGAGACCTGAAAAGGACTTTTGGAATGAGAGGAGATATGAGATGATAGGAGAGAAAGAAGCAAGAAAGGAGAGTGAGCAAGAGTATATTCTTTCTAAAGAGTGTGGTAGTCCTAAAAAGGACTGTGAACCGGAGAAGAGTATGAGCAAGGAGAAAGGACTCGGATGTTTTGGACAGTTGACTGTCCATCCTGGGGAGTGAGTAAAGGCTGGAGATGCAGGAGATTAAGTAGGCATGATGCGGACGTGGGTGTAGCCTGGGTGGCGGTCGCGGTGCGTATGCGGATGTGAGTGTAGACTGTTTGGGGTAGTACATGTTATGGGCGATGTGTGAGTGGGCGGAGGTTGTAACGGGAAGTAGTGATGCATGTTGAGGGGGCGGCGGGCCGGGTCTCAGGTGAATTGGGGGTGAGGGGAGTTGTGTCGGGCGGCGGGCGGGTTGAGATGGTCTCGTGTAGAACCAGGAACCAGATGTTGCGGCCTTTGTCTTGAGGTACGTTGCTCACTCTCCTTTCTCACTTCTTCCTCTCCTATCATCTCATATCTCCTCTCATTCAAACAGTCCTTTTCAGGACTGGCTCATGGTGAACCGCAAACTCAGCATATGTTATGTACACCACCATTCAAACTTCTTCTTTCAAATATCATCTTTGCTAATGTTGACTAGAAAAGAAGTGAAAGATAAGATATAATTAACAGTTATGAATAGGTGTTATGAATGCATTGCTCACGAATGATTACTGGTAAAGTGATTGTTATCAAAATTAGCACTGGTATTATTGCCAAGGTTACTATTTAGTAATTGATCTCATCCCTTTCCATACTTATGCATTGTATTATTATTTTCCCATAGGAGCTAGGCAGAGGTTGCCACTGTTCATGCAGGAGACTCCGTCTGATGGCGGTATGACGAGGAACGTGAAGAGGGCGGCGAGTACCATAGACAAGTTCAGCATCAGGCTGGGTGTGTTCCTCCGGCGGTATCCCATGGCAAGACTCTTTGTCATCTGCTACATGGTGAGTCAGAGTGGGACTTATTTTCCAGCATGGCAGATCCATTGCTTCTCTTGGGTACATCCAGCTTTTCAACCTAAAGTTGCAGTTTAATCCCAAGTTGACATTTCCCCCATGTCAGTTTTCTGTTATTAATGTGTAAGGTTTTTCTGGTTTCATAGCACTGTCAGTTAGAACTGCATTTTGTTTTCCTGGACACTTTGGAAGTCTTTCATTACGTGAATTAAGAAGAAATTCTGTCATGTTGCTTATTGTATGTGTATGTCATGATAACACATGCACACACACACACACGTACACACACACACACACACGCACACACACACACACACACACACACACACACACACACACACACACACACACACACGCTTACACCTAGAGAGCTGTTATTGTTGGAACTTTACATGCAAGATTTCATGGGCTGCTCACTCTCTGCTGCTTAAGTTCAGAAACATAACGTGTGCTAGTGAATGCCGCTGTGAACACATTCAGCCACACATGCACTTTGCAACAGCACGCATACACACTAAGTGAAAGCTCTATGCATTGTCATGCACATGGCCAGCCTTTGCTCTATCAGGCGTAGAGGCTAATAAGAGACTTTTGATACCTGTAGCTAGACTTTGTTGGATATAGATTATACTTTCATCCTGTAGTAAGGTTAATTTTGATTAATTGATGAAAATAAGTCCAATTTATTCAGTAAAAATAATGTGCCTTGGAAATGTTGCCGCTATTATGTCCCATCAAAGAGATGTTCCTATATATCCAAGATTCATTTAAAGGCATAATTTACCATTTCCAGATGAAACAAAAACCCAGCATTAGTGCTTTAAAATACTTCTAAAATGTGAGTTAGGGATAGAAACAAACTCTGCAAACATTTGAATCCATATGATTGATGTTAAGTATTGTTAAATACATAAAATGTGAACAATAGTTATAATAAAAATGTTTCCAGACTAAACCTACAGTTATGGTTTATTGAGAAAAATACTGATATCTCCTTATATTTTAGGCTTTATTGGGAAAATATTATGTGGTAAGATGTTTTGTGATACAACAGACCTACTCATATGCAGGAAATGTGATATCTTGAACATTCTTTAAATCACTTCTCCCAAAGGTAAACAGGACCTTTAAGCTATGGCAACTGTATTTTCAAAAGAACTTGGTTACAATGAGACATGTTTTTTAATCACAGTCATATACCAGTGTTTTCATAAAATGTGCAGTAGCCTGCAAGTATAATATTCAGTGTCTCCCTCTGCTGCATTTGTTTCATCCCTTTAGTTCCTGCTCCATCTGTGGGTGATGATTGTTCTTCTGACGTACACTCCAGAGGTACACGGCAAGGACTTCAAAGATATCCACCCCCAGGCTCCATAATCATGTGATGTCATTCCATGGCTGATCAAACTGCCCTGAGTGAACATTACAGGAATCGGCCTGCATAAGTTTGTTACCAAATATTGATAATGGATCCAGCTCAAATGATCAGCTGAAAGCTGTTGTGTGATCAGTCTTTTAATTTGCCTTTAAGGCCAAACTCTACTTTTTACAGGGCGCTAGTGTAATGATGACTGGCATGAAGGATGGCTCATCTGCGCTCATCTTGATTGCTCGCATATCACAGATGCATAGCAATGGTTTGTTTGTGTGGTTCAGTTAGCGTTATATGGAGCTGGTGCTGTCCTGGGAATCTTGCAAAATTGGCCACTGTGGAATTTCATTTATTTCATTATTTTATAAAAACAAATAATGACATTACTTGGTCAGACATAGATTTAATCATTAATCCTCCCAAACACTTGAAGAGTCCAAAACACAGTCGGTTTCATCTCAGGTTTCTGAATTTTCCAAAGTTACTATAGGTATATAGTTCGTCCAGTGTAATGTGCATAATTGTTTTCAAGCATAGCCTCTCTGTCTTATTATAGTGGTGCCCCATTTTCCTCTGCTGCTCACATCCTGACAATGCAAAATCATTTCAAGGTGTTTATCTGTACGTTATGTAGATCATCACATATTTTATTGGTGGTGTGTAAAGACTTCAGTAATATTGATTGAGACTGATCTGCAAGTACATTCATTCTACCTAGAATTATACCCTTTTTCTGCCATTGTATGTGTTGTGATGAAGGGGGGGGGGGGGGAAAAGGTCTGTACGATGACAATGTTATTGTTTACCCTTACTCGATAAGTAGCAATGAGTTTATCCAGCAGTAGGTGTGTCTGCACTGTTGAAGTATTAACCCAAAACATACTTCCCAGTCAAACGTTCGGGATGAAACATGGTGCGTGAAGCAAGGATTTAGCACAGCACTGTCGGTCCCACCAGATGAAGGGAAAAGAATTTCACAGCCTTTGCCACTGATATGCCATGAGTTTGAACACTTGTTTGTTTCCTAGATCTTTGTTGACAGCCAGTTCAAAATATTTTTGCTACTCACAACTTCCCTTTGGAAGTCCATGTGATCAAGTGACCTCTTTTGAGAAAGGAAATATACTGCTGAGGGTTCAATAAAGTGGCCATAAGAAGAGTAGCTGTGCATGTAAAATGATTCTTGTAGGAGTAAAACCATTGTCCTGTGTTTTTGCATGGTAGACTAGTTTAATAGCCAGCCAAACATGTACTGGTATGTAACATACCATTGGTTTATATCCTGGAGCTTAATACAGTTCTCTTGAAGATATTGCTACTCCTACACCAAACTAAAATATTAGTTCTGAATTGGATTATTTCAAGGTTCCCATGTGACATACCATTTGCATTGTTGTCACTGTATTGCACAGTAATGATTTTATCTAGTACATTTTGTATGTGTAATTTTGATGTACTGTAAAAGTGGAAATTTCCGCGCAACCAGATGCTAGCACGAAAATAAAAGCATGCGAATATTTTTGCATGCCATATGTTCCAGTAGTTAATGTCCTGATTCCGCGGAATTAAAAACATGCGAAATACATCTTGCCCAGCCGAGCGCGAAAAATTACTCGCACGAAAATATCCACTTTTACAGTATTTTATTTTGCCTGAATATCCCACTTTACCATACAAACATGTCATGATATGTTATACATCACTCTTTCGAATCGCATTTATTGGCAGCCGTGGTGTAGGCAAATATTGTCCGATGAACTTATTCAAATCTCATATACTTTTCAAGTACACATGTAAAAGTGAAATAGTCATTGAAAAAGATATGTGACATCTTATCAGCCCCATGGAAGTGTTATGGCCCCACAATATGAGGATGTAAAAGATTTTACCCACTGCCACACTCCCATAGAATCTTAACCATAAGCGTCATATAAGGCCAGTTAAGTCATGGTTGTAGTGGGTATTATCCAGTGGCAATCCCAAATGCCAAATGCACTGTACAGTAAAGTGAGCTCTAGATCTACTGCTGTTATGCAGTCTACAAAGTGTGTATGGTGCTGTATATAGTCACCCTTTTACAGAGACTCCAACCCAAAGCACCTTCTGATCTGGAGATTCTCCCGCCTGAAACCCCTAGCAAACGGGAGACTCAAAGTTGATGTTTGCGAAGCGCGAAATTCCCAGGGTTCTAGATGCTCTCTGGTGCTATCTAAGGCTTATTTTTTCAACATACGATAGAAATAAGTAAGAAATCCTTTCCAACGGGAGACAAAGAGCCAGGGCGGGAGAAATTAAATCTCAAGCGGGAGAACGGGAGACTTTGCAAAAATGGGTTTTCGGCGGGAGATCTCCCTTCGAAAACGGGAGAGTTGGAGTCTCTGCTTTTACCCCCTTGCTTATAGTGCTCATGATGCATTGTGTTGTGATAATTTATGACTGTAGCATGACAAAAAATGCCTCGATCAAAAGGACATTGCTATAGTTTGTATTACATGACACAAGAAAAAATAAAGGCATAATACCAGTAGATCAAACTTTTTTTTTAGAACTTTCCAGACTTTCACAAAGATAAAGGAATTTGCAGAACCCTTATAACTTCATGACATGGCACACTAAATTTTTTTGTGATACCACACTCAAATTTTTGTGATACCACCAGTACACAAACACTGTCACAGTAGGAAGATTCACTGATTGGATTGTATGTACACTTGACCTTGTGCAAGATATGTTTCATGAAGTGATGTATGCGTGAAATTACTGAATTGATCTGTCCTTGGATTTTTTTTTTAAAATCTTTTTTCACCTCTTAACAACATGCGGTACTTAAGAATGCAGGAAGATGTGAGGGTAGGTTTCTCTGGGCAATTTGTCACCCATTGCATATAGTGTTTAATTATTAATTTTGATATAGGGTGAATTCCCAAATAAATCCATGTGGCTGTGCAATATGCTATCATATTTAGAGTGTTTTTTGTTATATTTCTTATTTTTTATTGTTGTGCCATTTGAAACTCTCATGAATGTTACCATTGGTACTGCTTTCTTAACACAGAAAACCTGTGGTACCTGAGCTCCTAATAGTATAGACTGTTCATCTGTTTGAGTGTGTGGCCTTGTGTGGGCAAATGTGGGGGATGGGGGGAGGGGCACACAGTTAAGCAGGATTCCCCCCCCCCCCCCCAAGCATGGTTTGTTGAAAGTGACAGCCCCTTTGCACGCATTCCTAGGAATTTACCTGTGCATTTTTTTTAAAGGTCTCAGAGTAGCATTAAACAAACTTTGGCTTATTCTGTCCACAGATAAAACATAAAAGTATCTGGGATTTCTGTAATATTCTCTCACTTTTTTTATTACTTGAATTGAGGCCTCTTTTAGTCCAGCTTGGATAAAGATGGCACTGATATGCTGTATTATACAAACATTGCATCAACATGATAAAATGCATTATTATTGAAATATTAGCTAGTAAGGTGCTGCTGTACACTCCATGTAGAACATACTTTTCTTTGTAATTCACAAGTGAGGCCCACTGTCTGACACTGTAGTGTCAGTGAGGGAAATTTGCTTGTCAGAGGTCACGGTTTTGTTTTCTGATATTTGGCTGGTCTGAAAGAAGGAAAAGAAAAAGCCAAATGTTCTTGTTTTTCCCTGTGCATCTATAGCAGCAAGTAGTCCAATCTTGCCACTTTTAGAAACTGATTGTCCACAACGAGAAGTTGTCTATGACACTGAGATAACGTTAAGTCATAGTCGATTGTATGAAATGAAGATGACATTGTAGCAAAGGTTGTGATGTAATATTCTTGACTTGTCCAAATGATAAACACTGTCACTGGTACAAAGTACAATGAAATACACTTGTCATCACCAAGTAAGAGACGTTCTCCTGAATAGATCATGGTACTATGGCAAGTCTAAGATCAGTGATGTTTTGGCTGTAGAGAACTGGTAGGAAGTAAGCAGAGTGTTGGCTCTGGAAAGATTTAATGCTTTGTACATGTTTCCTTCAGTTAGAATGGGAAGCTGTGTACTTGTTATTTATTCATGAGATACACCCCCTGGGTGGGCCATTGTACATAGAATTGTAAAGAAATACATATACATGTGTAATAAATCTGTGAATGTGTTATGTGTATGTACAAAAGAATGAATATTACATCAGTAGATTTCACTCCTATCCGCCACTCTGTGGAAGCTTTTGTACCAATAGCAGAACTTGCATCTTATTGTAATGATCCACATAAAAAAAAAAAGCTTCCAACTTACGTCAAAGGTAGTACAGAAACTTGCATGTGTTGTTATTTTGGTGATGATCATGAACTTAGGAGAATTTTTATATATTCCCCGAAAAGTCTTGAAAGCAGTTCCCTTGGTGATGTGCCATGCAATGCATAGAATTCTATCATCTTGTGAATTAATGCCCATCAAGGATTTAAATGAAGCCAGTAGATCAATAGTTTACCAGAAATAAAAGTGCCTTGTATCCTTTGTCCCAGTAAGGCAAGGAGATTTGAGTTGTTACGTGGTAATACCAGTGGTATGCGAGTTTTCTCACTTCACATCAGTTTAATGGATGCTTCGTCCAAATGGCAGAAGTAAAAAGTTTCATGTTAGAAATCTAGGAACCTCTTTTACACTTGTACTTTGTTGTCTGGATCAGATGTGATACATGTTTGAAGAATGTGTGTGTGTGTGTGGTAACATGGCTACATGTATATGAATGAGTACATATCTAATTGTCAAATCTCTGTATATCCCATACTGATGCACTGACTGATGTTTCAACCTGTTGAGGACGGTTTGATTTTGCTACAATACGCATTTCCCATAGACGCTTGCCCGAGTATACTCGGGACTTGTCCTCAACGGACGTCCTACAACAATTATATTTAAACTTGTAACAATAACTGCAATGACAGTTACCGAGCAACAGCCATGCTACATCCAGTCAGCTGTGAACACTCGTCACCACAGTAGCAGCAAAAATCCAGGGTGTCACTGGGGGCAGGATGCAATGTATGATGTGGGTCTCAGATTATACAGCTTGTCCAATCTCTACAAAGCCTCTTAGATTTAAGTGTTATTGGCAGTATAATCATTTGAAATCCATACAAGGCTTGAGCACACAGGCTCAGAACGGTAGTGTGTGACTGTAGCAGAGAAATCCTTGATGTAGATGATATGTGACTGTAAGAATGGTGCAAGTACTTGTCAAATTTCTATGAATAAAATTGCCATATGAGAGTGAAAACGAGTTTAGGTTCCTTTTTTTTCTATCTATAGCAATCTTTACCCTTGCAGTTATCTGTATATCGCTTCTGATATATGTATTGCTTTGCCATGTATCAAACTTTAAATTTGACATTTCAAAGTTTGGCATTTCCACTATCAATGATTTGATGTATGTTGTAATGGGACTGCACTGCAATACCTTTGCATAAGAACGGGTTGATATCTTGTGGGTATTATATGAATGAAGTACACAAATTCACCATCTACTGACTTGAAACAATGCATGGCCCGTATTACATGTCTATGATGTCAAACTATGGTGCCTGCTGTTACTTGTTGCATCATAATCTGAGAAACCACCACAGGTGAAATGCTGTGTTGTGTTCACTAAATTGTAGTGTCGGCACCCTCATGATTCTCATGCTGAATATTTGCCGCCCGGCTGAAGGAAAATATAAGCCTAGTCATTACTGGGTACATAGTGATGAAGTCTTGTTGAGTGTTGGTGTTAACACAAAAAGTAATACCAAGTCCCATCCCAATATGAATGAATGATACATACTCCAGTTGGCAAGTTAATCATAAAGAAGGATTTGCTACAGCATGCTGTTGTTAGTTCAGACATCGCTGTGTAAACTCTAGGTTCTCACTGCAGTTTTACATTGTTACGTTTAACCAGTCCTTGTATTCATGCCCATTAATTCTTTAATATGAATTTGTACACACTGTAATGCATATGGTGTAGGGATAAGGCCGACAGTGATTTACATGTATATTGAATGTAGGCTGACTGAAGATGCTATTAGCAAGACTATTCCTTTTCTTATGCAGGAACTCTCGAAATGCGTCACTTTGGTTACAGAGTGATATACATTGACAGAAATAAAAAAAAAAGCAACAAAACCACACACAGTCACTTGTTAATTTGTCATAATTTACCTGTGTTTATTCCTGTTATTCAAAATGACGAGGCTCAAATTACAAAGCATGCTGAAATATCTCCTTCCATGTGTCACACATTCTTGTCGTAATTCCAACCATAGTTTGTTCTCTTTCCCACAAATGTAAAAGTAGCACAAAGACATAAACAATTGAATATATGGTGTGTGTTTTTATACACATAAGATGATATGATCTACTGAGCAGACTCTCAAACAATCAAATACAATAGAATAGATGTGATTGCACAAGCAATACATGTATCTCATCAAAAAGAGATTTAATGTAAGGACACTGCTGCCATGTCCAAAGATTCTTTGAAGTTCAGCTGAAGATATTTTTTCCAACCATCTTTTTCCTACTTAAGCTGAGTTTCTTCTTTGCTGCATATCCAATAAAGATCTTTCAGCATATAAAAAAGCACAAGAATTTTGTTTTGATCAGCCTACACAGATCAGAGAAGCTCTTTCAACACATGCTACTTTAAAAGTGAGAACACTGTTTGCTTCCAAGTCGAGTTACAATAAAATGGGACAGAATTCTTGGAAGATAAAAACGCAAGTTAGAACTGTGTTCACAAGCTGGGTTATTTCAAAAGTTTGAATTCTCTGCACACATGAAAACTTGCAATGTGAAAGACCAAGTATTTTTTTCTTGAATTTTCTACAATTTAGACTCAATCCAACAGTTAGTGGTACAGAAAATCAGCCTACACAACAACAGCAGACATACTGTAAATGTATGAAATAAACCGTATGCAATTAACTGGGATACACTTTTTACCAGTGTCCTGCTAGACTTCAAGTTGTTGGTTTCAAGTGGTTACTACAATATTGGCTGCATTACTGCAGCAGTCATTTCACCACGCACTGTACCAACTGTCATATGGAACTTCTACTACTCTACAGTCGAACCTTGTAATCCAACACTGGTGCTCATGTAACATTTTGAGGGTAGCGGATTGCATATGATACACACAGCTACAGGGGGCATATCAATGGTTAGCCAGTATTCATCTCATACAAACCCTTTGTTGATATCTAGTGACTTTAAAAAAAAAGAACTATATGTAATGTCAGTACAAGACGAAGAATCCTGACCATGGTTCTTTCAGAGGAAGGTGTACATGTTTGCAATAATTGGCGATAATTCTAGCTTCCTTTGCCACAAACAATGCACATGGCTGATTGATACCTGCCAAGATTTAATAGTTGTAACTACCAAAAATGTACAATAAATACACAGCATATGCCATCTCTTTTGCAAGCATACAATGTTTGTCTTTTTGGAACCAATAATTGAAACTTTTAAGATGATTCAGTGAGTGGTTAGATTAGTGATCGAGAATGATGTACACATTGTATTGCCTTTCTGTAATGGGAGGCGATATTTTGTCACACTGCTGATTTCGAAAATTTTAACCTACTCGCAAATTTTGTGAAAATGAAAATCTATGCTGTATATGAACCCAGATGTTTGTTGAGACAAGTGTCTGCATTGATTAGCTGGAAGCTAGGATAACCGACTAGCGAATGACTCACTTGTAATCATAGTGTGCTCCATTTCAATGTACAGCTGTATTAAAAAAAAAAAAACACCCAAAACACTTCAGTAACTATAATTCTTTAAGTTTACTAATTTATGGCTGCACAGTATGAATCATTAGACAGATGGATTTATTAAGATATGAGAGAAACTTGGTAAAAACGCTTCCTCCTGCTTGTTTTGTGAGCCAAAAAATTATACTCCAAGTAACTACAAGTAGTGTGTGATACACACAATAATACTCATGCACTACATGAAAGGACGTTTTTGGTGGCCACATTATTATTTTGTAAGTCTGGACATTTAAAAGCAAGCAAACAAAAATGCTTGAGAACAATAATTGATCCACAATCTGTAAGATTTCATTTGAGAGTAATGGAAGTATGAGGATTGTGGTATGCCAGAAAAAACTCTATTGTAAGGTTTTATGTTTTTATAAACATTTGCACTCAACTGAACCACTTCTGAAAGGGTTGCCTGGCACAAGTGTTTGCATCTTTTCTTCCCAACAGGAAGCAAAGGAAGCATTTACAAAGAGACAATCAGAAATAAAGATTTGTCCTCAAAATATATGATATAGGCCTACACATTACCTAACTTTCAGAAATCAAATTCTGCTGTTGTTGTGTTTGTAATGAACAATAAAAAGACAAGCATTATATAATACTTCTCCTAGTCTCTGACATAGATTCTTTTTTTTTTTCATTCAATATTCCATGATCTTTATTTACACGTCATCACAAACAGATAGATATGAAAACTGCAATAACTCGTCACATACATGCAAACTGGGTGACTGGAATGACTATTCAAATGAAGAAAGTTCAACTCAACAGGTTATGTATCACCGCGATAAGACGACAAAAATCTGAAAAATGGAATATCAAATTACTCGTCAATGCAATTTCAAACCACAAAGTTACATTTTGAGTCACCAACCACTTAGCTTCAGATGGGTTTTTACAATTTAAGAATAATCTGCTAGGTTGGCCAGGATTTTACATTAATAAGCAGTTTGCCAAGATCATCTTTCTATTTCATATTTGCAGACCGCTTAAAAAAAACCAAAACGACAATAACAATAACCACTCCACAATGATGTTGTATTCCTTGGAAATCTAGCCATCTTTATATGATAAAAACCCGAAAATGACAACAACAATAACCACTCCACAATTATGTTGTATTCCTTAGAAATCTAGCCATCGCTAGTATAATAATACATGTACTGCCAATGTACACAGTAGAGACACTGATGGTCAGATGAGTTGACTTTTTCTTTGCTCACTCTCAATGGCATGTCACACTACATTCCTGAATCAATCCAGAACAAACCTCTTGCATTGCATCATGGGAAATAATCAGTTTTGACAAAAGTTGTAATACTCAATGGATAAACAGGAAATCAAATATGTATAAAGACAACATACTTATTTAACAGTTCATTATTCTTTTTTAAATACTGACCGTCAAGTCATTGAATAGGATAAAGGTTTGTCCCATCTCATTATGTCTGAGACTTACTATGCACCTGAATCACACAGGATACTTCCTGTGAAGGTAATCTGAATAGCAAAACATAAGAGAGAGCATGTGTACACCTACACAACTATATAATACCAAGGCAACTTCTTCACTAAAATAGCACATCAAAACTGTCTCCATTTGAGAAGACTTAAGAATCATTACTATTTTATGAAAACAAATGTCGCTATGCGAGAACTAACATTGACCTTCTTACCACACGTGTAGTAATAACCCAGTGAATTTCATTGTACATCGATTGTGTCAAAACGTCAGTTAACCCCTTATGCCTTGGCAAGACTCACTTTTGCAGAATTAGATTTTTCTTCGTTCTTTTATATCTCTGTGTCACACACACACACACACACACACACACACACACACACACTCAACTGAAATATGATACAAATGATACTGAATCCCCTAGTTCAGTTCTACCCCTGCCCCTCCCAAAGTGGAAAAAAAAAAACCATCATAGACTTTGCCTACCGTGCATCAATGATACGACTGCTAACACGACAATGCTGTCGTGACATGGTATGGACATGAGCGAATGAATACATGCACTGATACACATGAGCAACATCAAACTCATCTCTCTGAGGTGAAAGTACAGTTAATTAGGCTGTTAACCAGTAATTACAGCAGGACGAAAAAAACATTAGTCTTTTCAAGAGTTGTTACGGGACGCTATACGATACCTATGGTAAAGCTCCACACATGCAAACAAACAAAAAAACAACAACAACCTTTACCGGGTATATTTTGAAGCAGTAAGCCTGAAAATCCATATTTTTGCTAACACACTATTGTTGTCATGGAAACCCAAAGGGGGATAAATAATTGCAAGAAATCAATCCATTTCACTGCTAGAGAAGTTTATTTTTGTTCATTTCAAATACAAGTCTAGTCCATGTCTCAATACTGTAAATCTTATGGCTACATCCAAGCCTTTACAATTGTACAATTCTTGATCTTCGTATCAAACTGGATGTCAGTACATCCATAATACATTTTATCATTTTGATGTACACATATGATTTCCTTACTGTAGGGCAGGGTAACTTCAAATACCTCCACTGAATCTTGAGATTTTCTTTTGTCAATATTTTTTTCATTATCACAAGTGAAGCACAACCTTAAAAAATGCAATCATTGCATAGTGCATAGCACAAGAAGCATAAATATGTATAATTTGGGAAAGCCTGAAAACAAGTTCTTTTCTCCATTTTCAATGGTGTGAATAATGGGTAAACTTTCGGTACAACTGTTAATCTAGAAATATGCATGCAATAAGGTTTTCAACCAATTCAGGTAAAAAGAACTTGCATGTTTTCTGTCTGGCCTTCAGAAAAATGTTAGAAATGATATTAATATGCACAGAAAAAAAAAAAATCTAACAATCAAAATATTTGCTTGTCTTTGATTTTCATGCCAGTATCATGTTGTGTATTAAGAGTGGGAAAAGAAATCAAAAACAATAATAAACATTTATGGTACGTAGACAAAACCCTCATATTTTGAGAGTGTTAAATATCATATCTTGACTATTAAGCAATGAGTTTAATAGTATCTGCTGAGTGATTAACAAAAATAAACACTCAAAGACTGCCAAACAAATAAACAAAGAAAAAAAGATGGCTGCCTTGCTGAATGAATTGCCCTCCATTCTGGATTGTGACTGGACAGTTGATGCTCTGTTATCTCAACCCTTGACCATCAATCCAATGCTGATGTATCAGGTAAGGAGCTGTGTTTCGTTTCAAATCCATGTCAAATCACAGTTTATGACACAGGCAGTGTAAAGTTGTGCCACATCCCCTGGCATACTAACACATTGAGGACGTAACTAGTAAGAATCCCACACGGGCAGCGGCACAAGCTACCACTTCAAGTAACTGGGGATTACATCCATACCTCCGTATTATTGCTTGTCAGTATTCATGGTGTTGACCCACTTAAAAACAGAATGAATTTACTGACTGTCCACATTAGATATTATTTCACATTTTTACAATAGAAGCAAATACAATCAAAGTTACTAAACTCTGAAGAAAAACAAAAATTTACATGGAGAAAAATGTCAAAGTACACTATGTAAAATATGATAGCGGTGGATCTAACCCTACAAGAACCGACATACAAATCACAGTGGCTTATGATGTTGCCAATAGAATATTATATCTCACATGATACAGTTGTAATATATGTATATATACAATAGTGTAGCTTGTACTATGTCAGGCTATGCAGCAGAATAAAAGAAAACTCATGATCTCTTCCTTTTTTTTTTGAAAAAAAAAAATGTCCAAACAAACACAAAGTTGGTGCTCTACCACAGAGCTGCTGGTTCAGAGCTTGTCAGTATTTTGCCAATCATTCAGCTCTTTTATGCCAGCTCCAGTAGATTTTAGTTTGCATATCATGTATTACTGGGTGAGATAGAACATATTAGAGGAAAGCAGGTTAGAAAGAGATGAGCAAGCAAAAATTGGATAATTCGAGCTTGCCATTACTATAATCACGGCTGATAAATTTGTTTGTTTGTTTTGTCTCATTTTTTCTTTTTCCCAAATCTACTCCGATTTAGCATAGCCTACTAACAGGAGCATTGTTTGTTGATGATATGATGACATAACTGGTGGATATATTTTGTAATAGGGGTGATGATAGATTACTCTAGGGATGCTTGCATTGCTGGTCCCACTGGTCCAGACTTCACCGCATGTCCGGTTCACTGCTGATGCTCTTCTTAATCCTCAGGAGGATGGTGGTCAGCCACTGGTCTAGCCGGGAGATGGAGTCATACTCCTTCACCTGCAAGGAACATTATCATGATCATGTTACAGTAATGAGAAGTGAAAAATCATGTGAGATTAATGGGGGAGGTGGGAGGGGGGGGGGGGGTGGGATGAGAGAGGTGGGGGGGGGGGGGGTAGTGGAGCTAGAGGGGAGAGAGAGAGGGAGAGGTCTTCAACGAGTGATCTCAATTCTTCCCATCACATATAGTTGTAAAAACTCAAATGGCGTTCGCACTATTTAATTTCCGTAACAATGTATTGACAATGCTGTGCCAGGGCACAGTGTAAGTTCTATTTGACTGCACACAAAAAACAGGGAGCACTATCTCTATCTCCAAACTGCCGTAGTTTTGTAGATTTTCTCTGCAATTGTTACACGTTGGGAAAAAGTTATATACAGTACTCTGAAAATGTATTTCTATTGTGAAGTGACAATGTCTTAATCGTGATCAAAAAAAAAAAAGAAAAATTGGATGCGATTACGGCATATACGCTCTGCTCGTGCCTGCTGCACAGTAATTCTGCATTACCAGAAAGTGAACATGTCGGCACTAAAAATGTGAACCCGCTCAACCTCCATATGTTGGCCATGGGTGCATAAGATCACCTCATTCATGTGCATAAAGTGTATGACCAGCACGTCGACACGACCGCTAGTGATGAAATATTTACATTTCTATGCGATAGGGAGAATTACATGCCTAAAGTTGTGTAGTGGCAAGCACTTAAAAATACATGCATGAATCACAAAGACGGCCGTTGCATGATTCACCGAGATAATCTCCTTGTGTCCCATTTGGCACACAGCCAATTGTCGTTTTGTGGGTTGTGCATAGTGGCATGCAGCACAGAGTACTGAATAAGCAGCTACTACATTATGTAGCATCTCGCATGAAAAATGCTGCAACATCAAATTTGATGACAATACACAACCGGTTTCATTCTAACATGTACGATCAGAAATCAGCAGAAAATGGTTAATTGGCAGAGTATTGCTCTACAACAGCTGAAGTTCCACTGATTTTCTCTTGGAAAAGAAATCTACATAAACATGCTTTGAAACACTTGCAACCATGATGGTTAAGAATAAAAAGCTAAAACAACACATATCCTTCCATCCTCATTATGGGAGCCTTCTTGTGTAACCATGCTTGCTTGTTCACTTTGTTTTGTATGTTTCAGTATGCATCTACTGCAGGGCTCCTACCGAATGTAGGCCAACTTGGCTATAAATGGGACTACCATGCTTTTAATGACAACATGAAATAGGTGAATGAAGACAGTGCAATTTTGGTCAATGTATACAGAAAGCACAGCTGCCATCATTGCTTGACTGAACCATGAATAAAAAATGAATAAAAAATGAATACCAACAATGACTGTTTGAAGAGTACAAGTCTTAAAGTTTGTAGATAATCCATCGGAATATACACATCTCAGAACTGATTTCTGCATGCAACTATTTGACAAAACAACCCACATCCCTACGGCAATACTTACAGCCTCTGTGTAGGCATCCTCGTTCTGTTCCTCCAAAGCCCCGATCAATTTCTGCACAAGTAAGTGGTGAGAAAAAAACAGATATCAAAGGTAAAACATAGTTTTCATACGCCTGCAGAAACTGTCAATTTTTCCTCTGAAATAAGACATACATGTATATGCAATAAGAAATGTGTGAATAACGCTATCAAAACACGACATTACTTGGGTAAAAGTGAAAATATGAAATATTAGTCAGAAGGGTACGCTGACAGTACCTGGCATATAGCAATCTGAGAACACCTCTCATCATGGTAGCCAAACAATGTTATATATATTTGATTATCAATAATCGAGAAATTGGGCCATAGCAGTATCCATCTATCTTCCAACAAAAGCGAATTGCATGCAGCTTGTTAGGAAATACGATTAATCACTACACAACGTTCTACCTACCCACTACTGACCAGGGAGGGCTAATCAGGAATAAAAGTTGTATGTATGTATGCAACAGAAAGTTTTACACTCTTTTGATCTCAAAATACTCCAAAACATCTCATTATCACAGCAAGTTTCATCAGCCAGACAACTTTCTTGGTAGTTAATTCAGCATGTTCCTCATTGCAACATCCTTTCTTTGCCCATATGCTGACCGGGAACAGCTTGTGCCATGTATCAACTTTATGGAGCATCCATGCACCATGGAAGCAACGGATTAAAAGCAAGGGGAAAAAAATAATCTGATCGCCATCCATTGATTGAAGATAAAATCCTTATCCTTAAATTCTACTCAATTCAATCAATGAAAAGCAAATGCCTTTAGAAATTGAGCAAATCTGAAAAAAAAAAGACAAAGTCTTAGACATCATGAACATGAAATTGTCAAGAAAGTTATAAAATCCAGTCCAATCATTCCATCTTTTAACATCTAACCCTCCTGGTCAGATTTTGTTTCTGTTGTTGTTGTTGTCGTCGTCTCTTTGAAATTACAGCAGCTGATGCTAGTAAAGGACATGTGTATGCATAAATACTCATAATTTTAGTGCTCATAGAAATTTGCTCAATTTCCTGGCCAATCTCTTGATAAAACTTATCCTTTCTAATTTTAAATGTGACTTTCTAGCTGGGTGCTAACTTTCCCTTTAAAGAGCAGGCAGCAGGGGCAAGGCATACAGTCTGCAGCACCTGATAGTGCCCAAGTCTGACAAGTCTGTACCCAGTCCCATGCATCCTCCACGTGGCCTTGAAAAGTGAGTCATTCTTCTTGTTTATTCCATGGGACATCCCCTCATACACACACAACATACACACATTCGCATACACACACACACACACACTGTACACATGTGCACCAGCACTCGCATCACATTACACCCCCAACTGCCATGAAAGCAGTATTACTGGTCCAGCCAAACTAAATGATTGGTGTGCAAGTATTTTCACTGATTGCATGCCCAGAAATAAAGAAAAAGTCACAAGTGCTGTAAACCCAGAAACCTTTGCAGCAAGACGCTTTTGCAAATTAGAGCCAGCAGCCTCTTTCACGGCAAGAAACTTTCACGAATTGCCCCTGGTATTCAATGCATTGGGTAGACAAAGCTTTTTGCATGCATTTTACTTTCGCGAATCTTTGCTCCTTGCTAAATTTCCAAAAGTTTCACACATGCAAAAACTTCTGGTTTGACAGTATTCCTCAGAGATGTTTTGTGTGTGCTATGAAAACCGATCCTTGCAAAATTTTAGGGAACTGCGCACAAGATCAATAAACCAAATGTCTCACCCATTCCCCCCTCCCCCTCCACGCACAAAAATAAAACAAATACACACACAACACATATAACAAAACAGCATGTACCATACCTGTAAAAGTTTGTACTCTCTACTGTCAGCAAACGCTGGGAAGGACTCCTCATACTTCTGGAGGGTTATCTGAGTGTCCTGCAGATCTATGCACAAGTGACATAGGGCCGCCTGCCATGTGATCAAAGCACAGAGAAACCATACAATGATTCCTCCAACCTGATTGATTTATCAACATTTTCCATATGCACATTCCAATCAAACTCACAGAGAACCATGCCTCCTGTTGTTGTTGGGTTTTTTTTTCACTGAGTGCATCTAAAGCAAAATCTAGTGTGAATAAATCAGCATCAATACTAGTGTTTGAAAATATTCACAAGGCTCTTCTCTTTTTACAATAGTTCCGATTGCTTTTAAAAGTTTCTTAATACTCATACATGCATTTAAACAAGTACATGAATGCAAGCTGTTTGTTAGCTTGCTTTCATTTTTCATTGGGGTTGTGCAACCTGCTCTTTGTGATGAGTGAATACAGCAGGATTTCTGTTTTTTTTTTTTTTTAATGTGCACTGGATGCGTGATTCTCTCACACACAGGACTTCATTTATGTTCTGCAATCTGAGGGACAGCTCCATACAGGTGGATTCTCCAGGAAAGTGGATTTGTTGGAAAGTCAAGCCATTCAGGTGAGAAATGTGCATCAAGAATTGAACAAAACGTTACTGGAAAGCACAAAATGTTACTGGAAAGCACAAAACGTTACTGGAAAGCACATCACGACCATGATTTGCTGAACGTGATGGTAAAAAGGTTGTTTGGAATCACGATCCTGATTTTCTTTCACACACAAAAGATGCTTTATAAAGAACATCAAACTCGAGACCAAACAGGTAAACAAAAAATTGCTTTACAAGTAAAAGCTTTTGTTATCATATATGACCGGTATGGGTTCCCCATTTGGTTGAAGTCCAACTAACCTTGAAGAAATGATCCTTGGCGCTATACTTCAGAAGGGAATTCTCCAACGCTGATGAAGCAACTTCCTCATATATCTGGCAGGCCTTGGAGTAGTTCATCTGCTGTGCAGAGTACATGGCCACCTTCAGCAGACACTTGTTAGCCGAACTGTGGGCAGCAAATGGGCGATAGAGAGTAATTCAGATATCAGGTTACGATGGAATTCTATGTGGATCCAGTCTAGGATGTTGTTCAGGTGAAGGCCTTTTTCTCTTCTTTTCTTTGTCTTTAGCAGCTAAGGTGCTTTATGAACTTTACAAGCCCCTCATTTGAGAAACAAATTGACTGTCATTTATTACCCACAGATTAGAAAATACGGTTATAAATAGTGATCCCGTGTGGGATGCATTCATGGTGCATTAGTACAGCACAAAAGCTTACATGAACTTTGAGTCCATATACTGGTAATTTGATTTCTCCTGTCTATCTTAGTAGGATTCTGCAAGGTCAACTTATCTTTTGTTTGTATTCATCTATTTCTCACTATCTGCAAGAAGCACCAAGCTCAAACATCTACATCCAACATTTTCTACATATCTTACCAAATACCATTTTAACTGGACTTTCCTAGCTGCAGTTATGGCTGGAAAATGACATTTTACACCAAGGCCAGAGACGTCGGACCCTGAGGGATTTTGACCATAATTTTATAATCAGCACATCAACTCTTTATGCGGCATACCTAGGGTAAGTGTTCATAAAATTCACCAAGAGGGACTCCCTAGATATATGCCTACAAGATCAGGGATGCATGGACACATATGACCAAATGCACAGCACGTGAGGAGTATAATGTAAAGTATACATATCGTCGCTGGGACGACAAAGACCATCTATCTGAAAATGAATTGGTGAAAGTGACTTTTTTTGGATTAATAGTCAGATAATCAGTTAAGTGATGTCCTGTCCAAATCCTAGCTGTCTTACCTCATACCCCCAAAATAAAACCACCAAGGCATGTCAAAGGAAATGCTTCCCCCCCCCCCCCCCCCATTTGATGCAGTGCTTTGGCTGCCATGTTTGTTTGTTTTTTCTCTCTTGAACATTTGACATTTTGTAGATACGAGGTCTTGTGGCCCCAGCGACGATATATAATTTTTTATTTTATTATTATTTATTTTTTTTAGTTTAGTGATGAAGCTGTTCTGTAGTGTCATGGTCACACCCACCTATTTGAGTCTTCCCCTTTGTAGAAGTCTGCAGCTTTCTCATAGTTCTCTATGGCCTTGTCTAGCTCCACCAGGTCGTTCTCAAAGATCTCCGCTATGCTGATGTAGTGCTTTGCTGCCATGGTGAATTTCCCCTTGTCCGTGTATATCTCGATGGCCTGCTGCAGAGCCGATATTGCCTCTGTGCGGTTTATGAAAATCACAGAGTATTTCACAAACATGTATGTTCCTAGATCTGAGTCAAATCCAAAGTATGGATACTTGCCTTTCAAAATACCAAGTAAATACAGCAATGGACGATAAATTACACTGCCCTTACAATACTGCTTAAAACAACCATGGATACGTAAAATACACATCTCTTATAATACTATTAATGTGAAACAACCATGAATGACTAAAAATTCGCCATAACATGGATAACACTATAACCAATATTTTCTAGTAGATCTGTCTCCTTGTTTGACTATGGTAAGAGACAATACAATATTTGTTTCTGCAGAAATTTGAATTGCATTGATTAGATAACATGTCAGGCCATAAATTAATAGAGTATTACAGTGGCATAGAATAATAAATATACACACAGCAAATTACCACATCTTGTTGCACAGTCACTCAAATGTGCACAAAAATGCAATTTGCAAAATCTTGCTTCAGATGGATTTAAACATGGGTGTACCTAATCATTGCCAAATATATCAAAGTTTTAACAGCCTACACACATGTGAAAGTGAAATTGAGGTGCTTGCTGACTCTCATTTAATATTCAGTAGATGCCAAAAGAAATCATTATACTCTAACTACAACTACATATCCTGCATACCTTAAATGTATGTACACTGTAAGAAATATTTACCAGATTACTTTATTTATTCATTCATTATTATTATTATCACTATTTTTATTCATTTTATTTTATTTTATTTTTTTTGGGAGGTGGTCCAATTGTGATAATTTGCAACACGCACCTAAAGAATGTGCAAACAGTCAATTACAGTACAACAGAAAGTTCACATGCATTCGCAAGAGCCAAACTTCACAAAATTAAAATGTACTTAAGGTAAAGTTCTTGTGTATTACGCATTGAGTGCCAGAGGCAATTCGTATAAATGTCATGCCGCGAAAAAGGCCGTTGGCTCCCATTTTGGAAAATTTCATGCACTTAAATATCTTGCTTTGTATTGATAGTGTGTTTCTCCATATCCACCGGTGTTTTCATGGAACTCACTCTTAGGATCAACCTTCTTGTAGCAACTGCCGGCATCGACATAACTCGTAGCTGCTTCATGCTTGCTGTCCAAATTGATTGACACAGTGGCCGCTCGGCAGAAGGCATCGCCAGCCTCTGTCAAGAAAAACAACAACAAAACAATAGAAATTAGAGTGAAGCAGAAGCGCAGTATTCTAATGATCCCAGAAGCCACTGGCATGATACACAATAGCCACAGTATCACTGGGTCATTAAATTTCGAGGATTTGTAAGTAAATCAATATCTGCTCTAGGCTGTCATTCATGAACACTGGTACTTGGGACTTATATCATAGCACTGTAACTCTCATATCTCTCAATTATTGAGTAACAAAAACACACAGACAATGTACTATTTTATGCTGTGGATTGAATGAATTGTTTTAGTCTTATTCTGAAATGACAAATTTCATAGATTTTATGCACCAATATCCACAAGGTTAAGTCATAACAATTCCTCACAACAGCTACATGTATCTTGAGACAGCAAACATAATACTTAAAATTCACAATGGGTTCTCCATGTATTCCTTGTTATCTTCAAATTCTTCATGGTTTGACTGCCTTTAGATTCTCTCAATATCTGAAGCAGGTCTTAGCCTCATACACTGTACAGTATCCACCCTCAAATGTTAAAATTTTGTATTATTGTCTGCTGTCTGTGTGCTACATACTGCAGTACATGTGTGTACATGTACATACCCCAACAGGGCACACGTGTGGCATCAAACTTACATGTACAGTACTTTAAGCACACTTGCATGCACTTGCACAGTGGACTTTGTTCAGAATGATGATTTTACAGCAAATTCAGATTTTAAACTTTACTGCAGTGGGATGGGAAACATCACTAGAAGATGTAGATAAAAACACAGAGCTGCTACTCTTCTGAATTTGTTCTTTCTCTTGGATAAAGTGGAAACTAAACTGCAGAGTTTGCCAAAACATGTGGTATTGCAGTGTTTTGTATTCTCTCTCTCCTTGTACAAATATCTCTGTTTTCTCTTGAGAGATGTTAACCACAACAACAATGAAAATGAAACTGTGGCTTACAGGTGCTAGCTCAGAAACCCAATGAAATGGCGAGTAAAGATAAACAACCTAAACATGTTTAGAGCAGTATCATGTCCTCATTGTAATATGGTGACTATTGTATTCTATGTAATGTCCAAGGCATAAAAGATTTTCCTACTGACTGGCTGTAGCTATATATCCATTGTATCTCAGCCAGGCAGCTCTCTCACTGTATGACAGGGATGATATTGTGTTTGGATGTCACATGATGATATCACCCACAATTAACAAACCCTTGACAGTCCTATGGATACACACACACACTCCTCTAACATACAGTACATGCAGTAATTAGAATCCATAGCACACACACACACTGGTTGACAAATTCGATCACTAGGTACGCACAAACACACACACAAGGGCTGATGTGTACCTCTGTGATTACCGGTACATAGATCCCTGGGGGGTGGGGGCTTTTAATTCAGCGGTCATACCTCTTTGCTACCATAGGATATGCTTAATTACTTGCCTTGTTTTACATAGAATGCTGATTGCCACTCTTACACTCCAATTCTGTGATGTGTTAAAGTGAAGTCTACATACATGTAAGTGATAGCCATTTACACTTACGTGTATTCTGTGCCTACAAATATGAGAGCATTCCTGTGGTGCACAGCCAGAAAATGCAGAACATGTATTACTACTCAAGGTCATTCATTCCTAGGCATGACAACATAACTTTTGTAGCATGTTGATTAGAATCAGAATGCAGTGCAGTACACATCCACAGCAAATTAACATCCAACAGATACAGAGTGCTCCTGAATCAGCAGCATGATATGCTTTTTTAAACGTCGGGGGGGGGGGGGGGGGGGGGGGGGGGGGAATCTGGTAGATGCCGGCAAGGAACTATTTGGCAAAACTTATCATGAAACAAAATGCTATTATAAGATGGGCTTTAGAATCTCTGCAATCTGATTGGCCAATTGTCATGCATTGATTTCTACCGATCCACACTGAGCCATGTGTCCGGTAAAATCCGAACGCATGGCCATGCATCCGGTAAAATCTGCACGCATGGCTCAAGTCTTGTACAGTGTTGTAGGTGTACCGGACGCATGATGGAGAAAATGGTTGTACTTCATGAATTTACGGGCCCATTTTATACACAAATGATGCACAGGATAGAGTGGATCGGTGAGAATTGGATGCCCTCGTTTAACTTTCGAACAGTCTAAAATCCACTCGCTGCCCTCGTGGGTTTAAACAGTTCCAAAGTTAAACTCTCGCATCCAATTCTCACTGATCCACTCTGTCCTGTGCATCATTTGTATACTAATGAACCAGTTAGTAATATACCCTGCGTTTAGACGATCCCCCCCCCCCCCCCTTTGCGGGGGATGTTTGGAGGGATTGTATCTTTTTTACGGTTGACCGTTCATATGTGCATTGAAAACCCCAGCTGAAAGGGGGACAAAATCACGGCTGGTGGTTTCAGCTGTGTGTTAGGTCACCATACGTGGCGCTGTAGGGCGCGCGATTGCAAACACGTGTAGTAGTTCTTTGCCACCACATTTTGAGCATGCGCACTTATGATAAAAACAGCTGCCCGCGAGATCAAGGTCAGTCCCCTGCCAGAATTTGTTGCTGGACTCGACAAGCTTGCCGGGGGGAGCGGGGGATGTCCCAGCCGTGGGTTCAGATGATGGGATTGCCGGGGAAAGTCTTGGCAAACAGGACATTTCTCGTGAAGTGGGGTATCGTCTGAGCGTACAATTATTTATACAGAAAATTTTTGAGGCACACAAGGAGGAAAAGTCAACTTCACTTCATGAGATGCATTTCTTTTTCATCACATGAGGGTAAAATGCTTAAAGCTATCTAAAAATTGGGTAATATAATAAAAAAAACATAGCCAGTTTATTCCGCCTTTTTGCCAGTCGCAATACCTTTTAAGATACTAGGGTACATGTATATGCACGAACCTGTAACAAGCAGTTTATCGCAAACTTCTATTTTTTGGTTGCATACAGACTGTAAATGTGAGAGGTAGCAATCTGAATTTTGGAGCCTTAAATGGGCAAGTCACTTTCCAATTCCTGCTGAGAACGTAATTACAGTCACACACACAAAAAAGAAAAAAACTAGAAATGTCGCTACGGCGACTGGTGTATGCCTCCACCATAATGCATGGTTCTCCTAATAGGTCTATAGTACAATGTCTTGACAATGTGTGATGACAGTTTCACACAATTGGCAAAATATTAAAATGACGGGTTTGCCACAAATGTGATGAATGTTCACTTTCCTAGAACTAGGTTCAATTGGATGAATGATTAAAACGTCAGAGTGCAGGTATTTGGGGGAACTGATGATTTTTACTTGACTTTTGACCCTTTTATAAGTTTATGCATTGAGTAATTTTCAAGGTATTGAGAAAAAGTTTAATTTCAGTATCAAATGGTACAATAGTATTATCTAAACCTGGCCTTTGACCTTTGGCCTCACAGTTCCAAAGAGAATCACTGTTAGGTAGAACATGCATAAATATGTAAGTTTCATGATAATACCTTGAGTTACTTTTGAGATATGTAGATGGAGGAAGAAGTGCAATTTAGCACTTTCACTTGACCTTTGACCTTTTGGCAAGAAACTTCCCACATTTTGTATTGGGTTATACATGCATACATCAAGTTAAAAAAAAAATCCTTCAGGCATTGCATAAGTATAAGGAAAGTAGTGATATTTTGAGGAGTTGACCTTGACCTTTGACCCCCATGACCTTTGACCCATGACCCCCAACTTCCCTACATAATCACTGCCCATCGGTACATGCATATATACTAAGTTCCATGAAGATACCTTGAACCATTTGCGAGATATGGAGAAAAACATGAAATTTCAACCTTTTTTTCACAAAATAACCTGTGACCTTTGACCCCGTGACCCTAAAATCCAAACAAAGTATCATCCCCCCAGGATATACCCTCATACCAAGTTTGATGCAAAACCACCTCACGGTTCTTGAGATATCGACAAAAACAAAATGGGACGGACGTACGGACGGACGGACGGATGACCCGAAAACATAATGCCTCCGGCCACTTCGTTGGCGGAGGCATAAAAAAGGGTGATATCATCGATTTTTGCCTAGTCTTCCAGATGACATAATTGATGGCATGCAATAACCAAACAAGTAACAAGACAATTTTAAAGGTCATCTCCCTAACCAAAAAATCATGAATATCGAATGCCAGATTGTTATTTTATTTTCATAGACAATATTCATGTACAGTTCTTGTCAATGCATGTTGGCACTTTTTGGCAACAAAATCTGAATATGACTAGTCTTCTTAAATATCACTGCATCTCCACAAATGAACCACGCACAGAAAATTGCACACATGTCACACTGAGCCGGTGTGTAGTTCCACTGTGTGCATGAGCAGAAATAGGTCATTTGTGACAGCAGGCACAGGGTAGACATATAAAGCAGTTGGTAGATCTGTGATGCAATGATCATTGATGTAATCCTTATAAATGGCGCTTGCCAGCACATTCACCTGACATCAACAAATTGTTAATGGAAGCCTACACGTAGTATTTGGCAATAATAAGACAAAATTATTAATGCATTCATTGCAAAACAATGAAATGGATCCTTCTACATGTGTTAATTGACATACCATTCTGGTCACCTGGTCTACATGTAGTATGCATGTGCATATATTTTTTACTTAATCATGAATTCCATAAATTGTTACTTTGGGCAAGCCAATGCATTATGTCACTTTAAAAACAAGTAAAAGAGGCTAACCAACTGAGGAAACAGGAATGTCATTGGGGGATCTGTGCACATGAGCTACAAATCATAATTATGAACAGACCTATACCTACAGTGTATTAAAGAGAATGATTCATTCAAAACAAGAGAAGATGGGGAAAGGCAACGTGAGGATGAGGCATGGGAAGGGAAAGGGGGAGGGGGAAGGGGAGGGGGAAGGGAAAGGGGAGGGGAAACAAAACCCCTTTAATAGTAGAATATGATAAAAAATTCATACATCTGTAGTGCTCTAACAAGGAGATTAGATTTTGGCACAAGATTTGTTTCCATTTAATTGACAGGCAACATCACCAGGGGGAGTGAGAAAATCTTGCTGTGCAACACCATTCATTATAGTTTCAGTTTTATCTATCTCTGAGGCAATGCTGATATTGTTCACTTCAATACTTACAGCCAATCTTCCCTAAGTCAAATCTATAGGGACCCAAGAAAATCCTCTGACTTCAAAGATTAGGTCTGGCTTATCAGCTTGTATATCATAAACATATTTCACAGCCAGTGAGAGATTTGTTGCATATTTTGTTTTCAGCTTGAGAATTATATGCAGTAGTCCGATTTTTTTATAGATTTATTTATCATTAGAATTAAATGATTTATTCATCTAGGGGTTGACTTTTTCTTCCACTTTATAGCCAACTTTTTGACTTACGAGTGAGGCAAAGTTATTATCAACACATATTGTATGTGATGGCTCAGATTCTAACCAGGTACAGTTACACAGTAAAATTAGTAATAGATCGATGTATTAAGTACAATGCACAAAGGCAAGAGACACATTACGTAGGGGGGGTTAAGGAGAGGGGGTGAAACTGAGGTGTATCAACCACTGTTCCCCTTGGAGGATGGTAGATGCACCCTTATCATCTAGTCCATCTCCCTTCAAAGAGGAAGGCCGACCCTGGCACAGTCGTCTCCTTCTCTCTCCCCGCCAATGTCAATTAGGTTTTCCTGCCCACATCTGACATCACACCACACCTTGCCCGCAGTGGAGTTGCAGCAGCACACATGTATACTAGTAGTCCTCACACAACTCAACACTCTAGTGATCCGCAGTGGATCCGAATGAAGCACTCCTTTATGCATGCATCAAACATGGAAATCTCCCCCTTCACAAATCAAGCTTTGTTGCCATAACAACTTGCAAATTTTTATCACCCTTGATCTTTCTACACACATCAGACTCAGACAGTTTCGGATATATTCAAAAGACAAATAATCTCCCTTGTATCATATTCAGCTGATTATAACAAAAAATAAAAACAAAACAAGAACATCCCAAAAGCATCAAGTATACTCTTGAGCACAAGGCTTAGTCAAGAAGACCGCCTTAGGATCAAAACTACAATTCTTTACAGCATGAACAGTTTCACAACTTGAATATCAATGCTTTTGTAATTGTCAGCCGAATTGTTCTAGTCTACACACAAAGTCTTCACAAAGCATAATACCAGTGCATTCACAATTTTCTTTTGCTGTGATATCCTCTTCACTTCACATGATCTCAAACAGTATGAAAATTTATAAACATTTCATGAAACAACTACATAATCAAGTACTTAAACAAAGTGGAGCTGGTTTCACTCGAAGCAATGTCCTGTTGCCAGGCAACATTTGAGTGTCAGCTAAAGTCTGTTTTTGCAGGAAATATGTAAAAAGCACTTTATCTTTCATTGTATCAAATGAAATTTACAAATGGATTTAATATTCTTTTTTTTCTGTATCATATATGTGAAAGAAACATTTGTCTATATGCAATAATGCATGCACTTCCCATCCTCTGCTTACATTGTGGGTTATGAATTCAAATGGGGGGGGGGGGCACAAATTGGTGATAAGTAGGTGATAAGTGCTTACATTCCATCTTAACACTTCCTGTGCTTTTGTTTGGTTTTGACTACATAAGGAGGTAATCCATGGAAAACAGGAATTATCCAATTACAGAAGCTAGGTCTTGTTGTGACTGCAAAGCAATGACACATTAAAACACTGTGAACACTCAGGTAACAAAAAACAATAGCCTGCTACGATGATTTACAGTGTTTTACGGTGCAACGGCAAATGGATGACAAGTCAGTGAACTTCAGGGGCAGATCCAGGGATTCAAAAAAAGGGGGGGGGAGCGCAAGCAAGCAAGCAAAAAAAAAAGGCTTCAGCACAATTTTCTGCTGCCACTACATCCGCTGACAATGATGGTTTCTTCAAAAATTAAAGGGGGGTGCCCGAGCCCCTTTCATTTTGTTTTTCTTTTGTTTTAAGAAGGTAAAAAGGGGGGCGCACACCCAGGGTGCCCCCCCCCGGATCCACTTATGAACTTTGTATGGATGTGGGAATACAGTGTAAGTAGCAGGACTTGGAAGAGAATGTTTTGTTGTTCATAGAAGTTCAGGTGCACAAAAGGTGAAAAAACAGAAACATGAGTGACATCACCAATCAGCAATCTTTGTTTCACTTCCTGTCAAGGGGTTCTGTAAAATGGCACACAGAATCCAGTCTCACCTTGCCATTTCTTGGCCATCTTGTACATGTTTGCAGCCCTCTGATACAGCTCACAGGCCTCCTCCTGCTTCTGGGTCCCTCTGTCCACCACAAAAAAAAGACAAGAAAACAGGTTACTATGACTGCTGCCTTTTCAAAAACAGTACATGCTGCAGCTGAGAAACAGAGCCTTAACTTTGGCATAAAACACCCTTGAGATCTACAACTGGTTGATTAGCTGGATTTTGGTTCAAATCAGTTTTCCAACATGACACATTCATGTCATGGAATGCTTTACTGAAAATTTGCAGACAAATTTTTACAACTTTGGAATAAAAATGTCATACATGTACAACGGGAGAGGGCAGAATGTTTACCATCTTTACAACTGGCATGCCATAAGTATATCATCCACACATTTTGCACAAATGTATAATACTCAGCAATCACCATCTCTTTTTTTTTAGTTTTGTTGTTTTTTTTGACAGCACTATCTTCAGTGATCACAAAGAGTCAATCAATATTTGAAATATGCTATCAGGATCATAGATCATACAATCACTTTTAAATGCACTTTATTAGCATGAGGTTTGTTTTCAAGAACATACACTGTATCTTGGAGTAATGGAATGGGGTTGCACATTTTCTTCAAAAACCTAGACACCCCCCCCAAAAAAAAAACAAACAAACAAACAAACAAACAAAAAAACAAGTGTACTACTTGTATCTCAATTAAGTACTCTGCTACTGCTAAATAAAAAAAAAACTTCTTAGCAATGTTCATATACAAAATAATAGGTAAATAGGGGACTACATATGTGGTCGTTGATAATGATAAGACTCTCATCAATGATCACAACACACCACTAAGTACGTCAACACCTGCCACTCTGCTTGCTTTGGCCGATGATCTCCAAACTAGGTCTGCATCCTCAATATAAAGCTCACCTCCTCTTTAGGTCATGTCTTACTTTTGATGAAGGACAATCAATTTGCCTGAAACGTTAAGTACTTTGAGTATCTTAGCTTTTCTTTATAACTAGATCTCCAGAGCTCTTGTTCAGTCATTTTCACTTCACTCCTTCCTTTCTCTTACAAATAATTCTTGTTGACTTCCCTCTTTCCTTCCTCCTTTATTACCTGCTTTCATTACAACCCAACAGTCCTTTTCAGAACCACTTCACACCATTTTACATATGTTTTTTAACTGGGATTATTTCTTACACCTGTAGTTCTTCCTCCCCTCAAGGACTACATTGTACATTTCACTTCATATTCTCTTCCATTTCCTTCTTCCACAGGAGCCCTTCTTCGGACCAAAATTTTAATTATTACTCTCTCTCTCTCTCTCTCTCTCTCTCTCCTACAGCAATCCCTCCCACATCCACTCATCTCTCCCCCCCCCCCCCTACTTTCTTGGCTTTTATTCCTCCTTTTCCTTTCTTTCTCATACACTGCACAGTTTGTACATATATGTGTAAGTCCCATCTCTCCTCGTCTTGCCTCTTTCCTTCCTCTTTTACTTCTTCCATTTCGTTGTTTTGATTCCACATTCCATAGTCCACATCGCTCACCAGCTTCATTTCTCACCCTTCATTTTGTCAAGCATCTGTCAGAAATTCACATCTACTTCACTTCTCTGATATCCATGATTTTCCAACCTTCAACTTCTTTTCCTCCCCCTCCTTTCTCTTTCATCTTTCTCCTCCCAATGATTCACAAATCGTTTACCTGATTTCCACTCTATTTCCCTTACTACTCTCTCTGTCCCCTATTCTCTTATCTCCACCAAGGCAACTTCAACTTCCCGCTCTCTGCTGCCCCTTGATTGTCACTATTTGCCTTCCTCACATGCTCCCTATGTCACATCCCTCCTTAACTCTCCTCTTATTAGGCTCTTCTTCTGCCAATGCAACAGTCCCTGCAAGGGCTACTAGTATACATTTGTACTCGTATGAACACATGGTGTTATTGCAAACCTATCTTCCTCAAATTCTTAAAGGGATCGTATAGTTTTGGTTGAGACCTAATTTCAGGTTTCTAACATTTATTTGTGAGATAATGAGAAACCCGGCCCTTACGAAATATGAAAGAGCATGTAATTCTGAGGAATTCAACGTTTATTTGATGAAAATTGGTTTTGAAATGGCTGAGATATCCAAAAAAGAGTGATTCTAATAAAGTGTGGGACCCACACTTTATTGTGATTGCTTTATCTTAATTTGTTTTTGGATGTTTCAGTCATTCCAAACTCGATTTTCATCAAATAAACTTTGAATTCCTCTTAAAATGGTATGCTCTGTACTATATCATAAGTGTTTTCTTGGTATCTCGCAAAAAGTCAAAAGCCCAATTGTCATCTCCACCAATACTGTATCATCCCTTTAAGTACTTGAAATACTTGTGGCAGTAAAACCACATGCTGCTCCTTGAAAGTCACATCAAGATGTCATGTGCCACTGAGGATGACAGCGTATCAAAAATTAGTGCAGTCTGAGGTGAAACATGCATGGGGTCAGAAATAAAAGGACCACCCTTTTGTGCAACCAACAGACTAGACAGAAAGATCCGTCTGTCCGGAGGACTCTTTTATATTTTGCCATTAACGCTGTCCTCCGTAGACAGACGGAAGGTACCAGTACCCATTGCTGTGTGGATGTTCTTAACCACTGTCTCTATGGAAAATTGGGTGAGGTACCTCACCCTTCTCGATTGCGTCTAATTCACGGCCCTAGGTCTGCAAATTTAAGCTTGAATAGTTAAATCAACTATTCAAGAATAGACTACACTCACCAGATTAATGAATAATCCAATATTTCGGTAGAATTTTCAACGCAAAACACACATCAACCAGCCATGCGAGGTAGTTTCTACGGCTTTTTTTTTGCTAAAATACGTACCTCGCATGTGATTGGTTTACAGATTCAAAATGGCGATCTACAGCTAGCGAACGGCGATGTTGCGATATGGATAAATATTATCGGTACCTTATTCCCTGTACGCCACGGTGATATCCCATGAACCACCACGCACTAAGCAGCTGGCGAGCTTCTCTTGCAGTGTGGAATGCCGTTTGACAAGTGATAAGGTCACTATAAGCCCGCCTCACTCACTGCGCTTCTAGCTGCGTAGCTGACACATCGAACACTGTGCAATCGCGATATCGCATGCCTTTGCTCTCCGTTGCGCGATTTCGCATGCCTTTGCTCTCCGCTGCGCGATATTGCATGCCTTTGCTCTCCGCTGCACGATTATCAAGCTCTACATGTATAATGTTGCATCGCAGTAAATTGCCATGATTATGGCACAAAGCGTGAGAAAGTTGGCAGTAAGTTTCCATTTCTGAACATCCTAGCTTAGCTAGCCACAACAATTATGTTGAATATTTTTATGTCTCCTTCATCCATCCCGACCCCCTCACAAATCGCGCAAACCACCCACGTGGGTGAGGCTTGTGTGTGTGTGTGTACACATGTGTGTCCATGTAGTGGCTGCCCATGAATCAATAACTTTACACAGCCCAAAAAGATGTCGAAAAGATTCTAGCACTTTGTCTTCAAATAGAATTTCATTGCTATATATGAGATCAAGAAAGAATCACTAGAAAAGCACACTCGGAGAGCACAGACCTCCGCCAAGCCAGCAACTCATTTCCTTCCTTTATACACACATGCATGAAATTTCCCAAAATAGAAGCATTTTGTTTATAAATGTCATTGCACGGCGCCTTGCCCGAGCAAATCATGTGCCTTAGTGCACGTATGTAAACCTCAATCAGTACGCACAGCTTGAACCCCAAGTTCGTTGACCTTATGCCAAAGGATGAAAAATCCTTCAAAAATTCCATAAAAATTCCTGGATCACTACCAAAATTGAATGAGGTGTTCCTTGGGTCAATATTGACTTATAATGCAAGTTTCATTCTAATCTGTACTCAACTTTTTAGAGTTAATTTTCAAACAGACAAACCAAAGCCGAAGATCACTTAACCTCCTCCTTCCTTGGCAGAGCTCAGACGAGGTTAAAGGCCAAGGCAAGCAAGGGGCTGTACACTATGGACCCTAACCCCGGGGCGCTCCTTGTACACAGCCAATCCATTTTTATGTGCTTTGCGCGTAGAGAAGTGCATACTAAGTGTTCAGTGCGCGAATTATACGCGGTCGGTTTAAAAGAAGGTGGTCGATGATATGTAGTAGGGCTACCATACATCAACATACATATTACATGATCATCCCACTCTGACCAAACAAATGGTAATTCATTGCTGCGAAGATGCCCAATTTGGGGTAATATTTATTGATTTGCTCACTACACTGCACTGTACAATTGTAAGTCAAGAAGGCCCTTGGTCTAATACTTCAATAGAACTTAGCAAGATTAGATTGTTAGTGTTCTGCGTCGTTGTACTTGTAGATTCACTAGCACTAAGAAAACTCTATGTACGAACAAGTTTAACGTTGGTAGTGATAGCACTGGCACTGCACTGATAGTGATAGAGTGATGATCATGAAGCAGCTGATTGTGAATCACTAACGTTTAGGCCTATGCCTAGATTTCTATAACGTTACCGGTTTTGCTTACCCAAACATGCTACCAAAGAATCCTTGTGAGGACTTCAGCTTCTTGTCGGCTTCTGCCATAAACTGCTTGCCTTTAGCTTCGTTATCTGCCATTTTGGTAGAATTTGGGGAGCTTACGATACTATTTATCAAGTAAAAAGGCCGTGTTCCACCCTTGTCGGAGGATGTAAATCGTATGATGTCAGTGTGGTGAAACGTGCGTACTGCGTGTTTGTGTCGACACGGTACACACCACACAAGATAGTACACACAGTTCAGCTCACAGTAATTACATACATTTGGCAGAATAGACGCGCGCACACACCGATTATTTTACACACATTCATACATTATAATATGGGATGCGCGCGTGCTGCTATGCTACTAAAGTATGTATTAGAAAGGTCGGGGCGGATCGGAATGAATCGTAGAGATCTCAGAGAAGTCATCTAGCTAGCTAGCTAGCTACACAGTACGGTATCCCGATGCGGACGCATCCCGGTAAGGTCATGACCGCGCGAAGTTCGATTTTTGTTTTGATTTTGAAGTCTGCTTAGGTCATAGGAATTAGGATCTACTAGCGCTTTATGATCTAGCAGTATTCATCAAGGGCCATGGTAAGTGGATGAAGTATCAGCTGGTCTTTCGTAGATCTGCTAAAACTTACTGAATAACGTTAGGCTTAGGGCCTTCTAGTTTTTTCTTCTTTAAAAAAAAACAAACAAACAAACTTAACAAGGTGTTATGGGTACCGGTGTTATGTTATTAGCTGGATCGATCGAACTCATTCACAGTGGCGTCAGTGCCAGTGGATCGCCATAAACATCTATAGAATTCTAGACACCACAGTCTAAAAAACTCCAAAAATAAGTCTAACAAACGTGTTAAGGTTAGATGGATGTCCCCTGTCCCCTTTCCTTTTTCTCTTGGCTATAATGTATGTTTATCATGATATTGAGCCGTAGTGGCCTTAGCTATTTCTGTTGGGAAAATCGATCAGACAGTGGCTGGCCAGTCTGGGTGTTTCTTTTTCTAACGTTACAATCCTTACAAATACAACACCAATCTTGAGCTAGATTTTATTCCAAAGGTTACAAAAAAGAGAAAAGAAAATGGAACGAACAATTATTGTGTTGTCCTTGAGCTTGAGAATAGAATTTTATGCAGTGACGGTGGTGCATGGGTCCAGGGTGGGGAGCAACGGGCGTGTGCCCCCTTTATTTCTTTGGAAAAAAAAATGAAAGGGGATGCATGGGCCCCCTTTCAAATTTTGCACCAGAAAATTGTGCTGAAGCTTTTTTTTTTCTTTCTTTCTTTCTTTCTTTTTGCTTCACAGCCCATGAAACTCGGGAATGGCATGAGAAACGGAAAAAATTGCACGGGAGCCTGTTTTTTTGCTTGTCAGCTGATTAAACCAGGAAGTGGCACTAGATTTTTTACACCCCCCTTGTCAGCCTTGAGAGAATATCTGGATTCACCACTGAGTGATATGGCAAAAACATTTTGCAGAAGAAATTAGGTTGTCATGTCTATATCTTATATTAACTTTCAATTCATTCAGTGAAAGTATGAATTCATATGGTGGATCAAACCACTCTTTTCATCTGCTAATTGATCACAGAGTTATGCAGAACACATACTGAAGGATGGATTAGGTCAACAAAGTTCAAAGCTCATGAAAGTTTCTTTCAGCTTTTGCTCATCCATTTACCCTAATGCAGGAATCGTGAACAAGTAGAAGTTTATAGAACTCTGTGAAGAGCTCTCTGCGTCCAAGGATGATTGAAGAAAATTCCAGCACGGCCGAGAATGATCTGCCACCAGCCGAATCGGGGAATAATCTCCTGTCCCTCTCATACCACCGCAATGTCTTGCGCAACCACCGCCGCAAGGCCAACAACCAGCCCTATTCCCGGTTGGCAGCTAGGAGGCAGACCCTTGTTGGACCACAGAACATTGTTCTTCCAGCTCACCTTCAGCACCTCCAAGGGGCCGGCCCAGGCACCAAGCAAGATGGGGATGGGGGCACGGGTACTGCACTCAAAAAGTAAATCTTTTTAAAAGTATTCATGGTTTAACTGATTGCATGCAAGTGGAACATTGAATAATGTACACTTGTGTTATGCAGACAAATTCTTCAAAAATGGCACAAACTTAAATCTCTGAAGAACCACTGCAGCCATAATAAGTAGACTAGGCCTAGGATATGCATAATTTCTTAATCATTACAAATACCGGTACATAAAGATTTTGTAACGTGTGAAGATGCAAGCTGGATGCAGTACTTAATCATGGTGTATAGAGATATTTGTGCCCAAACTAATGCATCTATCTATTTCATCACACAATCAATGGCACCTTGTTTGTGTTATATATGTCAACCATGGCTTGGATGTACCAGTAGATGATGCTGTCTACTTGGGATGAGCAAGGGTGAAGGACCTCTTCATCACCAACTCTCAAGAAATATTGCTAGTGAAACTGTCTACCTTAGATGTCAAGTTTGAATTTAAAAATGAGAATCAAGGATGTCAGTTACACTAATAGAATAATCACGTGCCTTTTACCCCGCTCAACCTCTCACTGCATCCCCCATCCCCATCCGTTGCTGCTTCCCTAGGATGGAGTCCATGCAGAGTGCCCATGCCTTCCAGGCCAATAACATCAACATGCAAGAGGACCAGGAGGAGGAGGAGATGCAGGCCAGGAGGAACAAGGTCCTCCGGCAGGCGGGCTTCCTCCGGCGACAGCTCTACGACCTGACGGAGTCGACCCTCTTCAACGGTTTCATCATGACCGTCATCCTCCTCAACACGGTCATTCTGTGCGCACTCACGTTCAGTGTGGTGCAGGTCAGAGCAGGTAATGAATTTTTATGAAAGTATTTGTGGCTTGTCACGTGTTTACAGGTTTCGTGCACGCCTTTGATTTTCCTATGGCCATGCTAAGTTCTCCAAAATGCACCTGACAATTGTGGAAAATGCACCAGACTTTTCATTGGGTAAGATTACTGTATTACCAGTATATCTAATTGTCTATCTCCTTCTTTTTTCTCCATACAGAAGTTCACAGAAACATGGAAAAAGTATGAATTAAAAACAAAAACAAAAAGAAAAAAATCTTCCTTGCTTCCTCTTTAATGATAGTTCTTGATAGTTATAGAATCTTTACACTTGCACAAGTCATGTTTTACTTTTGAGTTAATTATTGACCAACGTTGTTGCTTGCATTTTAGGTATTCCAATATTTTGCTTCGTAGCAAATGAGAGCATTCAATAAGAGATATAAGCAGCAAGGGTGACAATCCTCTCATGCCCACATATCTGTGAGGATTTTAGCAACATTGTAGAGCTAAATGTATGAAAGATATTCACTACCCCTGTCATCAGCAATTAAATGCACATAGTATGCAGTATGTTTTTCCATTCCTGTTCTAAATGTTGTGGCTAGATGTGAATATTGCCCTCACCAAGAGATGGCGCTCTACCAATTGACGACAGGAAAAAAAAAGCAATCTTCACTAACATCTGTGCTATGTGGTTCCAATAAATGTGTGATTGTTGGACCTAGCAACAAGTGCAGACAACTGAGATAGGGGACCGTTATACAAATTCATAAATTTAGCTAACATTACGTCTCATCGAGTCATAGAAACAATTTGTATTAAATAAGGGGGCCTTTATGATGATAATGGTGGTAGTAAGATTATCACTCATCTCATTTTTGTGACACTGTCAAACAGATGGTAAGTACATTCAGCATCACATCATTACGTTTAGACCTATGAGAGTGGCTCCCATTCTTCACTGACACGGTATTATTTGGTATTTCTTTGAATAAAGTAGCTCTTAATCATAAAGTCACCACAGTCAATTACTAGTCTCTCCAATACGAAATGCTTGACTGGCATTGCATCGGGTTGTACTCTTGCTGACACAATTGAAGAGAAAAATCTTAACTTGCCACAATTTATTCCATGGGAGATGTGGAATTTGTTCTTGTAAGGGAAAATATAGAGTAGCATTAGGCAAGCATTGTACTTTCTACATTACTTTTAACAGCTTTACAGAGATTTGCATGTTTTTATTCATGCAGACATTCTTTTGCTTTGTTTGATGGTGGTGGTGGTGGTGGTGTGTGTGTGTGTGCGTGCATTTGTATTCGTGTGTTTGCTTTTGATACAACTCCTCCCAATATCACCCCCCCCCCCCAAAAAAAAAAAATGTTATCTTCAGTAGATCTGAAGAAAGTTCTGGAATTCAGAGTGACTTGTGTGTGTTGCTCATTCAGACATTTAGTTGTCAGGAACATAAAAGATTGTTGATACACACAAAAATACCAGGTATTTGACACCAGTATTTGTGTTTGTATGTTTGAATGTGTGTGTGTGTATGTGTTTCTGTGTGGGGAATACTGTCTTTCTTGTCATCAAATTTGCTAACCAATTCTTACACTTGTTTTGCAAATGCGTGGACTTTGGTGTGTATGTGTGTTTCTGTTGTGACAGTGAATATACAGTCATCCTTGCCTAAGGCAGATCTATTTGGACTGAAGAAATAGCTTCGACTTTAACAATAGAGAAAATTTGACTTATGGGGGATTAAAATCGATAGAATATAAAGAGAAGAGGACCTGAAAAGACCTTCAACTTAGGCTATTATTCGACTTGTGCGAGGTTGACTTAAGCAAGGTTGACTGTAATATGTAGTGAAAAAATACCTTAATAGTAACAATACAGTAAAGAAAGATTACATGCTCATTTAAAGCAAACAAATAATATTCACATGACATATGCAGCCAATCTGTGATGCTTGTCTGCAATGACCCAGTTGATGTGACAATACTGTACCTTTTGGAAGCTTACAAGTACACTATATCAAAGTAGGTACATGCAATATTTGAAGTTGTGAACAGATGCATTTTTACTTGCATTTGATATAAACAATCATTTTGGTTTGAATGAACTGACCTTCAGTAATTGATACTTGTACTCGAAGCACTAGAAATGTTGACTATGTCAGTGCATGACTCTGTCTGAATCTTCCAGGATGGCACATGAAGATTGTGGACTATGTATTGCTGGTTATCTACTTTGTGGAGTGTGTTCTGAAGATATATGTTTGGAGGCTGGACTTTTTCAAGGAGCAGTGGAATGTCATGGGTAATGTTCTTTGGTGGCACAGTGTGTATAATTTCCTCATAATATGACAGTTTGCAACAACGAAAATAGAGGTGGGAGACATGATTTATGGAAGTCGTTGCAGCGACGGTATACCACAAGTATCAAGACTTTGATTACATGAGAAGTAGCTCAGTGTTCAAAAAACCTTATCAGGGCAATTACCCCCAGCTAAATACTGCTTAGTGGTAAGATTGGAGTAAAGATTAGGGTTAGGGTTAGGTTTAGGGTTAGAGTTTGGGTTAGGGTTAGGATAAGGTTCAGGATTAGGGTTAGGATCAGGGGAAGGGTCTGGGGTAATTGCCAAGGGGGTAATTGCCCTAGACTCTTCAAAGTATACACACAAAAATAACGTTTTACGTGCGAGGTTCTGTACATTTGTGTATCAAATGGCCTGCATTATCACAGATTCTGCAGAAAGTATATTTCAAATGTTACAATTGAATTAAGCCACATGTGCATTTTAAATGCACATTTTATTATGCCAATTGGAATTTCAAATACCGATATGTGCAATACTACAAGGATCTGTTTGCCCTATTTGGCAAAATTCCATCCAGACTGTGAATGTTTGTATGCTCTGATTTAACCATGCTATCATTATCATTTCAGCAGTTCTATAGCACCATGCTTTGTGAGAGATTATACATGTTTTTTAACAAATGTGTCATGATGAAACATTTGTATAAACCACCTAGCACCACTTAGCATATATACTTTCTTGATTTATCTGTAAATATGATTAGAGCTCATTTCAGTTCAAATCAACGTCCTGTTTCTCCCCAGACTTTATGATCGTCCTGTCCAACTTGGCGGACTTCAGCATCGACGTCTTCTACGGAGGCGAGGTCCAGATTCTGGCTATTCTCAGCATCTTCAGAGCCATGAGGGCACTGAAGGCCCTGAGAGTGCTCCGCACTGTGAGGTGAGACCAAAGAGATTTTTCCCACTACCTATAGAGGGCGAACTTTAAAGTAATGTCTGTGATCACAGGAAACTGCACATAATATGCCCTATTTAGTAATGGTGGACTTCTCTCTGTGCAAGTGTGCTCTGTACGCTCAAGTTACATTTTTACATGATGTACTTGCATAAACTTCGAACTTCTATGCGAGTTCGCACTTATTGATTTTGCTGCTCCTTGGTGGCCCATATGCTAGCATGCTAGCATGAGGGGTAAGCGTAGTGCCCCGTATCTCTCCATGCTATCACATAGCAATTATACAGGGCATATGGCGGGTAAGTACTTTAGTACTTACTCATATATAAACTCTTTTGGTGAGGCTATCGGTAGAAGGTAGAAGGTAGTGGTAAATAAACAAAAACAAAACATGAAGATAGTAGCAGCTTTCAACACATATCCTTTTGTAAACTTACACCGACCTTATGCGGAATGCAGGTTGATGGTGCACATGGGACAAATTTGTTGTTGTTTTTTATGGGTCCAAAAACATTTTTGGATACAGTTTTGCATTTAACTTCCACTCATCTGTGCCATATGTATGCACAGTGGGATCGTTTTTGTGGCTTGCTCTGTTTGTCAAAAGTTGTGTGGATTTTTATCTTCAATAAAGTCTGCTACATGGTGTTGCCCAGAGGAACACCTTCAAAATGTTGATATGTATGCAGTTGCATTTTCAAAATGAAGATAATGGCTGTGAACAAAGTTTGGTGTTTTGCAAAACAAGAGTAAAAAGAAAGAACTTCAGAATGTGGAAATGTGTAAATTGCAGCTGGACATAGAAATTCTCTGACTAGAGCTAAGCCTGATTTTATACAAAATAAAGATTAAACTTGACTGCAAAATGTGTCTGGATTTGTTACAAACAATAAGGTCAATGATAAATGGGAAACAAGTTCTAGAAAAGTACAGTAATATACAACTGAGACTACTGTGTACGCCGAATATTTTGCGACTTTTTTATTTTTGTGAATTTTGCGAGTTGGGTGCTATTTGCGAATTGAAAGACACGCAAAAATATTAAAATATTAAAGACATGCAAAATCCCGACATGATTTTGACATGCACTCATACATCTCTGTGCAGTAAAAAACTACACGATCATGAATTTAACCACTCGTGGAATCGTCGTCAAGTCCTTTTTCGCAAAAATTTTGACTCGCTGAACATATGGCGTACGTATCGTGTATACAGTATCATATCTTCATTCCTTCTCTCTGTTTGTGTGTATGTGTGTGTGTGTGTGTGTACGTGCATCAGGTTTCTGCGAAGCCTCCAGGTCATCATGAACACATGTCTACAGTCTGTCCAGTCTATGGGTGCTATCGTCATGCTCATCTCACTCTTCTTGTGTATCCTCTTGAATGCAACATAATCAACAGTGAAGATGAATATTATTCATCTTCACTGTTGATGGGAGATTCTTCTAAATGTTGGAGAGTCTATCAAACAACCTATTTTCCTTATAAAGAAAAAATAGTATCAATATAGTATAGTATACAAATATACTTTGCCTCGAGAGTTTCTTGTTAAAATTATGGGCAGGAGGTGACTCCAAAAGAACTATTCACTTCGGGGCGCAGGGCAGGAGGTGACTCCAAAAGAACTATTCACTGAGGGGCGCAGCCCCGAAGTGAATAGTTCTTTTTTAGGCACCGAGGCCTATAGTTTTAACAAGAAACTCAAAATTAGGCAAAGTATATTTGTTTTATATTTTGGATCAAAAATTTAAACAAAAGAAGGGGAAATGGGGGGAAATCATAATGCAAAGCAAGAAGTCGTATGATGGATGCGATGTTGTGTAGGGATCCTACATTGGTTGCTGCGCACGATGTCGGACCTGCTTTGTGATGTTTGTTGAAATGTAACATTTACAAGTGCGACGCGCGAGGTGCGAAGCAATGCGCAGTGTCAGAATTGTTTTTATGACATCACAATTGTTTTGTTAGAAATTGATATATTTCACAGAGTGACAGAACTAGTAATGCGCAATGTCAAAATTGCTTTGTGGCGTCACAATTGTTTTGCTAGAAATTAGTTGATACATTTCACAGAGTGACGGTGCAAAGCTGTGCACAGTTTCATAATTGCTTTGTGACATCATTTTGCAAATAGTATACTATTTGCAAAATGTCGTCATAGAAGTGACGTCATTTTGCAAATAGTACTTTATGGAGTGTCATCTTTCAGAAATAGCTGAAAATACCTATTATCACGTGAAGCTCTTCCAACCAATCACCAGAGGATAAATTTTTTATCCAAAATATAATATGATATAGTATAGTATAGTATAATGTAGTATATAGTATAGTATAGTATAGCATAGTACAGTATAGTATAGTTTAGTATAGTATAGCATAGTGTAGTATATAGTATAGTATAGTACAGTATAGTTTAGGAAAGTATAGTATGGAGTTTGACCCACTGCTCTTGTAGCTATGACTAAAAGATCTGAGAGAAATTATGAAATATTTCCTGCATGAGCAATTTCAGGTTGTCTTGTAGCCTTACTTGAGACTATTGCAGACTTATATTTACATCATATTGACTGAATGTCATGACTGCTACACAGTAAACATCTCAATGGAAGTGATGAGTATTTTTAACTGAGTGATATTCAAGATCTCAAATGTAATCTAATATTTCCTCTGTCTCTTTCAGAGATGATGTACATCTGTCATTTGAATTTGTTAGTATTAACACAGATATGGCTGACCCTTCAGTTCTTGACCAGCAAAATGTCCAGATATGTTTGCAGTAATCGGGCGTGGTCTCTACTCTGAAATTGACAAGGAAAGATTTGGAAACCTGAGTTCAGCGGCTATGACTCTCTTCCAGTTACTGACCCTGGATGACTGGTTCTACATTTATCGTGACGCAGTGGCCAGAGACCCAAGTGGGTGAACTCTCTTGTCTTGGCTGATTAAGATTTTAGTGTGATCATACATAAATTCACAGTGTCTTCTTTATGTTTGTGAAATACACTGTCAATTTGGTGTCACTTGCATCTTTTCATTCATAGTAGTTGCTTTCCAACATGAGAAATTTTCAAAGCACAAAAGATTCTAGTATGGCATCAATGTTTTGATCTAAACAAATATACATGTATAATCACTTTATTCTACATATGTTCCTTTTTTAATGGGAAAACAATCGAAAATTAGCCAATACAGCTGATAGCGTGATGAATTCCATGCCTCACAAATCTGTGATTCTTATCTTTCCAGGGAATGGTCACATCATTCTGTATTTGATAACATACATCTTTCTGGAGTACTTCATCTTCCTCAAGTGAGTACTGAAATTATCACTGTTAATCTACAAGAGTGGCTTTAATAGATTTTTATCCCTCCTAGATATCAATTGATGTTGACCGTTGTTTACAAATTCACCTTCATGTTTCTACTACTCCAGTCTTCAGAAGATGGCAATAGTAGATGTTTTTTTATGGCAATAGTAGATGTATTTTTTGGCAAAAAATTCCCAGGATATTATGGACATAACTTTAAGAAAAGAAACACCAAACAGTTTTTTGGCTTTTCTGATACATTTGGTATGAGACATCTCATATTGATAGTTGATATCACATATGTTTTTATCAATAGCTGATAGTAAACCACTATAATTCATACACCTGTATGTATATGTATCATTTAAAATTTATGGAGTCAAAAGGGGCCTGAGCTTTCGATCCTAGCAGAATCTTCGTCAGAGGCAAAATGACAAACAAGCAGGGAAAGCACTCACATATAAGGACATCACACAAGAACAGACAGGTACAGGCTGGGTACACAGAACAAAGAAAACAAAGGAGAGGGTGGGAGTTCATGGGCAAGGAGCCCTACAGGTAAAGAGAGGGGGGATTAGAGCGGGAGGGTGGACAGACAAAGGGCAGAGGAGAGTGGACAGACAAAAGGCAGAGGAGGGTCAGTGCTCATCAAGAGGATCAAGGGGGCAACCAATGTAGGAAAAGGATGAATAGGGAGGCAACATCAAAGAAGATAAGGAACACCAGAGGGATAAAGAAAGGGAAAGAGTGAAAAGGACAACAGCAAGGGGAAGGGGGGGGGGGGGGGGGGGGGGGGGGGGGCTGAGCAAACAGTGAACCCTGAAAGGAGTGCCAGGAGGAGGGAGCAAAAGGAAGTAATCAAATAAATCAAAGTATATATACACACAGTAATGATAATGACAATTGAAGTGACAATAATGAAAAAGGTATTGATAAAAGAAATGAAATAAAACACATATGAAAAAACTGGGGGAAAGAAAATTGTATACAATGTATGTAGATAAGCAGGCAAGGCATAGTAAGCACAAGTATGTATAGACCAACAAAACCAAGTGTGTGTATGTTTAGGTAGAAAAGGGCTGTATAAAAGAGACTCGGACTGGAGGAAGGGATTAATTGGGAAAAAACAGGTCTGCAAATGGAAAAAGTGCAAAGAAAGAACAAAATGAAATTCAAAAATGAAAAAGAAAATAACAATGGTAATAATAATAAAAAGAAATAAAAGGTGGTTAGTCATTTCCCTCCTGGATGTTGAGGCCATGGGGTTGGATAGTGTGAAGACGTCTCATCCAGAGCTTCTCTCTGCTGGTTCTGACTGTGTCTGGACGAGTGCCTAAAGATTCAATGCCCTGTAGAGTCATATCAGTGATGGAATGATCGGGTAGATTGAAATGGTGGCCCACTGGAGTGTCGAGCTTGGCTGTGTTGACAGTAGATCTGTGTCCATAGAAGCGTCTTTTGAGTGTTGTCTTGGTTTCCCCAACATACTGGATTCTGCAAACTCTGCAATTAAGTAATGAGATACACAACATTAGTGGTGGTACAAGTGATGTTTCCCTTCGTGTGGTGAGAGAGGCCGGTAGAGTTGCTGGTGAAAGAGTCACTCTCGTGGATGTGTATGCTACAAATGATGCACCTACTGGCTGAACATTTGAATGTGCCATGCTGTAAAGGAGAAGAATTGTCAGTGAGGGAGGGTACTTCAGCACGGACGATGAGATCCTTGAGGTTGTGGGGGCGTCGGTATGCCAGGATGGGAGTATCTGGGATGGCCTGTAGGAGACGATCAGAGGTATGAAGGATATAGTGGTTATCACGAAGGATATTGTGGAGAGAGGGTAGATTGGGATGGAAAGTGGTCACGAGGGGTATTCTGTCAGTGATGTCCTGCTTGTTGGTTTTCGGCTTGAGAACTTCAGATCTGGGGAGAGAACGAACTTTGTTGATGGCTTGTTGAAGTCTCCTGGTACCGTAGCCCCTGGCTGCGAGATGTCTCTTCAGGTTCCTGGCATGGAAAGAAAACTCAGAATCCTCAGAGCAGATACGGCGAAGTCTGAGGGCTTGGCTGTAGGGGATACTGGTTTTGCAGTGGCGGGGATGGCAGCTGGCTGAGTGAAGGTACTGATGGGTATCTGTGGGTTTAGTGTAGAGAGTGGTGGTGACATGGTTAGACTCCTTCCTAACGGTGACATCAAGGAAGTTGGTCTCTTCTTGGGAGAAATCAGAAGTGAATTTGATGGTTCTGTGGAAAGAATTGATGTGGTCAATGAAAGTATGGAGGCTTTCTTCCTCCCTGGTCCAGATGAAGAAGATGTCATCGATGTAGCGCCACCAAATCCATGGACGACAGGGGGCTGAATCTAACATCTGCTGCTCTAGCTTGGTCATGAAGAGACAGGCGAAGGAGGGAGCCATCCTGGTACCCATAGCTGTGCCAGATACCTGTAGGTAGTGCTTGTCCATGAATGTGAAGTTGTTTTTCATCAGTACATGTGACATGAGGGCTTTGATGTGAGATATGGGGGGGGGGGGGGGTTGGAATGGCCGCTGTAAGTCAAAGCCTCACAGGAGGCTAGAATACCTTCATCGTGGGGAATGTTGGTGTAGAGAGAGGAGACGTCGAAAGTACCGATGATTGCTGTCTCGGGTATCTGGTCCTTGATGTCATCGAGTTTCCTGAGAAAGTCTGGTGTGTCATGAATGTAGGAGGGTGCGAGTGAGACAAGGGGTTTAATGTGGTGATCAACAAAGAGGGAGATGTTCTCTGTTGGGGAACCATTTCCAGAGAGGATGGGACGACCGGGATTGCCAGGTTTGTGGATCTTGGGGAGGAGATAGAATCGGGCAGGTTTGGCATTAACGGGGGAAAGAAATTTGTGAGCCTTCTTGGTGAGGTGTTCATGTTCCTTCATGTCATCGAGTGTCGACTGGATCTGTTGGGAGAAATTATTGGTGGGATCAAAGTCAAGAAGTGTGTAGTGGGAAGGATTGCGGAGATGTTTCATGGCTTCATCGATGTACTGCTGGCGGTCACACACTTGGTTTTGTTGGTCTATACATACTTGTGCTTACTATGCCTTGCCTGCTTATCTACATACATTGTATACAATTTTCTTTCCCCCAGTTTTTTCATATGTGTTTTATTTCATTTCTTTTATCAATACCTTTTTCATTATTGTCACTTCAATTGTCATTATCATTACTGTGTGTATATATACTTTGATTTATTTGATTACTTCCTTTTGCTCCCTCCTCCTGGCACTCCTTTCAGGGTTCACTGTTTGCTCAGCCCCCCCCCCCCCCCTTCCCCTTGCTGTTGTCCTTTTCACTCTTTCCCTTTCTTTATCCCTCTGGTGTTCCTTATCTTCTTTGATGTTGCCTCCCTATTCATCCTTTTCCTACATTGGTTGCCCCCTTGATCCTCTTGATGAGCACTGACCCTCCTCTGCCTTTTGTCTGTCCACTCTCCTCTGCCCTTTGTCTGTCCACCCTCCCGCTCTAATCCCCCCTCTCTTTACCTGTAGGGCTCCTTGCCCATGAACTCCCACCCTCTCCTTTGTTTTCTTTGTTCTGTGTACCCAGCCTGTACCTGTCTGTTCTTGTGTGATGTCCTTATATGTGAGTGCTTTCCCTGCTTGTTTGTCATTTTGCCTCTGACGAAGATTCTGCTAGGATCGAAAGCTCAGGCCCCTTTTGACTCCATTTTACTCCATTGGCTCGCCTTATTGGATAAGCAGTTTTCAGCAGTTTTTTTTGCCACATTTAAAATTTATGTTTGTTTTTAATCTGTATGAAATGTAATTCTTCCCATTTGTGGTGAATAATGTATATTATGTCTACAGTCCTCTTTTTCTTAATGATGAATCAGTAGAAAATGGTATATTTGTGTACGTCACACATAGAACAGACTGATAACTCGAGCTATATCCCACAGCCTCTTTGTAGCTGTGCTAGTGGACAACTTTCAGCTGACCCTGGAAGCAGCCTCAAAGAGAGATGCCCAAAGGAAAGCAGCCCAGGTGAGTGGATGTTGAAATGCATCATCCATTTTCCTACCTCTGCAGCATTGTGGAAAATATAATCTTGTTGATGCCAGGTAAAGGATAGCAGTCTTTGAAGAATGAAGGTGGTAAATAAATATAGGATAAAATCTGTTAGGATTTGATATCTTTATCAGTGTTTTGGACATATGACATTGTTCCCTCAGCAGTCATTACCTAGAGTCTGTAACCAATTATTGTAGCTGTTTCTTTATTCTTCTTTGTCCATGCCATGCTTAATCTTTCAATTTTGCAGGACCTTATTGTAAACTTATCCATTCTACTAAACCTTTGTGTTAATTTTTTTCATTTTGAAGATCATTTGCATCAACCGTGTAACTTAGCATTTTCTAGCCCTTTTATCCTATGTGCCATTTGTTGACCTGCCCACTTTTTAGAACCTCTTTACTCACAGGTCTTCTCTCTGAGCCATTTGTTCACCCTTTAATGTTGCACAGCTCTAAATTTTATTTTCATGGGAGGTGGATATTAGCACAAGTCCTTCCTTGTATTCTAAGAGCCTTTTGAATGACTCTTCAATTATGTAGCAGAGTTTGCTTACAAGATAATTGTTGCAATGGAGATAATTTTGATCTGGTAAATATCACTGGTATGGTACTTGTCTTCAACAATATAAATATCCACTGAAACCATAATATGCATGTGCTGCTTGCAATATTTTGGTCCATCCATCCATTCATCCATCCATCCATCCAATGCTCATCCAAATAATATATATGCACTTTGAAATTGCTCCAGATGGGGTGGACTCAATCTGGTTATGACCTTGTTCTAGTGCTATATTGTTTCAGCAAAGTGTTTTGACCTGTCATTATTTCATTTTTGTTACACCACATTCACAAAGCAGATATAATGATATGCCTCTATTTCATCTTCTGTGTCATCCCTTGCACCTCAGAAAGCTGCAGAGGATGCCCTGTTTGACGATGGCACACAAAGCCATCCAATTGAAATGAAGCCAACAGGTACGTTTCAATCCCATACATGACACATGTTTAATGATCTAGTCAAGTTCGTTACAGGAAACATTCTTTGAAAGTCCTCGTAACATGCAAGAACAGTTAGGATAATGTCAAAAAGAAAAGACTGCTCTGGATATGATTGAGATATACATGTATGTTCATATGCAACTATTTAAGCATCATTAATCAAGTCATTGGCTAGGTGCCATAAATTAGATCCTCAGAAATGTCTATGTATGATATCATGAGCATGTCTATGAAGGCAGAGACCTGAAGTTTTTGCTTTTTTGCCGATGATTCATCTGTGCAACAGACTCTTTAATATGCATTGATATTGGAAGATTCACATTATTCAAAAACTACTTACATTTTGTTGGTTATGATGCTTTGAAAAAACACAAAATTGATGTAAAAGAATACCAATAATTTCACTTTTTTTAACTGAAAAAATCCAGCTGTGCCGACACAACCCTTTGCATTGGTTTCAGAGTTCATGTATGCCTTCTCATTATTCAAGAGGGAATGAATTTTGTGCATTGTTTCATTTCTCCCCTCGAAAAATGAACCAAATAGTCTCCTCCATCACACACGCCAATGTAAGAATGAGAAGCATCGATGACTACTACAGCAGTGAAGACTACACGGATGGGTGAGATGACATGTTTTATCCCATAATAAAATGTTCTGATGCCAAACCTTATGCTTGCTTTTGAATAAAACACAGGCAAAACACAGAGGGGTGTATGTGAATGACAAAACAATGCAATGATGTATTTTGTAATAACAAGTGGTATCTGTTTTTTCACTGTAGTCTTACTGTAGGTGTTTAGAATATAATATTCAGTTTATGTTTATACCTAAAAGTATTTGAGGAAGAACATTTGTAAATTTGGTAGTGATTTTCATTGAACAATGCAACATCAGCATTCATGTAATGAGTTGAGCCGTCAGTCATTGGTCAACCTGTGAGCAGTCTTCCATTACGTTATTGTACTAGAACTTTTTCATGCCTTAGCTAGGCCACATTTTACTTTCAGTTAATTTTCACTCTCACACATTTCAAGTGCAATGAATAGGGAGGGTGTCTCCCTTGCATAGTTTGCTACAAAATGGCATTGCAATTAAGCAAGTATGAACTGTTCATACTTGCTTAATTCTCGGTCTCGCCAATGCGCAGAAAATTTCTGCGCATGCTGAAGAGCTCTGTCACAGATGCACTGTGGGATTCCTCGGTGCCCTTGTTTGCTTCTGGTTAATAATTGTCTCACGCGAGTCGCGGTTCCCATACGATTTGATGGAGTTATTTGTCTGCTTTTCTGTTGTTACCCCTTTTTTTGTTGGCTATAATTCAGCTTAAAAGAGTTGAAAGTGTCTAACCCTAACAAAAAAGTCCTGTGGTACTCCCTGTGGTACTTGTCGGTACCACACAATGTACCACACACTTGTAATGTTACCACAGGAACTGTGTGGTACTGTACCACAGGCTTGTAGGGTACTCCCTGTAGTACTTGTCAGTACCACACAATGTACCACATAAATAAATGTTACCACAGGAACTGTGTGGTACTGTTTTACAGGCTCATGTGGTACTCCCTGTGGTACTGGTTGGTACCACACAATGTACCACACAAATAAATGTTAACACAGGAACTGTGTGGTACTGTGTCACAGGATCGTGTGGTACTCTGGGATGTACCACAGGGCAGTACCACAGGACATTACCGCAGGAAAGTTCCACAGGACGGTAGTACCACAAGACAGTATATACACAAATTGTCCTGTGGTATTTTGGGATGTATACCACACAACAATACCACAGGACAGTACCACATGAATTGTCCTGTGGTATTTTAGGACGTACCACAGGAGAGTACAACAGGAAAGTACCACAGGACAGTACCACAGGAATTGTCCTGTGATATTTTGGGACGTACCACAGGACAGTACCACAGGATATACCACAGGACAGTACCTCAAGACTTGTCCTGTGGTATTTTTGGACGTACCACAGGACAGTACCACAGGGTAGTACCACAGGACAGTGCCACAGGAAAGTACCACATGATAGTACCACAGGATAGTACCACAGGACAATACCACACGACTTGTCCTGTGGTATTTTGGGACGTACCACAGGGCAGTACCACAGGACAGTACCACACGACTAGTCCTGTGGTATTTTGGGACGTACCACAGGACAGTACCACAGGGCAGTACCACACGACTTGTCCTGTGGTATTTTGGGACATACCACAGGACAGTACCACAGGAATTGTCCTGTGGTATTTTGGGACATACCACAGGACAGTACCACAGGACAGTACCACAGGATATTACCACAGGACAGTACCTCACGACTTGTCCTGTGGTATTTTGGGACGTACCACAGGACAGTACCACAGGGCAGTACCACAGGACAATACCACAGGGCAGTACCACAGGACAGTACCACAGGAAAGTACCACAGGATAGTACCACAGGACAGTACCACACGTCTTGTCCTGTGGTATTTTGGGACGTACCACAGGGCAGTACCACAGGACAGTACCACAGGATAGTACCACACGACTTGTCCTGTGGTATTTTGGGACGTACCACAGGACAGTACCACAGGGCAGTACCACAGGGCAGTACCACAGGACAATACCACAGGAAAGTACCACAGGATGGTACCACAGGACAGCACCACATGACTTGTCCTGTGGTATTTTGGGACGTACCACAGGACAGTACCACACGAATTGTCCTGTGGAATTTTGGGACGTACCACAGGACAGTACGACAGGAATTCCTGTGGTAATTTTCGATGTGTACCACAGGAGAGTACCACAGGAACTGTGCAAAATCCCACAGGAAAATCATAATATTGTGCTATTCTACACAGAAGTACCACACAGCAAATTAAATTCGTAAGTACCACAGAAAAATGCTAGAGGATATTCTTTTTTTTTTCTTAACATTTTATACCAGAGGACTATCACATCAGGAGAATATCAAACAGCAGTACCACACAGGAGTACCACATAGGAAATTTGTAAGGCAGAATCAACTGAAATTTATAACAAAAATACAAACAAAAAAAGCACATATTAATATTCCTCAATTAATTGATAGATGAGTTATGCTGTGAATTATAATAATTGATTTGCCATTACTTATCCTGTCCTATACTCCTACAGTTTTACCTATTTAGTGAAAGTGCTGATGTAAAGTATGAGAAATTTCATTAGGACTTCTGTGGTACTCCTGTGGTACTCCTGTGGTACTCCTGTGGTACAAAATTTTTACATAGCTCATGAATATTCACAAAAAGCACTCTAGATTTTAGAAAATACATATATGACTTAAAAATTCAAAGTATTAATGATGGAACTTACTTTGAACTTTATGAAAGATTGTCTAATTATGTTATGTTATTTCCAATATCATAGATATTGTTATGAAAGTGTAATTTCATATCTTAATAATAAGGTATAATCGAGTTAGTAACCATGCCTTAATGCTTTACGGATAGACGGCCATATATATATGTACTGAGAGGGTCGATGGCTACCTAGGAATAGAATATGTCTATATAGATCTATTATAGGACTAGATTGGCACTTGGCCATTAGACTCTCGTTTGAGGTTATATGTTAGGAGTAGGACAGGTTATTAAGTAGGGCCATGTTTGTCCTAAAATCCATCACTCACCTATCAGAAATATTCCTTGAAATGTGGCTAAAAGTCTCCCAGATTTTTTTTTCGATCTATCCTGTGTGGTACTCTCCTGTGGTACCATGGAAATGCTGTGTGGTACTGCCCTGTGGTAATGCTGTGTGGTAATGATCGACCTGTGGTACTGTCCCCAAATACCACAGGACAGTTCCTGTGGTACTGTTCTGTGGTACTAGTCCTGTGGTACTGCCCTGTGGTACGTCCCAAAATACAACAGGAATTCCTGTGGTACTGCCCTGTGGTACGTCCCAAAATACCACAGGAATTCCTGTGGTACTGTCCTGTGGTACTGTTCTGTGGTACCGGTCCTGTGGTACTTTCCTGTGGTACTGCCCTGTGGTACGTCCCAAAATACCACAGGAATTCCTGTGGTACTGTCCTGTGGTATGTCCCAAAATACCACAGGACAATTCCTGTGGTACTGTCCTGTGGTACTGTCCTGTGGTACTTTCCTGTGGTACTGTCCTGTGGTACCGTCCTGTGGTAATTACCACAGGAGTACCACAGGACTTTTTCGTAAGGGAAGTTTTACTGATTTGCGGTCACTCGAGTCATGGTTCACTACTGCAAGGCTTTAATGTGCTAGTCACATGATGGAAAGCAAAGAAATCTTCACCAAAAATATCTCTGGATGACGACAGAGCGTGATCTGATTGCATGTGCAGCCAAAACCGGGGCAAGTTTGTCCCGTGAGCTATCCCATAATGCATCTATAACGCTGCGCTGCGCACGACACCTAGGTATTGCCGACACCGAGAATTGCAATGAGAGCTAATGTGGAAAGAATTGAGAACAAATATAAGCAACAAGACACGCTCTCTGAAGTGGACCCCATTGTCTCTAAATTCATGAGTTTTTTTATACCCCCGCCAAACGAAGTTTGAAGGGGGTATATAGGAATCAGCGGACGGTCGGGCGGTCGGGCGGTCGGGCGGTCGGTCGGTCGGTCCGTTGCAAATCTTGCGTCGCGAACTACTTCCTCAGTTTTCAACCGATTCCCATAAAACTTGGCACAGATGTGTGCCTTGGGTTGCAGATGTGCAAGACGTATTTTTTGACAGTACCCAAAAGTACGTTACCATGGTAACGGCATATTATGGGCAAAAATGGGTACAAATCTTGCGTCGCGAACTCCTCCCACAGTTTTTGATCAATTTTTATGAAATTAGGTACAGATGTTCATCTGAATATGTTAATGTGCAAGACACATATTTCCGCAGTGGCAAAAAGTGCGTTGCCATGGTAACGGCATGTTATTGGTAAAATATAGGGCAAAATGCTTCATGGCAAAACTGCTTCATCAGTGTTCTTCCAATTCTCATGGAATTCATATTGAATGTTTGTCTTAGGATATAGGTCAGCATGACACATTTCTTGACACAGTGACAAAAAGTATGTTGCCATGGTAACAGCTCACATATTATGAGCCAAAATGATGGAAAATTTCGTGTTGCAAACTACTTCCTCAGTTTTTGCCCAATTTCCATGAAACTTGGTACAGATGTGTGCCTTTGGTTGTAGATGTGCAAGACGCATTTTTTGACAGTACCCGAAAGTACGTTGCCATGGTAACGGCATATTAATGGCAGAAGATCAAGGAAAGATCTTGCGGATTTAACTACTTCCTCAGTTTTTTGACCAAAGCTTATGAAATGTGGCACACACCTTGATCTTGGTGGGAAGATGTGGAAGACATATTTTTCGGACGTGTCGCAAGCTGCGTTGCCATGGTAACGGCATATAAATGGCAGAAGATCAAGGAAAGATCTTGCGGATTGAACTACTTCCTCTGTATTCGACTGAAGCTCATGAAATGTGGCACACACATTGGTCTTGGTGGGAAGATGTGCAAGACATATTTTTTGGACGTGTCAGAAGCTGCGTTGCCATGGTAACGGCATATTAATGGCGGAAGATCAAGGAAAGATCTTGTGGATTGAACTACTTCCTCAGTTTTTGACAAAAGCTTATGAAATGTGGCACACACAATAGTCTTGGTGGGAAGATGTGCAAGACATATTTTTCGGACGTGTCGGAAGCTGCGTTGCCATGGTAACGGCATTTAAATGGCAGAAGATCAAGGAAAGATCATTCCTTGGGTAAGACTGTCGTCACGGGGCGGGGTATTAATCACCTTCAGTGATATTTCTAGTTTTCTTTAAAAAAAAAACTTCAAAGGGTCTGACATGCATGTTTAATCTGTCTGTCTGTCTGTCTGTCTGTCTGTCTGTCTGTCTCTCTTCTGTGTTCTTGTCTATGGCTAGTGACAAGAAATACCTGTCACATTTCCTGCAATTGATGGCCTCCATCGAACAGAACGGACACTTTCTCCGCAACCAGCAGGGTACTCTAGACAAGGTCGTGCTGCTTGTGCAAGATGTAAGTTGGTGGAATGTCAATCCACTTTTCAATTTCGTTACCGAAGGAAGAGAAGAGGCGAAGCGTACCTACTTCAAATTGAGCTCACTGTTTCCAAAATATAACACAATCGCTGTCATGGCCATGTTTTCTCTTTCTTTTATCAACTCTTAATAAAAAGTGACAAGTTTTTGATGTCCTCTGAATGCATGTTCATGTCAAGGTTTGAATTACGTCATTATATGCAAGATATTGAGGTAAAATTACTTTTCTTTGTTTTAGAAGTACAGTGTGACCTCTCTGTTGGCAGTCTAAAGTCACTCAACTACTGCACACATGTATTAAATATGAGTGTGAAGTTATCCCAGAAGGCACAAGCAAAAAAAAAAAGGTGGTTCTTATATCTGTGTATTGCCCATGTGAAACTATGGGGCTGTTTGTTGTACAATTTGTACATGCAGCACTGTTTCCTCAAAATTATTTTCATCAAATTATTTTTTTTTAATTTGTGTGTGTGACATCTACTTATCATGATAAAAAGATGAATGAATGCATGTATGTATGTACCTGTGTCTATGTGTGTGTGTGTACATATGTGTACATGTATTTTTTTTTTTTTTTTGGTAAAATCCCATTTTGTTTTATTGCTTTGAATACAAGAAACCCTTATTGTCATACCTTGACTTTCTTTAGAGAGATATATTCTTGGTCTTTCACCTGATCACCTGTCTTGTGCTATTGTCATGCAATGTCACAGATAATCTATTCCTGTTGAATAGAACATTATTTACATGTTAGACCTTGAATTGTTCTTCATTATGCCATTGTATTTTCAGACTGTTGATGATGCATAGGAGCTGGTAGCCCCACCATGTGTGCCAGAATTCTGTCAGCAGCCATCTAGACCTTGTGACATGTTATCATCTTGAAACAGAGTCTCCGATAGTCATAATGATGAACTGGTATACCATTGATTCTATGCAGTCTTGCTTCCATATTTACAGGCATTATCTTATGAACACCAAATACACTGTAATACCAAAATGTGTCATACATAGTGGAGCCCCGTTATAACAAACATGGCTATTACACAATTCTCACTCCAATGAAGTAAAATATATGTCTTTACGTACTTTACTGTCCAGCTATGGCAAAATTTTGATACAACAAAAGAAAACTGCTGGTCCAAAGGACTTCGTTATAACGGGAGTTGCCTGTATTAACATTTCTTGATGTCCAACCTTTCAGTTAATCAGTAGGATGTATTTGATACAGGAATTTACAATATTTTTGCAGTTTGAAAATTTCTTCCCCTCTTCATAATACCAAGAGTAATTCAAACATTAAGTATAGAGAGTTATTTCGCTTCTGTCAACTCAACATAAATACTTTCTATATCGAAGCTTTTTATGAAACCTTAAATCAAGTGTTAGTCTACAATGATCCTTTAGTGCTGGTTATAGAAGTAGGCATGATTTAAGTAAACAAATAATTTCCAGAATTGTAGTCAATCAACAAAGGACAAAACCCTTTGAAATCATTTGTGTTTGTTTTTATGCTAAAAGTAGTAATTAAGATGGGTTTCAAATGAATGTCATTAGTACATTTTGAGTATTTAATTTTCAGTTGACATTGTTTTATTCCTTACTTGTATTTTTTTCAACAAAATGAAATGTACACTTTAATTTATGTATTATGTGGAATTTTCTTTTGTAAAAAAAAAAAAAAATGCTCAAGCTCAATTTCTGTATCCCATGAGTTTTACAGGCATGACCTGCTCTTTATTGACCACTTATGTACAGTTGTATGAAGCAGACAGCCACATTTGTATTATTTTACACAAATATTTGATGGCAGGCATCAGTCAAGTTGATTAAAAACATTTAAGTATGCTGGTTTGTATACCACAATATTCAAAAGCTTGGAGGGGAATAGTTTATTGAAAAGACTTAAAGAAAATAGCAAAGCTTTGTTTTGTGGCAGTCTTGAATAAGTTATTATTGCCACTGGTATTTTTGTTTTTTATTTGGATGAGAACATTAATTTTGTTCGCAGAATACATGCCAATTAGAAGATAAATTAATTATATTTATTTGTATATTAGGGGTTGGCACTTATTTCAAATGCCCATACCAGGTGACTTAGGAAGTCATCTGAAGCCATGTGCCACTGTAAATAAGATGTTTTAATATAATACACTATTTTGTACTCATCTTGTGTGAGACAATAAAGAATTTGAAGACACCAATTACTCTGCATTTTTGTGATCTTTTAATGTCTGGTAGAACAAAGAAGCTCAAATAGACAAAGGCTGTTGTAAGTCAGATCCATGGTTTAAATGCAGTCCATTGACCATAGCAAGAGTCTCATACATGTGTGTGTCAGCATGTGTTCATTGTTGGATGTCTTGTGGCATATGCAAGGTGTCATGAGTACATATGCAATCAAAATATGCATTATCCATGGACTAAATTTGAATTATACCTTCTTTAATTCCAGTTACAGTTTGTACTTTATCCATGGGAGAGGTATGGAACACGGAAACCATGCACTTTATGATATCTTTATAAAGATTACGCTGGACAGCTAATAACAACTATGTTAAAATACAGCAATTCACTATACATGCAGCACATTTGCAAACCTTCAGTGAACATTAAGATCTGGAGAATGACATCATTGTTGCTTTGGCAAAAAAAGCTACTAAGCAATTAAAGAATCATGGAAACTAAATGTACACTGTACTATCTATGTGATATTTGGTACATTTGAATTGTGAAGGAAAAGTAAAGAATGTTAAAGCTATTCCTTCACATACAGTATCATTGCTTGCAACTATAATTTGACTCTTTAGCTAGACAAAATCATTTGTAACACTCAACAAACCTCTCAAATGATGATATTCCTAATTTTGTAATGGAAAATTCTCTTACTACATCAATGCAAAGACATATATTTATTCTATTAGGAAGGAAAAACCATCTCATTGTAGTGAAATCCATCTGTTTATTTTTACCAAAATATGCAAACTAAGTTATGTGTACATACATAATTTATGAACAATAATTACTCTGCTCATGAACATTGAACTCTTCCAGTTATCTGGCATAAAGATACAAGCAAAGTTTCCAAAGAGACATAAAAGTCTGAAAGACAAAAAGTGTAATACGTACCACTCACCAGTACTTGACACTTGAGACATAGCCATGTACACACATAGAAAACTCAAGTACATCACTTCTACTGGTTAGTTCAAGAGATTTTATACAGTGCACCCAATTACAATGAATACGGTTATAACAAAATTTCGGTTACAACGAAGTAAAAATTCAGGCCGCAACATTATCTGCTCTATGTATTTCTATTGTTTATTTGTTCAGTTATAACACAATTTCTATATAACGAAAGAAAACTGCCGGTCCCGAGGACTTCGTTTTAACGTGAGTCCACTGTAGTGCATCATTAGTGAACAGTTGCAGTGAAGACTGATGTATATCATGTGAAATAGAATGAGTCTTTAAAAGCCAAATCGTGATATGCTGGGATTTGATAAATTTGTTTACTACAGTAAAATGTGAGAAATCACCTTTTTCCAATGGAAGCAGAGAAGAACTTGGTTCCTGTTTTCACAACAAAGTGTATAATCATCGCAAGTTATTTCATTGGAGCAGCTAGGTTACGGTTTATCAGCTATGAATATATACCCTGTTACCGGGATACTGTACTCTGTATGTCAAAATGTTAACTAGTGACTTTATGCTTCACAAGTTTTACAAATTGACCAATACATGTACAATTGTATTTGTTGAATTAAAAACTCCAGAAAATATTTACCTCTTGTAACATAAATGCATTCTATATCGTATCCAAGGTGGGAACTCTCTAACTTTCCTCTTAAGGGATAATACATCTTAATGATTTTGTCAATAAGGTTTTCGATCATGAATTCAACCTCTTGCAAAATCATCTAACAGGTCCCAATTTGCAAAACATAGAGGGCACACAGTAAATGCAATTAATTACCAGTATGAATTGCCCAATCTAACTATACCATATAAGACAGGCCATTTGAGTTGGAGAAGTCAAATTTCTTGAGGCAGTGTCTGAATGTAATTCATTCCTCCGACACCTCTCATATGTTGCCATTATTTCGTGCAAATACTTTTCATAAATGCAAGCACTCTGACAAAGTTAACATGCTAAACTCATCTTATGATGAACACTGAATATAAGAATTGACAACAAACAAGGAGGTTTTTTTATCTAGATCGTAAAAGTAATCTTTTAAGAATTCCATTTGTTTCCAACACTGTTTACTGTTCATACACAAGGTTATAACATTTACATTTTCATAGAATTCCTGTAAAGAGAGTCTATTGCATGATCATACAGACATAACACCTGGAATGCCATGATAGCTCGGCCGTCTGTAAGAGTGGCAAGATAATACCATCCCTCTGATGGGCAGTGTCATCAGTCAGGATTTGGGATACTGTCATCCCCCGGTGCTTCACCCAGCCCCGTCGCCACCGTATCCCTTGTTTCTGTCTTGTCCGCGTAGTTGTCTGAAAAAAATTGTTGATGTGCAGATATTCATGTTGTGTTATTTCATTTCTACGGTCTGCCAGACATGAAACCTTTAATGGAATTGTGGAAATGAAGAACTTTTCCATTCAGGCTTGTATTCTGTTTCATTTTGTATTTATTCTTCCATAGTGGCCTCATCCTTGGGTCTCCATTGTGACCACAGTCCCCAATCTTAACATTTCGAGTTCACTTTCCTGTGAGGAAGATTTCTGCCAATTTTGTCTCAGAATGAAGTACAGTGGATTCCTCTTATAATGATCGTGCTCAGAACCGGCAATTTTCTTTCATTATATTTGAACAAATAAACAATAGAAACATAGAGCTTATAAGGTTGGAGCCTAAAATTTTACTGCGTTGTAACTGGAATTTCGTTGTAACCATGTTCGTTATAACGGGAGTGCACTGTAGTACAGGACAACGTAGTTTGCGCTAAAAACACAAGACACACTCCAGAAATACATAAACTAGATGTTGAGTTATATCACAATGATATACCTATGCCTTTAGATGAGAAAACCTCAAGAAGACATACATTTTGCTTTCATCAATATATTTCTCTTACTCCCCAAACATCTGAAATGGTTGCTAAGGCTTAATGAATTTGCATATTTGATTTGACACCCTATTTCATCTTGTATTTTGATAAAAAGATCATGAACTTTGATCAGATGGACCTGTAATGTAATTTGTTGCACCCATAGTTTGATAGGTATCATGTATAGAATCAAGACTGTCCTTTGTTTCATTAAATAAGTCTTGACCTTTTACAAAAGTTAGGCAAACTAAGAAATAACACTAACAAATAGCCATTATATCATGCCATTAGCCATTATAGCCATGATATCATGCCTCTTAGTTACTTAACCTGAGACTAGTCCTGAGTATACTCGGGCAGGTGTCTATGGGAAATGCATGTTATAGCAAAATTAGTTCATCCTCAACAGGTTAAATACACCACAATGGATTAATGTTTTCATGCAGTCTAGCCAAAGATTACCACAATGAATTAACATACTGGTTGGTAGTCTTGACTCTGGCTTTTGTGAATGAGATGTTATGAGGAGGACAAAAGTCTCGGATACTTACGCTGGATGTCAAGGTCCAGGTCTTGGATGTGCTTCTGTCTGTAGTAGAGGTATGAGAGGATTCCCACTGTACAGGTGACAGCAGCAAAAGTACCGATGGATATCTTCATAACGGGCGTGGCTGTGGAAAACTCCACCACGTCGTCTTCTACCACGATGGCAAACTTGGCCAGGAGACGACAGAAACTGAGCAGAATGCAATGAGAGAAATGTTTGGTTTGCTTGGCTGCTGCATGAATGTTACATGCATGTATCTTGTGTTTTGCAAACTAACAGAGAACAATGGTGTCTTTAGCAAACAGGAAATGATTGGGTCATGATTTGAAATGGATTTGAATAGAAATACTCGAGATTAATAACTTCTTTTTTTTTTGGGGGGGGGGGGACCCCTGTTGGGTAAATGCTAAATATGTCTGGTGGCAGTGTACAAGGAACAACGACTTGTCACATCTACTGAATATATGCCATACTGAAAACACATACAAGTATGGATGACAGTGATAATGTAATGCTTTTAATGAAGTAGCCACTAGCTTTTTATTATCTAGTCGTGAGTGGGTTTAAGCATACTGCAACTTATCACAAAATGCTAGTTCCAAGTTTTGCACTTTGTTCACAACCATGTAAGTGAATGACATTCCTGTATACTCTTCTCTATGGGGACTTTAACTGCATGACTTTAAGAAACTCACCCTTTAAATATCAATAGCAATACTGCATAATACTGTATACGGCAAATATCTCACGAGGTTTTTATTTTCGCGAATTTCACAGGTCAGGTGCTATTCGCGAAACTAAAGATACAAGAAAATATTGACTCTGATCCCGATATGAATGTGACGTATATGCATATACATTTCTTCGTTCAGTACAGGCCTGCATGATCGCGGATTTAACCACTCGCAAAATCGTCAGGAAGTTCCAATTCGCAAAAATTTAGACTCGCTAAATATATAGCGTATACAGTAGTGTCCATAGAATTAAATTCTACTCTAATATTATTCATTTCATTCCATAGATCTCTCTACAACCTTGATAGGATTTGTATACACATATGGCTCTCACGAATGAAGTCACCTGGAGAAAGTTTGGCCATGTAGAATGCAGATCTACAAACACATACCTGTAGTTTGGGTCAACGACCTGAGCTGTGAATAGGAAGAGACTTGTGCCCCCACGTGGCCGTAGCTGGATTCTGTTCTCACTGGAGTGGTTGAGAACCTGATAGGGACTCTCCAGGACAGGTGGGTCAGTGACACCATAGATGAAGCAGCTCTCATAGTTCTTGGGGTAGAAAGAAATAATCAAAAAGACATTATAACAAGTGCAATCACTTAATTCTGTAAAGCTGTGCCCCCCCCCCCTCCAAAAAAAAAATATTCAGTTGAGTTTTTTTTTTTACATGGCTGTGAAGAAAGCAATTAGATGCTATTGAGTCGAGTCAGGGTTTGCCTTTTTTTTACATGGCTGTGAAGAAAGTAATTATGTGCTTATAAGTAAGCAATCCAAAAAGACCAACACCTTTTATTCCTCTCTCAAGGACAAGGCAATAAGGATAAGGTACTGCATTATCTGAGAGCACCTCCACTCCTGGCAGCGAACTCCAACAAGGGACTGTGAGAAGAGGGTGGATGGTCCTATACACAAAGAGTCACACAGTATTCTCATGTTGAATCGAGAATCAATTAGCAATGCAGCCTACAACTTTGTCTGTGGTAACATAAACTCTCATAGAATTAGTAAGAAAGATTCCATCTCTCATGAGCATTCAGTGAATTCACATTCCAGCAGTGCTATCTCCTTTTTATCACACTCACCTGAGGACCCCATATGTCCTGCATCGGCCCACTCCTTCCAGCTAGATTGGTCATTTCCTCCCATGTCTGAGCCTCTCTCAGACATCCAACCTATGTGAAGAAGAACACATGGTCATCAATTCCATCACAGAATCAGGTTCCGCATGTGCAGATGTTTATCATGAAATATTCTGTGAATTTTTGTGCTATAAATGCCTGAAACTATGTAACTTTACTTCTGTTGATAAACAGACTCTGTGAAATGCTTCCTGTCCAACCAACATTGCTTGACATGGCCCTGGTCCACTGACATTTTGTATTCCAAAATTAACATCAAAGTACATTTCAATATCAATAGGCCCTTTGCCATGTGGGTACACACAATTAATTTGTTTTCACACATTTGTTGTGAGTTTTCCACATATCCTTTACAAAATCTAAGTTGTTATAAAAACAATTTTTGTGTAGCAAAATCATTTTTGAATAATGAGTATTCTATCCTCCATGTATTCATAAATGTGACAAATTTCATTAGTCTCAGTTGGCCACTGTCCTGATTTGTACACTTTAGATATTTCTCAAAAGCTAAGAGAAAATATTAACAGTTAGGAAAATGTTCACGCATGCGCAAACAATTATATCTATTGAGGATTATTACCGTATTCATGGATAAAGTGTACATGAAATCATGTCTTCTGTTGTCTTCCCAGATCACATAGTTTGCAGTCATGTTTTCCACCATGGTGTCACCATCATATCTCAGGGAGGAAACAAAAACAACAACAAAAAAAGCATCACACAATTACAATACCTGGCAGCACTTTAGTTTTTTATTTCATAAATCCTATTACCATATACCTTCTTGACAATGCTAGGCAGTGTGATTTCTTGTGTTAAGAAGCTTTTTTTTTAAAAAATAGATTTATTGAAATTAATGATCATCGCCAATAGCATCCTGTCAGCCAGCTGTGGACTAGCTATTGGCAATATGCTGGGAAGGCAGTAAGAGTTTTCCAATGCTAGCTCTATGAAATATATTTCTTATGAAACTACATGACTGACACAATTATCAAGACAACATGTCATTCTCAAAAGTTTACGGACCAAGAAATGTGAATCAAACAATCTTAAACAGTGTCTCATTTAACACTGAATGATAAACAGAATTCATCACTCTGTGATATAAAGTTTGTTTTTTTTTTCAACTGTCAGGAGTGACAAAAAATATTTCTTTATTCTAAGAACGTTCTAATGCTATATTTCCCATTTCCTTAGAAATTTGCAACTTGTATTTCTCCTCTATGAGTGTACCTCATGGTGATCTAAAAATTACTCTCTGATGTCCACACACATAGCTACATAATACCACATTGATATCCACAAACTTTGTTTTGCACTGTCATAAGTTGCTGCTTTTTGAATGCATTTGCCTCATTTCTAAATGAAAGGTAACAAGCTTTTTTTTTTCTTGCAAATACCAGTATTCTCTGTACCAGTAGGTTTTTATAACTTCACTGACTTCCACAGAACTTACTCCCATACAGAATGGCACAAAAGGAAAAAAAAATCAAAGTTGACATAAGAACTCTCTCAGCTTCACCATATGTTAGTTATGTCTTCAGATACTCACAATTCTATGATAGGTTTGAACAGGGTCTCCCCGGCTGAGAGTCGCACAGGGCATCCATAGACTGCCTGGTTATAAGTTACTTCCTGTATGATAAATTGCGATATTGTATCTCTTAAACAAAGAGGTGACAAAATTGGAGCCAAGTCTGATTAGGAGATCATGGCTATTTCTTGAGCATCTAGGTATGTGAAAGTATTTGTTCCGTTTTATCCTCTGTGTGTAAACATTTTTGCACGAATACTTCATTCACCATAATGTTGTGTTGTCTATGAATGATCTTCAGAAGATGTTAAAGTACTTTTAAAGTGGAAATTTTGCTTGAGCAATTTTTCACACACAGTTGGGAAAAAAATTGTCATGTTTTTTTTAATACCACAGAATCAAGTAGATAAAATATTATTACACATTACAAGCAGACACATTTCTGCATTTTTTGCACTATAGTTTCATACATATATGCTTTCTCCATTGCAGTCCACAATTGCACACTTTACAACCATACTTGTATGGCAATTTCTATTTGACACATTTAAGGGTAATTACTTAAAACAAGCAACTCAGTACAATATTTTGGGGTTTTTTGTACAAACAAGTTGCCTTTCTTCAAACAAAGCACTATGTGTTAAGATGCATGCAGTGGCGGATCCAGAGGGGGGTGCAACCAGCGCACGTCCCCCTTTATTTTTCGTTAAAAACAAAAGAAAGAAGAAGAAAAAATGAAAATGAAACCCGGAAGTGGCACCAGAAATATTAGTTGTGCCCCCCTTATACAGAATTCCTGGATCCGCCCCTGTGCATGTACTAGTTTATTCCTGCATTTAACAAATTACAGATATTAGGTGGAAGTCATAACTGACGAGATATGCACATGCAGGTGACTATAAACAAAAAGGTTTGGGAATCATGCAATGCAATGTCTTACCAGATCCTCAGTTGGTGCTTGTCCACTTGCCAGCCAGTATGTATCCCTGCATGAGGTACAAAAGAAGGGGTCCCACCACCAGACATCTTTCAATCAAGTTTCACTCTCCATTGTCGACATTACACTCAATGTCACACTTTTGAGGAACAGATTGCATACACAGACTCAGAGTGCTACCATCTCACATCAATATCAAGAAAGTCACTCTTATTCTCCTGGTTATTATTGCTATTATGTGTTTGAAACAAATGCAACTTGCATGTCTTGGGGGCCACAAAACTGCCAACACATACACACACACACACACAGATTTTAAGCTCTTTAAAAAAAAAGAATAGGAAAACAACACAAAACCCATGACGTTTGATAGTTCCACCCTCCATCCTCATAGGGGGAGCATCCTCATTAGGAGAATGTTCTAGAAATTCCCCAATACATCTGGTGATACATTACATTGCAATACGTATACTCATTTGACACTTTCAATTTGCTTTTGCAGTACTGATGCAACGTTTACAACCATAGAAAGTGACACCAGAACAAAACTTGCATTTCCATTCCTTATAGGGATCGCATAGTTTTTGTTGAGACCTAACTTCATGTTTCTAACATTTTTTCTGAGATAATGAGAAACCTCTTATGAAATGTGAAAGAGCATGTAATTCAAAGAGGAATTCAACATTTAATGAAAATTACTTTTGATATGGCTGAGATATCGAAAACAGAGCAATCCTAATGAAAGGTGGGACCCACCTTTTATCATAATTTATTTGTTTTACTCCGTTTATGGATGTCTCGGCCATTTCAAAACCCATCTTCATCAGATAAACTTTGAATTCCTCCTAGAATGGTATGCTTTGTACTATTTCATTAGTGGTTTCTTGGTATTTTGCAAAAGGTTAAAAGCCTAATCCTTGTCTCCTTGTCCTTTAATATGAAGATGCAATTCACAACTATAATCTCCTCCAAGACACTTACTTGCTTATTGTGTAGGAACCCACATCATCACATTCTGCTGGCTTCTGCACCTTAATATGTCTCCTTGGGGGACAGCCAACTTCTAAGTGAGCAATCTGTAGCAATATCATATACATGTCACCACTCAGTGTAAAGACACAAGTCTACAAATAGGGTGCATGTGGAACTTTACCAGAAGAATGTTAAACTTGTGCATTCCTTGTATAAGAAGCAAGTTCTTCGCCAGGTCAAGGTCCAACTATCAAGAATTGTGAGCAGGACCTGTGTATTGAATTCTTGGATGCAATTGATAACTATCATACAAAATCATTTGCTTCTCCTTTGCAATACAGCACAGCCTGGTTTTCTCTTCAGAGAAGTCTTCATGCTGCTTGATTCTAATGCTATGATTTTAGAAATTGACTATTATATAACAGCTCAACAGAATAATCAAATCTTAGTGCTGAAAACAGCATGACAAGCTTTTTGAATTCACCAGCTTGTTTCTCATCATTGTTTTATTTCAGAAGAAAGTTTGGAGTTTCCGATGTTGATACGATGCTACTGGCCAGTGGACTCATCACAGTCACTTTCAAGTTTCAATACCATCAACTGCTACTTGTTAGAGTCATACAGAAATATGTCTAGATTTCAATGAAACAAAGATTTATAGGACATTTTGTTGATACCATATGAAGTGGAGAGGTGCAGCCAGTACCGAGTCTCCTTGGTCTCATCTCCATGGTAACGAATCCTGTGCTTTGTGCTACAGCTTCCTGATACACTGTGGGCTGCACATACTGAAAACTGCTAGTCACTGTCACAGTCTACAAAAAAAGGGGGAGGAGAAAAAAGTGTTAAGGAGATGAGATAAAAGGCAAAGATGAACAAAGCAACTACATGCATCATTATCCAATTTTAATTGCCAACCATATTCAAACACATCACCCTAAACATCAAACATGTGAAAACAATGGATATTCACTAAACAAACAAAAATTGTAGGTATATCGGTGCATTTTACATTAGTTTTCCAGTTTTCCAAATAAGTTACTGTTGACAGCAAAGCAAATAAAAACAAGGAAAACCCAAAAGGTAATGATTCTTATCATATTTTTTTTTTACACCATATTTGTGTAGAACTGACTCGACTGAATCAAACAACCTCAAACACATTAAAGATTGTAGGTATGGTGGCTTCTTTTATGCAGGGGATTCAAATTCATTTCATGTTACACTCTACATCTTTGTTAAAGTTGTTAAAATTAATAGAAATTGCCTCAATCCATGGCTTAAAAGACCATGGTCACTATTATGCCTGAGTGCATTGAGGCCCTGAGGACCTGTGCATCATGTTCATTACGAATTTTGATTAATGAGTTGTTACAATAATAAATCAAAACTCATGTTCATAGAGAGTTATTAAGATTTTTGTTTGTGTGGCAACAATGACAAATATATATGGGCCGTGACACGAGAAAAGGGCCCTTAGGGCATTAAATACCGAAAATGAGTTTTCACCTCCACATTGTGGAAGGAACTCTGACGTATTTAGATATGCAAACCTTTTTCTGAAATTCCAATCCCAAATGACCCCATTACGTCATTCAAAACAGCTTGTTTTGTCCAAATCCTGTCACTTTTTGATGCATCTATGCATGTGTGCGCGCAGTTAGCTAGTTGATCTTTTTTGTGCGTATTGCTTTGTCAAACTTCCTCGCCGTTTTCTGGCGTTTGCGCGCTAAGGGCCCTTTTCTCGCGTCACGGTCCATATATATTAAATTAGTTTTCCATATGACAATGATATAAACAGTATATTGAAGTCATAAGTTACATTGTGTCACCTTATTTATCAATCGTCTTCCAGGATAGAAGTCCCTAAAGGTGTTTTTCATCATGTTAATTTTCTCTGGCTTGGAAGCAACAATCTGTTTCATTAGAGTAAAACAAAGAAGACATGAAGAAAGGAACAAGAATGAGAAAATGACAACGAACAAACAGCAGCATACACAAATGATGGCTATCATATTTAATGTATGTTAATCATAGAACAATTAACTGGTTACAGTTTAAAGTTTTAGGGGCAATCAGGTTCCCTAATGTATATTCTGACTTACTGATTCCAAGCATCCATGCAGAGACAAAAAAAAGTAGCTGGTATATATTTGCGGTATTACCAGTGTAGACAGCATGCACAAATGAGATTAGCTGAATTGCATAATGCAATCTAGAATTTCTGCCTCACATCCTGGTCTTTCAACTCACCTCAATGTCATTATATCTGTCTGCTGTGAAGATGAGTTCTGCCCAGAAACTTGCACTGTCCCTTATGTCAATGTAGTATACCTGATACTTGGGACTGTGACGGAACTGGATAAACTACAGACGGGAATGAAAATTAAAGAATTGACATTGGTATACAATAGAAATCCAATCCCAAGGATCATCTCTATCACTAACCACTACCTACTTTGCCCTACCTACAATTGTTAAAATTTAATTGCCATCATCTATTAAAACCGTCTGAGAGTAACCATTTCATGATTATGATTGAAACATTTCAGCATGCAATACTGCACAATCATGTGTCCAGATATCTGTTAATTCTAATTTTTCATTCTTCTTTTCATCAGTCTTTTCACAGTTTACAAAAGTCAGATATGGTACAGAATTGAACATCACTGTTAAAGCTGTTTTTAAACTTCTTTAAACACCAACTCTGCATATCAAGTCTATGGACATGGCGTAAAGACTGAAATGAATACACAAAGACTGTTTTCTTACAGCACACAAGTTTGGGTCAATCAGATCCACGGTAGTCTTGATTTCAGGCCTCAAGGCATAACCCACCCTCTCTAAATCAGACCTGTCAAAAATTAACACAAGAGTACATCGTACAAGGATATAGAGAGTACAGATTGTGTACCATGCATTTCATTCAATTCTACACGGCCTCTGTCAAATGCCTTAGTATCAGATTTGCACAATGACTTTTTTGTTTGATTGCAGAGACTTATAACTATCAATCTTTAGGATAAGTTTGTAGATCGCAATGTAATATCAAAAAGTATCATTAAAGGACAACTTTGAGATGTGCCATGTATCACCATGTTATTAAAACACACCTCTCAAATGAAGTAGGAGACAGGTACCTCTTTTCATTAATTTTTCATGTCACTCTTTATGATTGCATTTGATGTCACTGTTTCATTTTAAAGAGAGAACAAGGTTTGATCTGTTCTAAAGTCACATATGTAATTAAATACCAAAACAGTTCCAAGCAGATAGAACCAACAGACCTGCATGTCAATATACAAAGAACATTCATAAAGTCTGAAAGATGAACACTTCAGAGAAAGTCCAAGTTGAAACTTAATATTACCCACCATTGATTAGACTGATACAAGAGTCAGAGTGGACATAAAACATCATGTGGCAGGTAAAGGTAGTGGAGGTACTCACTCATTGAAATAAAGGAGGTAGACTTTATCAAGCTGGTCGATATACAGAGCCAAGTCAGAGTCAGGAGAGGCAAGAGAAGAATGCTATGGAATACAATGATGGATGAACAACCTTGTCACTTTTCTCGTATGTACTGATTGCATTACTGGTACGTGTAATAATATGGTCATTTTCCTTCTGAATTGAGATGTATAACTGCAGCATATACATTACATTATTGTTTGGTAGCACTGTTTTATGTTAGAAAATAATTTTCACTTTATCGAATAATGTACACAGTGTCACTGCCCCTCTGAAAACAGCTTTCTAGCTAGATGGGCATTTTAAACCCTGGACAAATAAAATGAATGAATGAATAATTGCTGGAAATACCCGACTACCGTTTTCAGGTCTAAGATCTGCCTAATTAATTGCATTATAACTTCTGCGTTTTTCATTCTTGCCTGGAACAGGCCACATTATCATAATGAATTTGTCCAAAAAATATCTAGGTTAACATATTGTCCATATTTCATTGATTTCAGAGTATGCAAAGTTTACTGTTTATCTTTATGATGTATGTGCTGTATTACTGAATGACTGGCACGTAAAGCACAAAATTTATTATCAACTACCTTTCAATTTCAATAAGAAGTGCCACAGAATGAAATGTTGCTATAATCCACCATTGCATGTATTGTTTGCCCACTCTTTTGAGATATTTTCCTCATTTGGTGTGCTTATCATCATTCTCATTCTCATTATCTATATGACCAAGAAACAAACAATTCAGTACAGTAAAAAAAAGTCAATACAAATACACTAAACATAAGAATGGCACAGGACAATAGGGTGTGGTAATATGTACTTTGATAAAGTGGGCAAATCATCAATGACAGACTTCCCATTATCTTGACCCTTGTCTCTTTACCTTAATGAGATTCTGCTGGTATTTCATGGAGGTATAGAGGATATTGGAGGTGGAGAGAAGAGCTACCAGGCCGCTCTCAGTCACTATGACCTGCTGGATGGAAGACTCTACCAAAGAGTCATTAGCTGGGTCATTGAGAATAGCCATCTTTCCAAGATCAGAACCTGGAGGAAAAAAAAAAACAGATGTCTTTTTGCATGATATTGAAGTACTTTTCCCAGACTGCAATACTGTAATCAAAGTTTCTTTTACTCCTCATTTTTCCTCATGAGTTTTCAAATATTTTGAATGATGATCTAGATTTACCTATCTAGCTTAATTTCTAAAATGAAATGTTAACATGTAGCAATAGAGATTACTGCTTAGACAAATGTGTTATCATTTTAAGTTCAAATTACTATCAAAACTGAGTCCTCACCATAGGAATGCTCACATTTGATTGAGTTTATTCTATGACTGTATTCCTGGGCCCTGTTTTATTCAACTCTAGGTCTATGGCAGCTTGTGTGGTAAGGAAATTTAAAACTGATTTTATCTTTTGATAAAACGGGGCCCAGGTATACTAAATCATTTAGAGTACAATACTATTAAACCAGAAACATTCGCGGCATGACACTTTCGTAAATTGCCACTGGCATTCAATGCACTGTGTAGACAAAACCTTTTGCATGCATTTTACTTTTATGAATCCTGGCTTCCTGTGAATTCAAGTTTCATGCCTGAGAAAATCTCTGGTTATACAGTATTGCTTAAAATGCAAGTTTACCTGCATGATAGGTATAGTATACACTTTCCTGGTCCCAGATGATGAGATTTTCCTCTGATCCATGAATAAACATGAGTGAGAGACCTGGTCAAAATTGAAATGTGGTGGTGTAAACACGACAGTCACATTTATGCAAAAGACTGGAGTAAAACTTAAGCATTGCAGGAAACAACAAGGCAAGTGCCGTAATGTGTCTCGCCCACAAACGTACAACACATTTTTTTTTATTTTGTTCCCAAATGGACCTATGGATCAAAAGTTAGGAGTCATAATTAAATGCACAGTACATTGGGCCCTAAAAGTTCATTGACCCCTGCCTGAGACCTTTGACCTTGTGGTGACCATCAACTCCCCAAGGTACATCTACCATCCAAGTTTGGTCACAAATAGACGTACGGATCAAAAGTTATGGTCCATAATCGAAACGCGCCCTAAAAACTTAACATTGGGCTCTAAAAGTTCATTGACCCCTGCTTGTGACCTTTGACCTTGTGGTAACCTTCATACTTGGTAAAAGGTAAAACTTTGTATGACCACTCTTCCCTCCAAGTTTGATTCAAATTGAAGCCGAGAGTACAGAGTTATTCAAGTTTTTATAGCGTTACGGACAGACAACGGACGGACGGACGGACGGACGACGGACGGATGGACGGACGACGGACGACGGACGGACAGATGCCGCAGGCAATCCCTTAGTCTCCCCTCACCTCCGGTGGGCTCGACAAAAACCAATTACAAACTGACAAACATTACATTCACTTCAAAGTTCTCTTGATTTCCCTAAATGTTTTCAATCATCAGTACAATAGTCATAGCCTTCACATGATGGGATTTCTTTTCTTCACATCGGATTAGAAGAGAAACTGACAGGTGCATATCTCTGAGAATCTGTGGGAATGAAGGAGGGACCGAGATTCATCAAATGGAAAAATATTGCCTCCAACAACACTTTGCGGTGGAGGCATAAAAAGGAATATATCCACAAGTTATTCATCTGCTGTGATAGAAATAAGCTATTAACTTGTGTGCTGCATGCGGTTATCGCTGATGTGTGTTAGCAGTGTGCACGTTGTCGTCTCACAAATTTTGAGCCGTATGTTTTGAAAAAGTTTGAGTAACTCTTTAGATGTCAACGATGGTCACATAAAACATAGGCACTCAGTGTAGCAAAGTACAGGGAGACATGAAGGTTAGTATTGAACTGTCCTCTTCTAAACAAAGAGTACCAATGAGCATGACAACTCACCAGTATCATTCCCTGGTCGTGTTTGATTGTAAAAGAGAGGCACATGGTCCTTCCACCCAACAGACACCATGTCAAACTTGATGACAGTGAAGACAACATGATCACCATCACTCAGTCTCAGGAGAATAGCAACCTCCTGGGGGTCAGTGGTGAATGCTGCATTCTCAACGGAGATCTATAGGAATGAAGGCAATGGTCAATGAAAGAACGGCACAAACACATGCACTTTAGTCACGTATCAGACTTCAGCTGCCATCTTTGTAAAGCTGGGCTTTTTCTTGGGATGGGGTGTCTGTGAAATGAAAGACCAGGCTCCTACTATCCTACCTTGTGTTCACTCAAGCTGTTTATCATTTCACACACTGGCTATAGAGGACATGTAGTGGTTGAAAATCAATATTACACTAATTACAAGCTAGTCCAATGTATTTTGAGAATTTTCACTTCAGCAACCCGTTTCATTAAACAATCGTCAGCACTTACGGTGATTGCAAATGCAGATCATATTTGATCAATGACTATATTTCAAAACAGGCAACTTTCTACAAATTATGATACAACAAAAATTTCCAACAAATATAGCTGTCATCAGTTATTACTGAGATATCTTAGCTTGAAGCAAGGCAGTGTCCCATTTGCATTTACCATTACATTTTTCAAAAAGAATAAATAGGACGTAGTTGCATGTATACACCACATTACCTATCCCAAAATCATAAGGTACTCCATGAATGCTATGCAATTATCTTTATTTAATGATGACCTGACCCTGCTGTGACCTATGACACCTGCCTGTAGGTGATCAAGATCTAGCCAGAGGGGAATAGGCCAGGGCTGCTGGTGTAGTGGGATCTTCCATTTCATTTCAGGTCCCTCCCAGATGTACACCTGTTCCTCGTTCCACCCAATGAACATGGCATTTTCAACCTGTCAGGAGGAAGAAGGAAGAACGAGCCAAGTCGTTAATACAACTAGGTAAGGCTTTTGACAGCAAAGTGGCAAGGCCTTTTTGATGCATCACTATGCAGATGGAAGAAGTCCTGGAATGTCAGAAGGCATGTGAATATCAGATCCCTTGTTCAGTCATTCATCCAGCTTTTACTGAACCATTTCACCATCCCTAACGTTTTCCTCTGTCATGTTAAGATTACATTTAATGCAAATTGTTACTGAATAACTGACCTCATATGTTTACAATAATACCTATGCTGTGATGACATATACAGACATCATACAGATACAGAAAATCATAAGATCATTAGAATTATGATATTAATTTCTCTGAAGGTATACATCTCCTCATACAAAAAAACATGCAATATCATGCCTGTATTTGTATAACTTCATGTGAAAAGAGATGTTCAGGCATAATTCACAGATACACTGTATATCCACCTGTTGATAGCATTTTAAAACTGGATATGTACATGTACCGTATGAATTTGTCACATCTAGGGTCATGATTTATAGTCTTTTTAACAATGTCACATCAACTGTCAGATAATTTTGCCATTGCTACACCAATACAAATCAACCCCTCTCAGCTAGTTCCATGTTCCTTCTGATAATGAAATGATTTGTCAAAGCATAATGATGTGCTTATTTGTGTGACATCTATTCATAGTTTGAAAGAGAAAACCTTTGTTGCTGTCTTTTTTTCAAGACACACCTCAGATAATGAAATGAAATGAGAAAGAAAGATGAAAGTTAAAACTCTTACCATGTGTATTTCAGAATGTTGGCACCATTCCCTGCCTTGAATTTGTCTGAGTACTACACTCTGTGGAACTAACAGTCAAAAGCAAACAAGAATTATGTGTTATGAGTAATGTTTCATCAAAGCCTCATTCATACACATAATCATCTGTTAGAGTGCTCTACCAATCATATCATTTGGTTACCTTGGATGTGTCTCAAGTTGAAGCACTCTGTGCAACACTCATTTCCTTGGACAGATATACCATGATTATTAGAGATTTGACATCAATTTTCTTTTCAAATGTAAAAGTCCCTTTGGTAACTTCACTGATTGTTCTTGAAATTCTGTATTCAATTTTCTCTCCCCCCCCCCCCCCATCCACCAAAAAACAACACTTTTTCGGCAATGATCAAATACGGAACAAATTGATAACTTAGGGTGCTTTTATCTAAAATTTTGAGAGGCAGAATCACGATCCTCAACCCGTTTGAGGCATTTTGGGGCAATAGATAAATGCAACCGTGTTTTCAAACGTGTTTAGAAACGCCGATTTGAAATGTCATTGGAAGGGCGATTTGAAATGCGTTTGAGACCATGATCGCCCTTCTGGTAAATGCAATGCTGTTTGGAGCCGCATTTATATCTCCAGCTGCAAAGATCAACTTCCATGTAGTATACACCTAGCAGGTTACAGCTTGGGCCTCAGCTGATCTCTACTTCCAGGGTCGACCGGAGCAAAGCAGCATTGCGATTATATAATGGTCAGATACACTCGGCACCCCAATAATCGCATTTTCAAACCGTGTTGTAAATTATGTTTCAAACATGATTCTCTCTCTAGATAAATGCAGCCATAAAAATGTCAACATCAACACTTATCATTCAGATACCTTCTACAAGGCTGAAGTCCCCTGATGTGCGATTCTGTGCTAGAAGAGCCCCTTCAGACATCAGGTAGAAAATGTGTGATGATGTAATGGCAACGTCTGTCACATTCTGCATACCATTCTGAGAAAGTACAGCATAGAGAAAGATATCACACTGATCTCAGCTTTTCTTCTCTTTCTCGTTATATACCACAATGCAATATGAACAAATATGACTGAAATATAATCAGGAAAAAACTTGGGGTAAATACATTGAATAACTTTCAGTATGTCAGGGTTTATGGCATGATAAATGCATTATATAAGAGAAACTGCTCAAGTAAACAACTACTTGATTTCATTACATGAAATATCTATATTAGCTCACTGGAATATATAATGTAAAGTCATCAGGAATAATTGTGAATGTTTGTACTCTTTGTAGTTCTTCGTGATTCTCAAAGGGAGCAAAAATTCTAAAACCTTTTCTCTTTACGCGACACTACATATCTTTACCCTTAATAAAATGATTCATTCAGGGAAATGTTCTTCATGGGAAAGAGAAAGAAAGAGGGAAGAAAGAATTGAATCAGCTTCCAAACTTTGATTCAAATATCTATTGACATTATCCACGAGTTTGATTGCATATTAAGAAATGTATACTCACTGTTATCACAATGTCTGGGACTGCAACATCAAGAGTAGATATGAATCCATCAAGAGTAAGAACACATCTCCCACTGACAAGAGAAAGGAGAAATTTTGTAGGGCATGCCATTGTTTATTGTGAAAGGAATATGTGAAGATTGCATAGAAAGATGCTATTTATAGAACAAGCCATGTCAAGGTCTAGACAAATATGTCCAGTCAGTAGGAAACAGCTGTTGCTCAAACAAAGATCCAAAATTCACAAAATTGATAACTCACTATATTGATGCCTTGTGTAAATACAAATACGCTGTGTATTGTAAGCCAAGGTGGGAAATAATTAAACCTCTCTCCTGAAAATGGAAAATTTACTTATCATTCCATATCACAGTGGCTATCAGTTGCAAATTGAATCGCTCATGAAATCATAAACTTAAGTTCCAATTTGCAAATCAAAATATACTTGTGCTACAGATGGGTTATACAGCAACGATCACAAGATCAAAAAAGAAACATTCAGCAATAAGCTTTTGAAGCAGTCAGTGTTGCCAATGATACACAAGTTTTTAGGAACCATTTTTTTTCTTTGCTGCAACAATATAAAAAATCATACGGTAAATGGATGGAGCACTCACAAAGAGTTTTCATATATCACAGCTGTGTATTCTTGGTAAAATTGGTCAATCTCCTTTTCCAGGGGATTCTGAACCTTTCCAACGTGGATAAGATGCAAATATCAAACACAACTTGCAATCAATTGCCAGTAAGCACTAAGCGTTGTAGACTGCAAGATGCATTTGGTTGCAAATTACATTTCACTTTTGCACAATGTGCTGGAAAAAAAATATCTGAGGTTTTACCAAATGTGATTCAAAATTTGTCATCTAGTGGAATACATGCAACAATACTGTAAAACGAGGAATTTTCGCGTGCATTTTAATTTCGCGAATTTCGCGAGCGCCAAAATTCGCGAAATTAAAATGCACGCAAAAGCTTTTGTCTACACTACATGCATTGAACGCCAGAAGCAATTCGCAAAAATTTCATGCCACGAAAAAGGCTGTCGGCTCCAATTCGCGAAAATTTCATGCCGCGAATATATCATGTTTTACAGTAATTAGTAGTATGATAATGAAGATTGAACATATTTTTTTTTGGGGGGGGGTGGAGGGAGACTTGCATCTAATTTCTAAAAGTTGCACTGAAGTGCAACACTTTCAGCAACAGTGTCCAGAAGTGTTTATGCTTTTAGTGGAGCTGGTTACATTAGCATTCTCCTAAGATGCACTTACCTCATGATGAGGGCAGCTGTGTTGAGTTCACAAGGGTCTGTAACAACCAGACTAATGTGGGGCTGTCCCCTGAGGGTTACTGTACCTCCTCCCTTCAGTAGCTCTCTCCTCTCATCCACATAGGGCCATGGAATGAGCTCCTTAGTGTCCCTGTATGAAGACGGAAATTCCATCATTCACATTCTCACTATCTGATGGATTGTTACCTTACCAGTCTTCTCATTGTTGGAGCTGTACATCTCATACTGTCTACATTTCATAATCTAGCAAATGAATTTTACAATTCAATTTGAGGTGTAACGCCTTGTCAGAAATAGACTTTCTTCTTAAGTTCATTTGAAAGAAATGCAGCAAATTGTGTATGACATACACTGTGAACAGCGTAAGAGTGGACTCCTTGTCCACGATTAAACTGCACAAGGGGCATTCTTGTAGGGGTATTGCCCTATTGTATTCATTTTACAATAGTTCCACTATGTTCTATCTCTCCTAGAAAATAAAAAATGATTCTGCATCAGCATATACTTAAATCATGTCTTCAATTATCTAGTCTTAATATCAAACTACAGGCAATCAAATACTTGTATGTACTGGTTTCAAAAGAACTACTTAGTACTTCAAACCAGTGAATACAGTATTTACTTGACATGATTTTTATAATAAAGGGCAATGTTGGATGATGAGTACCATATGTATGCACACAGGTGCACTGATAAACAGGGCCCTCAATAAAATGTGTGCTTGATCACTGGCAAGGCTCTTCCAGATAAAAAACAAAACAAAACAACAACTTAACAGACAATAACGAGGAAGAAGAACTAATGAATATGCTTTAAAGCTACATTTTGTTGCTGGGGTGGCAAGATGTTGTACCTCAAATTTTGGTGAAAATGACATTCTTTGATTAATGGTCAGATAATCAGGTAAGTGATGTCCTGTCCAAATCCTAGCTGTCTTACCCCAAAAATGAAGCCACCACAGCATGTTAAAGGAAAGGCGATCCCATTTGATATGATGCTTTGGCTGCCATGTTTTGGGGGGGTTTTTTTTGCTCTCGTAAACATTTGACATTTTATAGATACGAGGTCTTGTTGCCCCAGCAACAATATAATAGTTTGCAAACAAATACATCTAGCTAAGATCACCTGATAAAGCAGCCACGTGCAGCTATGCTGGGTTTGCCAGTGACAAACACAGTCCTGGTGTTACTCTTTGATGCATCAATGCTGAATTCCCAGAACCTTGCAGTGAAGAGCATATATCCAGAACCACAGTTGAAATTGAACAAAGACAGAAAGATAGAAGCACATCTGTGACTATTTTACGGTATGATGACAAGATTTTCTCTTACTTGGGGAAAAGAATCAAATTATTCTTACGATTGTGCATATATTATATCATAGTTTGTTATAAAGTCACATAGTCACACACACTGAAATGAAGATAAAATGAATCATGTGTGTTTGTGTGGAGATGAGTGTGTAGTGCAAACAAATCAAAGTAAATTATGCTATTCTGACAGTACATTGCAGATATGTTTTAATCACCACATTTTTGAAACTATCATTTCGTCCAAACTTTTGCATGAATATCAACATTTAGGAAAGAGGGATTATAATGGTCGTCTGTTTTAAATTTCTTCCTCTGTAGCTCCTGAACACTTGCTGTGCACTCCGTACAAATTTTGAAATACTGGTTTGATGTCCACTGAGAGATATGCCTGTATCCATTTTCAAGCTGAGTGAATATTTACCCTTGTTGAGTGAGGAAAACCCCATCTGACCACTCCCATTGGGAAAATCTTGGGTCTGGGTTGAGCTCTGTGAGGTGGGGCATCTGACCCTTGCCAGCAAAGATGGCAGACAAATCGGCAGAAAACTGAGGGGATGTCAAACAAACAAGCAGCAGTAAATATAATTATTTTCTAGCTGGTTTTAAAAAGGGGCTCATATTGTTTGGGGAAAGGAGGAGGAAATGAATGCACCTTGGACTTTTCTCTCAACGATGTGCCATGATCTCCTAAATATCTGTTCTTATTTCATAAAAGAGAATATCTTCTGTTATGCCCATCAGTCAAAATTCTAATCCCCCTCCTCTCAAAGAAAATGGTTGATTCTGTATCTTGTAAACAGCATGTATAGTCAGTCAGCACATATGACTGCAAATGCCATAAAACGAAACAAAACTCATACATAACCTACGGTAGTTCTCTCTATTTCTCTCTCTCTCTTTAACCTGCAGCCGCCTACCTTAGCAGAACATGTAAGAATTTACCCATAAATCATCCCTTTAGGTCTATGCTATATACAACTATGCACCACGCATAAAGTTTAGAATTTACTTATTCATGTCTACAAGCACTCACATTAAGATCTACTTATCCATCTGCCTATCTTCTATTTATCTATCTATCTATCTATCTAACTATCTACATGTACAATGTATCTATCTAGCATTTGACAACACATCTTAGAAAAAAAAGTATGTCTTTCCTTTCAATTTGGAAGACCACAAGATTACCTCTGAAGGAGTGTCGGCAGAGTGTTTCCCCTCATCCACATCCATACGCAAAGGATCCACTATCCACACTCGCACAGTGATTGAAGGTTGTCTTGCTGTTTGGTTTCTACTTTCAACATAAGATGTTAGCATAAGATTGACATTTCTTGGTAGATATTCTTTCACATGGAGACATCAACAAGTAAAAACAAACACAAAAACAAAGCTCATGTGAAAACCATTACATGCTAATGAATCCACTAGTATTGAATGGTCTGTGATTTTATTTGAATGAGTCAAGTTAACTGACCACAAATCTTGAAAGAAGCCAGACACCATCCAACCTATGTTTGTTAGGTCAACACTGCCTGTTTTGTGTAAAAAATACACAAAATCACCTTATAAATGAACTCTACTATTCAGAGAAGATATCAATACATATACCCAAATAACTTGTACAAATATGGTAAGATTAAAAACAAACATCAACAAATTCAACTAACAGAAGTGAACTAAACATTTGAGATATTTGACTCGTAATATATACATTTTGAGATAATATTCAGCGAGATAGCAGAACCTACTTGCAAAGGATGTATAAACAACATTTTTGTTTTACAAAAGAATGAACTTTTGAAAGTTAGCCTCATGAGGTCAAAGAGGAGAATCAATCTGGCAGACTACTTTGTCAATAATTGGCTTGTGTACATACTCACCCTTCCAGTGCAGCCACATACCAGTCATAGCATAATGGACTCTTTTTCATGATCAGGATGCGGCTATCTTCTTTCTGAAATAAAAAAAATGATAATGAAAACATTCTATAGAATGATCTCAAATAAAATGCAAAGCTGTTCTATCCAAGTTTTGATTGAGGGCTAATGATTGATTACAACTTCTGTACAACAAGATCTCCAAGCAGTGTTTTTTTTTTTTTGTAGGAAAAGTGATGACATTTCTTTAATGATCAGAAATACCAGGAACTAAGGTAGAATAAAAAACAACAACAGTGATCAATGAAAGTTGATGATAGCCACTGTGCACTCCCATTACAACAAACATGGTTACAATGAAATATTTGTTACACCAAAGTTAACATCAGGTCCCCAAATTATAATCTAAATTATTTATGTCTTTACATATACTTTAATTGCTCAGCAATGATGAAATTTTGAAATAGTGAAAGAAAATTCCAGTCCTAAGGACTTCTTTATAACGAGAGTTGCCTGTAGCATTTAAAGCCTCAACACACTACAATAAGAAATGTTGTACTTTACTCCAAGGAAATCATTCTCCGAAACCAGCATTTACTTGAATAGATTGTAGTGTACTACAATAAAGAAGAATCATACCTCTTCACCTCCTTCCATATACTGCAATTTCACTTCATGTAAGCCAGCTTTGTTACAATTAATCCTGGTGTTCAAGTGACTGTAAAGGAAAGAAAAAAGTCTTTATTGTTATTTCAATACACGTCAACAGAATCTAATGTGTGTAAGGTTTCAACTACAAAATAATGTGACCTACTACTACATTGCCCTGATAGAGTTGTAAACCCTAAAGCCAAGCAAGATGTGAAATGAAATGATCTAAGTGAAAAATGGGCAAACTGAGGTCTTATCTTTTTGAACATTAAAAGCTTGAAATCTTCTCCAATCTAAATTTCCAAGTCTAAACAATATAGTCAAAGTATGAACATTTTAGTTCTTAAGAGAACCATAGTACTAACATGAAATTAAATGAATGATAATGTGGATACACCTTCAAGTATGTTCCTGTTCATGTGCTTAAAATCAAGATATTATATGTTCACATCAGATCTTATTGTTAAGATAAAAATTTTCTTCATACTCTTCAATCAACACTCTACAAGCTGATTTTGTGTCAAAACATTGGCCATAAAATAGAAAAGGAAAATGGATGATAAAGCCTCTCTGGCTAAGCACGCATTTTGTGTGGCTTATGTGAGTCAGAATAAAAGAATTAAATCGTTTCATTAGTTTTAAAAGTCTAGACTACTGCTGCACATAAAAGCTTTCATGGTTGAAACAATGTACTCAAATAGATGGTAAGCCCATAACCTCTACAAGTTATTGAGACTGAAGGACTTACGATGCATTTGCAATCCTGCACTGAGCCGGCACTCCCCATCTGAGGAAATTTTCTCGTTCTCCAAAGTAGTCAACTTGTAGCTATACACAATAGGTGTGTTACAAGAAAGACAAAGTCAAATTGGTTGCAATACATTTTCTTGATGATGGCACAGTACAAACATAAAGTACTGCAAAGAAAAATGTAGATCTTATTATTTTTTTTTGTAATTTGATTTATTTCTGCATTTTTCACAAAGGGGCAAGTCCAAGATAAGGTCCCCTCAGAAGGCAAAATTTCATCTTTGCTCAATATTGACATGTTTGGTATCATTTTGAAGCTTATGAGTTGAAGTTTCGATTTCCATGGAGGAAAAAAATTATATCACATAAATTTATGCAAATTTCAAGGGCTTCATTTGCATAAATGTGAAACACAGCGTTACATATGGGACATTTATAAAAATTCATATTAATTCAAAGGAAAGCAAATGATATTTGATTAATATGTGGACATAAGAAGTTCATCAAATAGTTTAACTTGGTATGAAAATTTAGGGATTATGCAAATTAATTATGCAAATTAGCTCGTGTCCTATCATGACATGTCCCATACGTAACAAATTGAGGTCATTTTTTTAGGTTTTTTCTGAAATTGCTAAGGTTATATTAATGCCCTTTTGGAAAGTTCTAATTTATTGTTTAGAGAAATTAAATACCATAGAAAAAAGAAACTAGAAATGTCGCTATGGTGACTGGTATGCCTCCGCCATAATGCATGATTTTCCTAATAGGTCTAGATAGTACATGTGGACAACGTGTGATTACATTTTCACAAAACTGGCAAAATATTGAAATTACAAGTTTGTCACAAATGTGTTGAATGTTCACCTCCCTTGACCTTGGTTTAATTGGATGAAAAGGAGAGCATGTATTTGGGGATTTAAGGACTTTAACTTGACTTTGACCCATTCATACATTTATGCATTGAGTAATTTTCATGGTACCGGTATGGAGAAAGAGTGCAATTTCTGTACTGAATAGTAAATTGTTACCATGTTCATCTGGCCTTTGACCCTAAAATTCATAAGATACTAGTAATCACTTTCAGGTAGAACATGCATAAATATGCAGTAAATTTCACGATAAATTGAGCCACTTCTGAGATATGGAGGAAAAGTTAGTTCAGCACTTTCACTTGATCTTTGACCTTTTGACCTTTGAGGCAAAAAAACAAAACAAAACAAAACAAAACTCTCCAGAGAGTTTCAATTAGATTACACATGCATACACCAAGTGTAAAAAAAAATAATAATCCTGCTGGCATTGCATGAACATGAGGGAAATAGTAAAATTTTGAAGTGTTGCACTTGACCTTTGACCCTATGAACCCTACATTCTCTAGATAATCACTGCCAGTCAGTACATGTATATACTATGTTCCATGAAGATACCTTGAACAATTTTCCAATTTACAGAGAAAAAAAAGAAGTTTTAATACTTTTACTCGACCTTTTGACCTTTGACCTTTGACCTCATGACCCAAACTTTCACCAGAGAATCTAAATAGGGTAATACATGTATACACTAAGTTTCAAGAAAATATCTTCTGGCATTGCAAAGATATGGTGGAAATAGTGAAATTTTATGTATTTGACCTTGACCTTTTGACCTTAGACCTTGAGCACGTGCACCCAAAAGTTGATAGGCACAACTTCACCCCCTAATACACATACATGCCAAGTTTCATTAGGATACCTCAACAGGTTTTGATAGTTACCTTGTCCACAAAATTCATTACGGACGGACGGAAAGACGGACGGACGGACGGAAGGACGGACGGACGGACGGATGGACGGACGGACGGACGGACGGACGGACGGACGGAAGGACGGACGGACGGACGGACAACCCGAAAACATAATGCCTCCGGCACCACTTCGTGGCGGAGGCATAAAAACAGTAAAAGGAATATTTTTTATTAGGCATTGAAATAATGTTACGTATGGGACAAATGCGTTACGTATGGGACATACTCATACATAATGCATGTGAATGCATGTAGCTAGCTGGGAAGGTCTCTCAGTACACAAATGGTCAATCATCCTGAAGAAAGCATCCCAACATTGCAGCTACTTTTTGAGTTATAGACACTTTAAACAATACATGTACTTGACTGAACAATTTTCAGAAAGGGGGAGGGGAAAATGGCAAAATACACAATGAAAAATCAGCATTAAAGGGATGGTATAGTTTTTTGTAGAAATGGGGATTCAGTTTTCAACATTTAATGAGATGATTGGAAACCAATTATATGAATTACTAAAGAGCATACAATCCTAAGACTAGAGGAATTCAAAGTTTAGTGATGGAGATCCAAGTTGAAATGGTTGTGATATAAATATTTAAACAGAATATAAAGTAAAATGATTTTTTTTTTATTGCAAGTGATACACAAATTGTCCTTATTCAGGTTTCAATAATAGCCACGACAAAATTCATGGGTATACATACTGAGGTGTGACTCGAATCAATGACCTGACTGCTAGACAGACATCATACACGTGTATATCTACTTGATCACTGGGGTTCCATGCAGCAGGTATTGCTTATTTATAAAAATTAATATTTCTTGTGTCAAGTTTTTTTTTATTGAAACGAAATGGCAAACTGCCCTTCATCAATGGAAGTAAACACTTTAAACTATTCAATTTTTCAGTAGTAACTATCCTGATAAAAATAGGGCATACATACTCAGGTTGGTCATAAAAATATAGAATATGATTAAATATGATTATGATGGTAAATATTTGGGGAATATTGTTCCCTTGTCAATCTGGATTAGGATCAGTATTTGAGTAGTTTCAACTGATTCCATTTCAATAATTATGCAAAAATTTGTTTCTGGGTATTTTGCAAAATTATTTTGCAAAATACCCATAAACATGTCTCTCCACACACTAAACGAATGGGGGACAAAGGGCATGCATACTCAGGTTGGTCATAAAAATATAAAAATATGATTGAATATGATTAGGATGGAGAATTTTTGGGAAATATTGTTTCCTTGACAATCTGGATCAGTATTTGAGTAGTTTCAACTGATTTTACTTCAATAATTATGCAAAATACCCATAAACATGGTTCTTCACACACTAAATGAATGGGGGACAAACTGTCATATACGTAACTGTCCCATACGTAACATGTCATGTCCGTCTTTAATTAGAACCTGTAATTAGAGCTTTTTACCTAATGACACAAAACTTACCTGTGATAATCTTGAGTGTTGTGACTTTCATCACAGTGAGTTACAAGTTGTAGAATGAAATACTTTCAGAGAGTTTTGAGGTTGAAAAAAATGTTCAAAAAAACAAAAATTTTCTGGTCCCATACGTAACGGCACATATTTTCTCTTCTAGAATATAATTGTGAAGGTCATTTTTCTCCATTTTTTGCATGATTATACTTCTCCTAGATATCAATCACCATGATAAAGTTTAATATGATCAAAAGCCATTAACACTATTTTTCAGGTCATAAAAGTCTCTGAATGTCCCATACGTAACGCGCGTGTTATCTTGGACTTGCCCAAAGTTATACAACATAACAAACAATTTTCCAGTACTATAACATATTATATCCAACACAAGATGAATAGAAATACAGTCATAATGTACCAATAATGAAAAAATGTATAGGTGAATTATATTCATACAAAAACAATTGGAAAATCATTGATTATTCAATCGAGTTAATACATACAAAATGCAGGAGACCGTCATCTTAAGCTGAAGCTTGAGTTTGATGGCGGCCTCTGGAAAAGCATATTATGGCTTATATTTCTTTACAAATCATTTAATGCCTATCAAATTGTGTAACCAAATAAGGCAGCTACAAAATGCATCAGTGCAATGGTGAATTAGGGTGCAAGTGCATTATTGGATGTGCAGATTTGTTATTTTATCATTGTTAATGCTATTTGAGAGAGAAAAAAAATCTGTGTAGATAAATTTTCATATAGAAAAATGATGTACTAAATCTCTATGTGTGCGTATTATGTATGAACATGAATCATGCAATATAATATTGTGGTGGAAAGAATAAAGTATATTGTAGCAATATGTCCACACACTGTGTTTTATTAGACATAAGACCCTTCAGAAGGTTGCAGATATCAATCTAGGGCTAATTTATGAATAAATTTCAAATCAATGTGATATAACGTGTCAAAAGATAAAAACAATCCAATAGAGAAAAATAGGGGACTGTCAAACTTGGTTAATTGTCATGGAGTAACATAGAAAATCAACGATCACCCTGCATTATGATGAATGAAGTAACAAAGATTTTGCAACAAGGAGAAATAAGACACTGGATACCATAGGTCTTTATGCACTTGGCACCACTCATGACTATACACTGTGTAATTTGCCTTAATACAGTCAAATCTTTTGATATATTCCAACCCATACATACAATAGCATTAAAGAAAATTTCATGCATCATATTTTTTAGAAAAGATACTTACAAAGTCTACCAAGTCTTTTCAAATTTTTTATTCTGTGATAGACGTTTGATGTAATATAAATAGATTTGCATTGACAGTCCAACTTCAGCCTTACTTCTGGAGTAAGACATAAACATAACTTTGTATTTTCTGGTATGTATACATAATTTATCTTTATTATATTGTTGACTATCATTTATTTTTCGTACTTTGTAATGTATAATTATGCTCATGATAGAATTCCTGATTCACTTTGTGTTATGTTTTGTTTGAAGAAAAATGAGAATGAAATAAATGAATTGAATTGAATTGAATTGAATTGAATTGAATGAGTGAAGCATAGCAAACCACCGTAAGACTAAAAACCACTTAATGTTTTGAAAGAATGAATGCAAACTTTAGACTATTTCCTGAAATCTAAAATTCAATTTCCAAATGCACAAATAAAGAGAATATATCAGTAAAAGTTTTTTTAATTCCTTTTAGATAAGTATGATAATAACATCTTTCAGTAACTAAATGTCTATTTACATTGTTTTTATCAAAGATGTGGGATCATAAGATGTGTAACTTGAAAAGTGAATTTCACTGATTGGGATTGTTAAAACATCACTTGCTAGTTGTTAGACCAGTGGTCCTAGAGCAAATTACAGACTTACCAGTAATCTTGTTGAGTAGAGTCTTGCTTCACTGGAGAGAGCTTCTTGATTTGCCCTGAAATGAGATGCATCATACTTCCAACTGATACATATTCTCACTACTACAGTAGTTATTTAAATACAGTTTAGATACATGGTGTCAGGAGAAAGCCTTGAAGGAGAGAAATAATCTAAACTACTTTAGGAAGCATTTTAGAATTCCTTTGTGGTATGACTGTACAGCTAGTTTCACAATTTACCAGTATTGATGGCGACAAGTCTCAGTGACAATGTACATGTTAAGTACATTAGGGCTACAACTGTATAATTGTATGTTTTTTATTATGGAGTTAGATCAAGTCTTACATCAGACTTCATTATCTCTCTATCCCCTACTACATGCAATATATGTCTATACGTATCTCAAAAATTGAGTGATCAAGTGGCCTCTTTAAATAACCTGAGCCTTACATCTTTGCATGATAAGAAATATGGTTTTCTTCAACCAAAGTTTGTAAAAATTCCAAGTCATGTAAAAAAAGCAATTGTTACACATGATATTAGGCATAAAAATGATATTGGTATTGTTACTTGATCCAGCATCAATTCACCACCTCAGCACTAAGCTTCTTCAATACTATTACTAATCACGACTATTAAAAATAGTGTTAAGCCTACTATAGTATAAGCCAATCTCTGAAGCAGGTGAATATCAAAATCGTATGCAACATTGCTGTAAAAATCTATTGAACAACTTTTGTTTCATGGGGTATAACAGGATGATCATACAAACTAGTACAATTATGAAACTGTCACACTGCACTCTAACAGGAAAGGCACTGATTAGTTCAAAATCTTAGTTCTGTTTGCTGTTATAGTTCATGTTTACATGTCATATTTATGTGTCCGATAAATTCCTAACTATCGTACGTTCTATGTTATGCATCTTGTTACGTCACCCTGATAAGTATTAAAGAGAACTGTGACCATATCCATCTGAATCATCGTGACATTAGTAGTTTTTCTGTCAATGTCTCCACTTGTTAGTAATGTACAATGTAGTACTGATACTGTTGGCTTGTGGCTTTTTCTGTGGCTTTTCCGAGTCTTATCATTAGTTGTTGTTTTTTTTTCATCATTTCATCATTTTCCTGTGCTAATCAACTGCTATATTGTTCTAGGACCTATGACTGAACAAGCTTGCTTTTTAACATTACTGGTACATATTTAGCCCTAATCACATTTCTCCTACTTTGTAAGAATACAGACTTTAGAGTCTATACTATAGTGCAATACTACTGACTGGTACTGTAAACAGACCTTTTAAAGGGACTGTACAGTACTGGTTGAGGTGGAGATTCATGTTTTGAACATTTCTAAGTGAGATAATGAGAAACCTCTAATATGAAATATGAAAGAGCATGTAATTTTAAGAAGGGTTCAACATTTATTTGATGAAAACTGGTTTTCAAATGGCTGAGATATCCAAAAAAGTGATAATAAAAAAAGGCGACATGCCACGCCTTTTATCAGGATCTCAACTTGTTTCACCTTGTTTTTGGATATCTCAGCCATTTGAAAACCGATTTTCATCAAATAAACTTTTGATAGCCCTGCTTAACGTATTATTGCATGCTCTTTGACATCTCATAGAGTGGTTTCTGAATATCTCGCAAAACGTTAAAAGCTAAATCCTCACCTCAACTAGAACTGTGTCTGTAGCCTACACACCATTTAATGTTTATTTTCCTATCATTGTATCAAGACGGTTCAGTGCATTCTCTCAGCGTTCAGGTGAAGTTTCCATCCAATTTGTACTTTGTAACAAACAGTTGTTTTATGCATAGATTCTAATGGTATTTTAATATTTATGACATTTTGTTCAGAGATGTGAAAATGAATTGATATTGAAATTGATATGAAGCCTCTCACATTATTCTCACCAAATGCCGAGATATTCATGAACCTGCTGTGTGGTTAGTCTGGGCGTTTACCATATAACATTAGAGCTCTAGGCCCTATTAGTAATATATGCTATGCCTATGTTGAGTAGGGAGTGCTTGTACACTTATGTGACTGGAGTCTAGTTCCTGGATCATGAGATAGATGGATGATCGACATGGACAATGGGGGTAAGTGGTGTAACAAAAGACAATATTGATTAGGGATCTCGTTTAAAAATGCCTAAAACAAAAGGGCATTCATCATCACAGTTATTCGTCATTGCACAAAAGATGGATCTAGTTTGAATATGAAGGAGTCTTGATCATACTTACCGCCAATGAGATCCAGCTGCGATATCTAGACCTAGTAAAGAGCAGTGCAGCAGAATCACACCGACTATCAAAGGAAGATAGTGAGTCATCGCGTTGTTGTCGGCGATGTTGATGAGTGGACTTCACTGTAATTTTAGTTACTTAAGTCAGACTCGATCTTCTGTTGAATGATCTAAAAATATTTCCAATAGAGCACAAAATGCGGACAACACCTCAGTGAAAGCTAATTTCAAAAATCAGTGCTGATGTTCGAGTCGCTTTAGAGTATAACATATGTTTGTGCAACCAATTTCTAAGAAAACTCGCTTGTGGTAAAACAGTGATGTCCTACACAAGCAAGAGAAGCTGCATTTGACTCTGCCGCGCCGGCGGCGCCGGTTGCCGCAGGGTCCTACTATTAGCAACGCAAACTAATGCAAACTAATGCAAACTCAATGTAAACTCAATGCGAACTACTAATTAATGCAAACTAACGCAAAATACTAATTAATGCACACTAATACAAAACGTTAGCGGTGAAAATTAGGGTGAATTACAGCACCTGGGGCCTGTTTCTCTTCCTGGGCCACTTTGATAGTCGTCTCGAAACAGATATCGATCAAGTAAATCCATCCTATCGAAGAATGACTAGCGTCATTAATTAAGTATGGTAGGTGTCCAACCTACCGACCGGGTCCATAACGACCGGCCGCGCATTATAATGGCATTGCGCGTACAGAAAGAAAATGTACGCATGGGACTACGCGCAACGGTGTTCGATTCTTCACTGGGCTACGCTACCGAGTAAAATGAGACGAAAACAAATAAGTATTCCCTATAAATTAACGACATTTAGCAAAATCGAATAAGATTTATCGTGTAACTACATATAACTAGGCCTACCTTTGCTGACTCGTTGTTAGATGTAGAGTATCCTTCCGTAATAAATTTGACGATTTTGACCGCAAAATTGTCACCGCCGCTTGTACGATCGTGCACACACGTTACACATTTTATATACATGACATAAACATTTTGTCGCCCGCTACGACCGTACGAGTTGATGCAGAAACGAGAAATGAATGTGAAACAACAAACCGACTCATCTAATTTATTTCAATTACGATGAAAAGTTTCCTAATGAAAATCAAGTCAAATTCATCAAACAGTCCTTCAAAAGTAATATTGAAGGATTCAAAATATATTCAAATATTATTGGGGAAAAAATGACGGCTAGAAAAAAACAGCGGCCTGTCGAAAAAACGCATTTAAGTGCCCTTTATACGCATTGTCAGGGTGGTCGGTTGAAATGAGCAGGGCAACTGAGTGCGGAAAAAATGACACCCCACGTGTTCGAAGCCGCCATCTAAGAGCGCGTACCTCAGATCGCATTTTCAGTGCGCGCTTGTGAATCCGGAGTATTTTCTCCACACGTGAGTAAAATTTCAGTCAAATTGTGAGATTTTTCACGTTTCTATTGATAGAAAAACGTTAGGTGTCCGGTATTATGAACACCCAACCATACTTGCTACTTCAAGCATCTCACCTCAACAGTCAGCAAAAACTCGGAAAACCATTTTATAGAAATATCATCGAATTCATATTTTTTGACCAAACAGATGTCGTTTACATTTTATTTTACTTTCAAAATTCAGAAAATGTAGAACAGAATGAGGCACAAAAATACGGATTTTAATGATCGATCATTAAGGGCCGAAATACTAATTAATGCAAACTCAACTCAAAAAGACACAACGCTATCCTATGTAAAAACCACGTATATCGATTACAAATATCGGAAAATGACACCCCTAAATATTAGGTGTTACAAAAAACATTTCCCACTTTTGATGCTTAATAGTTCAAAAAATATATATCAGATAACGCTGACATTGATATGAGCAATAGATGAATAGTTTACAATTTTGTTGGAGGCAATTTCAAAATGACAGCATAATTCAGTTTCATTAAATTAAACATTAATTTTTCAGCTAGGTTTCAGATTTTGCTCTAATTTCAACCCTCTGTACAAAACTTTAACTTTGCACAGAAGTCAACTGGTGTGTATGGAAGCAAGGAGGTTCTAGAGAATGGAGTCACAACCGTCTTATTTCCCTTGCTAGATGTTCGAAGCCGCCGCTCAAAAATATTTGAAGCATGTGGCAAAGTGGATCAGATAGGAAGACAATTGACTCGTGTCTCATTGCATAATCACCAGCCCCTTTCAAAGGAAGATATTTCTTTGTGATGGTAATTACTTTTCGCTATTCCTTCTTATAAAAGGTAGGTGGTACAGACACGAGGATGCGCGAATAGAAATTGAGCAAAAAATGCTGAAATAAAGATGAAAATTACTCGACTGGGCATACCCGGGCACTAATCTGATATATCTATAAATAAAGAATTATACTTGAAGATTATTCCACTTTAGTTTCATTTGTGGAAATTAAGCGGAAAAGTGATAAAAGCAGCTTTCCAGGATGGTACAGTTTTAAACATTTTCACATGATACAGCTCTGATTTACACTTTTGCGCAAATTTCTGGACGGAATTTACTTTTGTTTTACATGCTTTATCATTACGTTAAATTTCATTTCATTTAATAAATAAATAAGCAAAATATGGCCAACATTATGATAACGTTCAAAATGAATCTTCAGATTGCTCAGCAAGACGGCGGCTTGGAACATCGGTCATCAAAGGCACAAGTGCACCTGTAAAATTCTTTTGTACATCAATAGAAATCTGACAACTGTTTGAATAACTGCAGCCAGTTGGAACTCCATTGTATTAAACCTCCTTGACGGAAGTGTGTAGTTGACACCCAGACAATCAATGGTCCTGGACAATGACCAGGATTTGAATGCTACATTATTCATGAGAAATCCCACTATTACAGCTAGTCTTTATTCATTCTGAAATGTGGTGTATGCAAGCACATGGAAACATGTGCTTTTTATACTTTTTTCATGTGCATGCATTTCACCCTTTGCTAGGAATTTAAACTAGCAGTGCCCAGGTAATCCATCATGAATAATTAATAAAGCATTCATGTGCCTTGCAGCAGAGCTCTGAACAGGTGGTATCCAGGTCCATTGTTCAGGGTCATTGCATGTACACACTCACATACACGTCATTAGTTCCTGTGTAAAGTTCAGGTTTTGTACAGAGGGTTAAAATTTGACCAAAATCTGGAACCTAACTTTGAAATTAATCATGGATTTCATAAAACTAATATAGGTTTTCATATTCAAATCACCTCCAACTAAAATGTACACTATTCAGCTATTACTCATATCAATGACGGTTTTATCTGATATATAGTTTTCGAGCTACATGTATTAGGCATCAAGAGTGGGAAATGTTTTTTTTTTTTTTTTTTTTTGTAACACCTAGTACTAAAATGCAAACCCGAAGATACAACGCTATCCTATGTGAAAATCACCTATATCGATTACAAATATCGGAAAATGACACCCGATGTGCAATGCAAACTCATACGTTATCCAATGTTAAAATAACCTAAATCGATTATAAATATCATGAAATGACACATCGAAACACTTTAGTAATGCAAATTCCAAAACAAAAAGTTTTTCTACCTGAAAACTACCTACATCAATTACAAATATCTGAAAATAACACCTCGATATTAAAAAAACAAACAAACACGATATTATAATGTAGGACATGTAAACCATACTTCCAAAACACTTTTATTTTCCTGTATCAAATTTTTACTCTTGCGCGAAGCGCAAATTTGATTAGCACCAGACTGAATAACAGTTTCCAGCAAGAGTGGGGTAGTGATGTAGAGGAAATTTTAATTCCCAATGTTAGAACTCTCAAATTTTCAAGCGGGAGCTTTATTTTAAGAAATACTTCCAACACTCCAATGATTCGCAGAGAAATTTTTAAGCAAATTTCGTCGGGCATATTATCCCAAATTGCCAATTGTTTCTGGAAGATAAATCACATTCTTAGAAATTAAAGATTTTGAACCCATTGCAATAAGAATAAAATTGGTGATTAATTTTTCATTGCAGCCTCTTAAATGAGCAGCGAAAGAAATACTTAATCAGATATCACAGGAAATACCCAAAATGAAGGTGGATCAATTATTCAATTGTGGAAAGATGGCAGTCCTTCCTAGTTAAACCAAGTTTTAAAGTTACTAAGGAAATATGATTGTTTAGATGACTAATATTTTTTCGACCTTTTCTTAATTCCTACATAACCCTTTTTACAGCCTGTGCCTTATCTGCAACATGTATCCCACTCTCCCCTCATTCTCTTCCTTTCTCTTCTCGCTCTTGTGTCCATATTTCATGTAATCATTCGATCAAGTTAAGAATATAGGATACATATCATAAACATTTCAAACATGAAACAAAACCAGAATGAACATTACAAAGGAATGCACTGTAGGCCTACTGTATATGTCACACAAAATAAAATGAAATAAATGGAGCCAAAATGATGGTCAGGGGACACAGAAGTTATTTACTATTGCCCGTAGACATGTGAACCCATACATGTTGCCCCTAAGAAACATTTAACATTCTTTATTCATCGTATGAATATATTTCTGTACGTTTTAACGTTTTTAAATTTTCTTTGTTGTTGTTTTTTTTTTATTATTATGTTACTCATATTTCTTTCGTTAATTTGTCCAAGGAATTTGTCATCAGCTTTGTGTCCTTCTTACAGTTTCCTCTTACTCTTTGTGTATCCTCTCTCTCTCTCTCCCTCTCTCTCATCTGTCGTCATATTTTCCTTCCTTTTAGTTCACTATGTCGTTTATGATAATAAAGCGTGTGTTTCTGTACATTCTTCTTTGTTTCTTTTCATCAATCGTATTTCACTCTTATTTACTTTATCATAGTTGTTTGTATAGACTTAAAGTTACGTGTATTATTGAAGTAATAACATGAAATATGATTTTAAATTGGACTCCGATAGCCAGAATATGGGTTGTTGAGTAAAATGAACTTTCAACTTTCGACTACAGTCCCGCAAACACGTCATGAAAGGAAGGTGTCGATCGATTAACAGATCGTGCAACGCAAGCTCCCGAGCGCATTAGATCGATTTTCTTTATGATACTGTATCTGATTCCTCCAAATTGCTGCCAATTACTGTGCCGAAACGATGGAATAATAGGTAATATCAATACTGATAATTGACTTATATTTGTATTTTAATACTTTCATGAATGCTTGTTCACAACAATAGGTAAAACAAAATGCACCGTCTAGGAGATTGCTTGATTGCTTGCTTGCTTGCTTGCTTGCTTGCTTGCTTGCTTGCTTGCTTGCTTGCTTGCTTGATTGCTTGATTGCTTGATTGATTGATTGATTGATTGATTGATTGATTGATTGATTGATTGATTGATTGATTGATTGATTGTATGAATGATTGATTAATTCTATTCGATTTGAAATTATTTCCACTTTGTGTTCGCTAGCACAAAAACAAACATAATTGACTTCCAATGATTATACAATAGCATTTTTGTCCATTTTTTTGGACGTACAAAAAATTATAAAGCACATGAAACTTTTGCAACAGAAGAGCATTTATGTAGTCAAAGGAGCCTACGAAGCTTGTATTAACTGCCCCCCCCCAAAAAAAAAAAATCACATCGTTACTTTAATTGAATTGATCTGAATTAATTTCCACTTTGTGTTCACAAGAACAGGAAAAAATGAGTTACAATGATTATGAAAAAAAGTAAAAATCTATCTTTTATGTAAAAAACATAATAATCTCAAAACATGGTCAAATTATAGACGCTTGCAACAAACCGTAAATAACTAGTTTAAGAACCTAAGTGGAGGAGTCTAAATCAAAAGCACAGCCAGTATATTAGATAGGCCCCCGAAAAAAAATCCCATCATAACAGAACCGTAATTTACACAAACAACAACAACAACAGCAAAGTATTCATACCTTTAGAAACAAGCCAATAACTATAACAACTGAAACTAAAGCCCCGCAATGATTACAGAAAATGAGATGGAATGATACGAAACAAAGGAATAGATGAGACAACTTAAGATTAGAAGGGAAAGAAGAGATGGAGAGGGGAGCTGATATCGAGCAGAAGGATTTAACATTTCGAACGTAACATTGTTGTGATATTTGGTTCCTAAATTGTCTTTTAAAATAAATGATAGACTGTCGATGTGTCAAAGTTGAATATAAATTGGTTAGCATATAAATATTCTTTGTATGTGGGGTTTTGTTTAACCTGATGTTGTGAACAAACATTGATAAAAGTACTAACATACAAAGGCAACTATTAATATAGCCAATGTGATTTTGATTGTTTTGGTACAGTAATTGTCAGTAATTTGTGGGGAAACAGATTCATTTTAAGACCAACTGCGCTAAGGAGTTTGCATGTCAGAACCTGTTAATCGATAGACACTTTCCTTTCACAAGTTTGCAGTACTGTGATTAGCGGAAAGTTAAAATTTTATTTCTTTCACTATATAACCCATATACTTGGTATCGGAGTCCAATGTAAAGTCATATTTCAATTCAATAATACAAACAGAGTTGCAAGTAACTTTGAAAATATAAAATATAAGTATATAAGTAAATCAGAGTGAATCACGATTGATGAAAAGAACCAAGAAAATGTACACTTATTGTATAGGCCTATTATAATACACGACCCCGTGAACAAAAAAAAAAGAAGGAAAATATGGAGAGAGAGAGAGAGAGAGAGAGAGAGAGAGGCGGTGGGAGAGAAAAAGAGGGGGAAGGGAATTCCTAAGAGTGAGAAGGACCCAAAACTGATGACATGAGCACAGCTGTACAAATTTAGAATGAAAGAAATACGAGTCACATAATAATTATAGTTGAGAAAAACAACGCGAAAATAAAAAAAACCAAAGACGTACGGAAATATATGCATATGATAAGTGAACAAAGAATGAAGGAAAGATGGAAACGAGAGAGAGAGAGAAAGAGGAAGAAAAATGAAGAGAAAGAGGGGGAGAGTGAAAAGACACGTTACAGATAAAGAAGTCACAATCTGTAAAAAAAAAAAAAAAAAAAGCTTATGCAGTAATTAAGAAAGGGACGATATATAGTCATCTTAACATGTGTCATCTGATAACTACAAAACTTAGTTTAACTAGAAAGAACTGCCCTCTTTTCATACTTTTCACAATTAAATGATCCATCTTCGTTTTGGGTATTTTTCTGTGTTATCTTATTAAGCAAGTCTATTTCTTTCGCTGTTTATTCAGAGGCTGCAATGAAAGAGTAATAGAATTCATCACCACTTTTATTCACACAATCTTTGATTTTAAAGTATTTGAATATCTTCCAGAAACTGCTGGGAATTTGTGATTAGCACAACGGAATTTGCATGAAAATTTCCCTGCGAATTATTCCAGTGTTGGAGGTATTTCTTAAAATGAAGCTCCTGCTTGAAAATTCGATAGTGCAAACATTGGGGATTAAAATGTCTTCTATACATCACTGCGCCACTCTTGCTTATAATTTTCATTTAATCTGGCGCTAACTAAATTTTTGCTTCTGCTAGAGTGAGATTTGATGCTTGATTGTACCAACTTTCCGTGAAACCTAGGTTGTCAAATATCTAGATTTTTAAAATATTTTGGGGTGTTATTTTCCGATATTTGTAATCGAATCAGGTCTTTTTTACATAGGGTAACGTTGTGTCTTGGAGTTTGCATTAATTAGGATTTCGGGGTGTCATTTTCCGATATTTGTAATCGATTTAGGTCAGTTTTACATAGGATAACGTTGTCTCTTGGCCTCGGGGTGTCATTTTTGCGATATTTAGAATCGATTTAGGTGGTTTTCAATAGGATAGCGTTGTGTCTCGGAATTTGTGTTGAGTTTGCATTAATTAGTATTTCGAGGTATCATTTTGCGATATTTGTAATCGATATTACGTGGTTTTCACATAGGATAGCGTTGTGTCTTGGGAATTTGTGTTGAGTTTGCTTTAATTAGTATTTCGACCTTTGTCTGTTCTACATTTTCCACATTTTAAAAGCAAAATAGAATCTACATGACATCTATTTGGTCAAAAAATATCTTAGTATTTCAATACAAATGATTTTCCACGTTTTAGTTGACTGTTGAGAGGAGATGCTTGAAGAACTGAAGTAAACGTGACGTTAGTCATTCGTTGATAGGATGGTTTACTAATTGATCGATATCTGTTTCGAGACAACTAAGTGGCCTACAAAGAGCCAGGTCCATTGGGTGCTGTATTTCTCCCTAATTTTCACCGCTAACGGTTTGTATTAGTTTGCACTATAATTTGCGTTAGTTTGCATTAACTAGTAGTTTGCATTGAGTTTGCATTAGTTTGCATCAGTTTGCATCAGTTTCCATTAGTCTGCGTCAATTAGTAGGACGGGGCATTCGGCTTTACAATGTTGTTTGTGAATATGGACAGGGAGGTGATACCTCCCTGTCCATATTGAAAAAAAAAACACACACTTTTATTAGATTTTTTTTTAATGAACAAACAAGTCAGATATCAATTGTGAGGCAATGACAATGTCCTCGTCACATATTACTAATGTGCTTGAGACGGCCATTGCAGTTTTGGAAAATGCAATAAACTTCGATAGTCATAAGCTTTCCATTCTTTAATTTCTGGATTCAACTTCTACCAATATCTGCTTGTTTGGCCTTACTGTTCTGCCTAACAATACCACATTATTCGTAACAGATAGTTTATAGCGATGTTAGCACTCCCGAGGGCAAGCCGCCTCACATGGTAATAGTATAGATAAATCTGACTTCAGAGCACTGTAGCTTTAAAAAAATGGCAGCCGTAAGTGGGCGCTTCCAAAGAAGAACAAAAGCACTTTCGATGGGTTATGAGATAAGTCAGGTGCGTTGCAATGTCAGTGCATGAATTATCTTTTGTCAGGCATACTTGAAGCCCCCGGTTAGAAATTACCAGAAAAACAGTACCCAAACCGAATTGGTCTATACGAGTGCCTCAAATAATTATATACTGGCAACCGAGAATCATAGTGAGCACTGATTTCGCATGATATCAAAGAATCTATTCTCCGTATCACAACAATATAGAATCTTTTATGACATTCGACATTGCAAGGGTTTATCTGACAGGGGGTTATACCATATACGTGCAGTTTAGGCTTAGTAATGGAAAATCTAACGGAATCGCTGATTCGTTAGCTATTTGAACGAAGCAAGTACAGTAATTAGTTACTTATATACTGTGGAACGATTTATTCCAAACCCTTATACACTGTAGTATAAATGGACGAATAGCAAATAGAAATAAATGGACGAGTAGCAAAATGGACAATTGATTAGAAATGATGTGTTTGATTCAAATGTTTATTGCAGACTCTTTATGTTTGGAAAAGTACCAAACATAGCATGTTTGTTAGGCATTATAGATTCAGGAATTCATGCATGCTGTTGGTATGTATGGTAGTAACGCAGATATGTAGCTGTAAAGATTGGTCGAGATGCTTGCATCGGCGGAGAGTATGAAATTTTGTTTCTAGAGGTATTTTGGGGGCGCTGAAAGAAAAAAAAAAATGCCGGATCCAAGAGACATGACCACTGGGTCGGCCCCCATCCTGCATTCCAATATCATGGCCGCCATGAAGAAAAAATTAGGGCTTAAAAATTTTTGTCTTAGCTTCTAAATGACTTGTGGCAATAATATTTCATGCACAAGGGCTTTTGGACATGCTAACTTCAAATTCATGTGACGGATGGATTTGAAATGTCTGACAAACATATCGAAAGGCAGCCATTTTGAATTTCAGTGTGCCGAGCAACAGCCCCGAGCTTTACATGCATTATTTGCATGATATTCGACGGTCGAAGGCTTCATTTTGAATAAAGAAACGTTACCCGCTTTGGCAAATCACGCATTACTTGACGAGCCGGGATTACCCGTCATTGACAGTAGCATGGGGGTGTCAGAGGAGAAGAAACGAGAATCTTTTCTTTCGCCCATGCTCCATGCCGCCGAGAAGTTATGCACTCTACCGCAGGTGTTGCTTTCACCTAAGACAGCACTTCTGTTTAAGTATATGCATCATTCCTAAAATACAACATCCTAGCCAGTAGCAATGCGCTGCCCCTCCAATATTTTCAGCAGCAACTGTACAATGTGCAAAGAATATAAATCTATATAGGACACACGAAGGAATGTAGTAAAATAATATGTACTTCTTTAATTGTAAAATGCGACTAAACAGGCAGAAACACGCAATTGCCAAATACTAAATTCGAAAGATTTGATAATTGAGTGTTAAACCCGGCAAACATTTTATACAACTATGCACTAAATATACGCAAGATTGTTAAATATTACCTTTTTATGAGATATTAATATTCAGTCAAAGGGTATTAATAACAAGGAGAGTTGAAGAAGAAAAAAAAATATTATTCCATACACGATTACCACCAAGTTGCATACAAGATTTCAAAATTTCCTCTGAAAGACAGTTAAAAATTACTTAAATCAAGAACCTCTTCTTTGGTCTCCATATCCAAACACTATGGAAGAGCGGCGTGGAGCATGGAACATCAAAGCCAGTGAAATGCTAAAGCTGGTATCTCACTGAGCGGCGAACGTTTGCGAACGTATAGCGAATTTGAGATTCGCCAACTTTTCTGACGAATGTTTGCGAAAAATCAAGGTTCGCTTCTGCCATTAGCGACAGTTAGCGACTTTTAGCGATGTTTAGCGACAATTAGCAACACTTCAGCGAATGTTTGCTAAAGTGTTTGTGAAACACAGGTGGCGACTATTAGCGACTGTTAGCAAATGTTAGCGACAATTTTGCAAATGTTAGCGACAGTTTTGCAAATATTAGCAACTGTTTGCAAATCCTTTCAGACAATTTGCGAATGTTCTGGGACCTAGAAAAGTACGAGGCGATTATGACATAGTCAGACCTATAAAACGAACGTACAACCTTCCACTGAATTCAGATCTCTTGTGACATCCGTTCAAGGTGGATTTCCATTATATGGAGATAAATTTCTGCCAAGAAGAGGCTCAACGTGTTGCTATCCTTGAAGAGCTGCTTTGTCAGGCTGCTGCTACAGCTATCGTGCAGCATAAGAGAAGGAAGATAAAGAAAAACAAGAAAGGAAGAAGAAAAGAAAGACTGTTTGGGTCAGAGAGTGATTGTTGCAGAGGACAGACTTTGGTCAATATGAAAAGCATTTGTAGCAATTACATGATGGAGATGTCAAGAGCTTCAAGAACTTTCTTAGAGTGGAACCTTGTCTGTTTCAGAAGCTTTTATATAGGAACCATTATGCTTACTTGTTCGCTAGCAGTGGCGAATCAAATAAAAATGTTAGCGACACCGTATTACGACTGTTTGCGAATTCTTACGAATGTTTTGCGAATGTCTGCAACTGTTAGCGAAAATACAAATTCGCAAAGGTTCGCAAAGAAATTTTGAACATGTTCAAAATTTCTTTGCGACAAGAGTTACTGTTTGCGACAATAAAAACCGTTTGCGAACTTTCTTGCGACTGTTAACGAACCTTTTGCAACCCTTTACGAACCCTGGCGAAATCCCAAATTCGCTACGTTCGCAAACGTTCGCCGCTCAGTGAGATACCCCCTTTAGGGTAAGCGTTAGGGTTTGTCTTGCTATACTGTAGAACCCATATGCTATTCGCACAAATTGCGAAAAGACTCCACTCCTTCTCCAACTTTTTTTTTTTTTTTTTTTTTGGGGGGGGGGGGGGGGGGGGTATAGTAGTGGACAGCATTATTTATCTGTTATTTTAGACGCGATTGTCATATTTTGGTGTCATTTTGTTTGTCGGGCATAGATATGCTTATCAAGCTATGATAGCATTTCCAAATGAGTAGCTTAGTCATAGTAAATGAATTTTTAACCAATTTGGTCTCGTTGTTATATCCCTATACTTCTGAATCGAAACTAACCGCTATACAAAGAAGAGCACTGTCTTCTGTATGTTCCATAGAGCTGTAAAATGCAGCTCTATGGTATGTTCACAGGTGTTCTATTGTAAACGCGGTGCGCTTAGTCTTTATTCAAGGCAGCGAAGGGAATATCCAAAGGTTATGATGTCCACAGCGCTTAGTCTTTATTCTAGACGGCGAAGGGAATATCCAAAGCGTATGATACAGTGTATATCCTTTTATCTAAAAACAACAACAACAACAAAAGCAATTCCTCGTGAATTTTACCGTATCTTTCAATTATTTATCATTTTCCCGCGAAAACGCTACGGTGAAAACGCTGATACCACGCCAATGTCGCTTTATTTCCCTCCAACAATATAAGATAATGCAAAAACAATGTACCGGTACACTACGATACATTATAATGAATGATATTGTAAATGAACAGAGTGATTTTTGTTTAAAACTGATGTATTTGTTGATAGGGTAGTATAAAAACAGTATAGATAATCCCTTTTATGAGGAACTTTAGATATGATAACGGTACATTGGTCTAGATAAAGACTAAGCGCACCGCGTGACAGCTGTGGACATCATAACCCTTTGGATATTCCCTTCGCTGCCTTGAATAAAGACTAAGCGCACCGCGTTTACAACAGAACACCTGTGGACATACAGAAGGCAGTGCTCTTCTTTGTATAGCGGTTTAGTTTCGATTCAGAAGTATAGGGATATAAAAACGAGACCAAATTGGTTAAAAATTCATTTATTATGACTAAGCTACTCATTTGGAAATGCTATCATAGCTTGATAAGCATATCTATGCCCAACAAACAAACTGACACCAAAAAGGTTGTGCCACCTCAGATGGTAACAGAGTGACGTTTTGATTACGAAACTGTTGTATACAGTACATAAATGTACCTCTATTTTCTCAGCCCCCCTGACATTCACAACGCTCCCAAATTTAGGAACTACTTTATTAACAAAAGACTTTGGAATGCGTCTTCACAGTATAGTGGAAATAACTTGGGTGTTCAACTGCAATGTCTTTTGAACATGGAAGCATGACAGTTAGGCTAGGGAAAGCTGAATTCCAAATTATTTCATTAATCATTAGTACCTAATTGACTGACTAAGGCCACTGGTAGGATCTTGGTTTTGAAGTGTTTTTTTTTTTATGGGCGTATAAGAAAAATAATAGAAGACTATTATGAAACATATGACATGTATTTAGACATTCATTTGGTCATTGCACATGCCGTCGAAGGTATCATGAATCAACGCAAAGTCCACATGCATTTGCATTATAGGCCCTATAGTTCATTTACAGGAAAATCGAGTCTTTGTTCAACATGACTTTTGATAAGTAAAATATCAACCAAACACGTTAACGATGTATGTTTTTTGAATTATGGAAAATTTGGAAATCAGAGCTTTTTTTCATGATTTCCCGGCAAAGTCATAATGAACAACCATAGACAAATCAGATGAGATGATGAATCCGTAAAAGTTCATATTCCTCTCCTGCATAATGTTCGCTGTTTTTATTATATTTTCTTTGTTGATATGAATAGACAGGTAATGTATTAAGATATCATGCATGCTTATGATTCACAAAAGTTGCAAAGCTTGCCGGAGGCTGGCCCTTCAATGGACCTAATATGCATGGACTGTTCACTGCAGTCTTTCTTATATGATCGTCGCCGACACCTGATTATGTGCATCTTAATAAGTACATTTTGTTTCTAGAAGTATTTTGGGGGCGCTGAGTTTAAAAAAAATGCAGGATCAAAGAGACATGACCACTGGGTCGGCCGCCATCCTGAATTCCAATATCATGGCCGCCATGAAGAAACAATTAGGGCTTAAAGATTCTTGTCTTGGCTTCTAAATGACTTGTGGCATTAATATTTCGTACACAAGGGCTTTTGGACATGCTAACTTTAAAGTCATGTGACGGATGGATTTGAAATGTCTGACAAACATATCGAATGGCCGCCATTTTGAATTTCAGTATGCCGCCTCGACCAAAAAGTTGAAAATCCCTATCTTAAGTTCTAAATGACGAATGTCGCTGAAATTGGTTGCTCATAAATATTATAACACGCTTGGTTAGGAAATGGAATAATGTGATCTGTCTGACGAACGGTTTGCCCGCCATTTTGAATTCCAATATGGCTGCTAAGACCAGTATTACGACTAATTACATAAAAAATATAATAGGAGCTGGGGGGGACTGCTGATTCAATTTGCATTGGTGAAGAAAAGGATTTCGTCATGAGGGCAGGGAGTAGGTCTACACATCTTGCTCCTTTGGTTTCAGAAGTTGGTCTCAAAGGCAACAGGTGCCGATAATCGCTTTAATCATAGAATTCAATTTCTTACAGTTTGCAGGATTCATATGACAGGCCCCATGTAAAGCACAAGCTGTTTTGATTGGGTAATATAGTATACAAAATCTGCTGAATCTCTGGTTGTTAGCATTGGAGACGACAAGGAATTTGTCTTGAAGGAAGAGACTTGTTTGCTTGTTTTCCTCCTTTGTAATGCTCACCGTTGCTTGCAACAGGCAGTCAGAGTTTGCATGCATTTGAATAAAATTCAGCTTTTGAAAGCATTCACTTAACTAGAAAGTGTTATCTGCACTCAGTTTGGTGGCGCAGGCAGGTGGTTACTAGAAAAGAAGTGACATCTCTTCGCGATTTTGCATATTTATGCGTAGGCCCTATATGTGTAGGATGACAATTGAAAAAGTAGCATTTTTCTGGCTTTGGTGTTTCATGTTCCAAGCCACTCTATAACGCCTCCTTTTTTTCCTTCAGTTAGGCTGTCGGCGGTTATGATGGGATCCAAGTAGGAAAGCATGTTTAAAATATTATTGTAACGCTTTTGACAGAAACTGTAATTAACGGGTGATGAATGTCCATGGTCAAAGCAATTCAGTATAAAACCTGCGATAGAGCGTGTAACATCTGAACGATACGGAGAAATCTGGGGGTATGAAAAAGAAAGGATAGATTGTTTAAATAACACCTCTCAGACGGACGTCGTGATAGGCATCTTTCAAGAACGGCCGATTTCGATCGCACCAATGAAGACACGGGGAATTGTCCATATAGGGCACCCAGAGGACATCTTGTTTCTTCTGTATTGTTCATAGTGCCTTGCCTCACATAGCATCAGGTGGCGGGAATTTGCATGAATTTAAATACGATTCAGATTTTGAAAGGAAACACTTGACTAAAAATGATAACCTCGCCCAGTTTGGATACTTGGGTGACTTTGAGAAAGTGCTGATTTCGATAGCACTAATGAAGACACGGTATTTTTTGTCATTAGGGCAGCGAGTGATCAGGTTGCCCCTTCGTACCGTCCGTAGATGGGAGCCTGCCTCACATAGCATCAGGTGGCGGGAGTTTGCATGTATTTGAATACGATTCATGTTTTGAAAGCAAGCACATTAATGTTAACCTCCTCCAGTTTGGATCCTTGTGCGACTTTTTTTTTTAAGAAACTGCGTGATTTCGATAGCACCAATGAAGACACGGTATTTTGTTAATGAGGCAGGGAGTGGTCACGTTGCCCCTTAGCTTGCCTCACATAGCACCAGGTGGTGGGAGTTTGCATGCATTTGAATACGATTCAGGTTTTGAAAGGAATCAACTGACTAAGAATGTTAACCGTACCAAGTTTGGGTCTTGTGATAGGCTACACCTACTTTGAGAAACTGCTGACTTTGTTAGCACCAATGAAAGCACGGCATTTTCTCGATAAGGCATCGATCGAGTGGTCAGGTTGCCTATTTTGTGATGTTCGTAGTAGTTTGCCTCACACAGCATCAGTTTGCCCCTTAGCTTGCCTCACATAGCACCAGGTGGTGGGAGTTTGCATGCATTCGAATATATTTCAGCTTTTGAAAGGAATCATTTGACTAAGAATGTTAACCGCACCCAGTTTGGTTCGTGTGATAGGCCAGGCCTACCCTAAGAAACAGCTGATTTTGTTCGTAGCACCAATGAAGACACGGTATTTTGTCATTGGACATTTTGCCCCTTTTGTATTGTTTCTAGTATAGTCTGCCCCACATAACATCAGTTGGCGGGAATTCGCATGCATTTGAATAAAATTAGACTTATGATTGGAATCCTTGACTAGGAATGTTAACCGCACCCACTTTGGGTCGCGTGACAGAATATATTGAGAAACTGCTGATTTTGTGAGCACCAATGAAAACGAGGGATTTTCTCATTTGGGCGTTGAAGAGAATTTTTACTCCTGTCATTGGCTAGGGGGTAGAGTCAGTGAAAAGTATTAAAGGGGACAGCGTGGATAGAGACCAGCCTGTATCACCGCTGGAGGAGAGTCTATGCTACATGGAGGAGTCGTGCATGCTGAGGAACGAGTCATTTTCCCTGCAGCAAGGCATCCGACATCATACCGGTGAGGAGCGGGGAGGACCACACGACCGTTTCGTGGACATCATCTCTCCCAGGAGTTGGGCAGCTGTCTACTTTGGCTCCTTTGTACCGGCATTCAAAGCAAATATAAGTAAAACACATTTAACACTCTATTTCTTTATCTATCTATTTATTTGCTTCACGAAATATCTGTAGACTATATAGATCTATGGTCTTAGTGAGGAAAAAACTACACACAATGTGTGCATCCAATGCTTTTTTATGTTTACAAGTTATGTTATGTAGCATTGTTTGTGTGGAAACTGTATTAACTGGTTACTTATACTATTTAATACCTGTCGTATCAAAGGTAAATGCTAGTCGACAAGCCCACCATGCCGAGTGTCCCAACAGCCTTTATGGGGGACGTGCAGCCAGTGAGACCAATCCAAGTTCGGACACCTGCTGGACCGACCACGGAGCCATCCCCGGCAGCAGACACCAGTCCACCTGTACCCGCCACGAATGGGCCATTTAGTAGTTTAGTCTGTGTCTTTTAAATCTATGCTTGCAATATATTGTGTCACTTGTGTTACGGTATAGGGTGTGTCCAATATGCCACTTTATCTCTTTTATCTCTTGTACAGGTTCCGTAACCATTTATAGAATCTAGCAGTTAGCTCAAGTGGACATCATTTTAGCAGAATACGGTTTTAAGCGGTGATAATGTATTGGTTGGAAGCTCTCATTGCCTTTGGTTTTTGAATTCCATATTTGGGACAGAAATTATAGAAAATTGCTATGCTACTACATGCCATGTGCCACCGTATCATCTATATCCTCGACTTCCGTTTGGTTTTTAATTTGAAAAAGTAAAACTAAAAAAACAAGTGAAAAAGTAATACCAATTCTGATCAGTGTAGTGAGATGTAGATTGCGGAAAAGTTATGATTGATATCATGTTTTTATGTCTCTAGTTAATAATACTTCTACAGGTTACTTGTCCAGTCTACGACCCAGAATGCCGAGCATCCCATTGCCTTAGTGGGGCATACAACCAACGAGACTAATCCACGCTCAAACAACCCATTACTAGAGCTGACCATAGTCATAGAGCCATCTTCGACGGCCGGGGCCTCCCCTCCCGCACTTCACATTGGTCAGCACGGTGGGGACGACTTTTACGATCCCGGGCAATGCATCTAAAGTTTTTAGTAAGTGACTTGGCTGTCTTTTTGGGGACTGGCTGTTTCTTTGCTTCATCCCAGATAACTTTATTTCTTTATGATAGAATCTGAATGATCTTAGAAGGCAAATGACTGCGAACAAGTTTCGCTTTTAATTGTAATTTTATATACTTTCGGGTGGAACTGCTGTTAAAACCATTTGTACATCAAGTAAGGTTAGATAATAATTAGATAGATCCACAATCCATTTTGGCTTTTCGTGACAGACGATATAAATCTACTAATATCTTAAACCATAAGACTGAATGGAGGCTCTCCAATAAATGAATTTAGACCCTATATTCTTTTGGTTTTAATTACCTTCCCAAGAAACCAACAAAATAGCTGGCGACGTGCTTTGTGATGCATGTCCTATAACGGTATTCACCATTGCCTCAAGACATTTAGCTGAATAACATGACTTACCCTCTAATAACGACAGCTTCATCTTAAGACTTGAAAATCGCTCAATCTCACAGACCTGCTCAAGCATCAAATCTTTAGTGGAAATGCAGATTGCTTCATGGACTTCTTGTAGATATCTTGTACAGCTGATTGCAATAAAGATGAAATAACGTTACGAAATGAAAATTTAAAAGAATATTTTCAGAACCTGTTTGTCTTTATTTTCAGAGTGCCCAGATTGAAATGTGACATCCATCTCATTTTGTATGCAGAGTATATAAGACGAAATATGTCAAAGTGCAGAGTGTACAGACCCCAGGGGGTGTGTTGTCCAGTGCCTATCCAGTCAGCACTGTGACAGCACACCCCCCTGGGGTCTGTACACTCTGCACTTTGACATATCTATCTTATATACTCTGGCATACAAAATGAAATGGAAAATAAAATTCATTTATTCAGGCTTCTAATTTCGGGAGTGTTGTGAAAGTGTGAAACGTGACATCCACTCAGAGCAAGAGCAAGAGTACACAGACCCAGGGGGTGGGGGTTCAGAGCAAGAGTACACAGACCCAGGGGGTGGGGGTTCAGAGCAAGAGTACACAGACCCAGGGGGTGGGGGTTCAGAGCAAGAGTACACAGACCCAGGGGGTGGGGGTTCAGAGCAAGAGTACACAGACCCAGGGGGTGGGGGTTCAGAGCAAGAGTACACAGACCCAGGGGGTGGGGGTTCAGAGCAAGAGTACACAGACCCAGGGGGTGGGGGTTCAGAGCAAGAGTACACAGACCCAGGGGGTGGGGGTTCAGAGCAAGAGTACACAGACCCAGGGGGTGGGGGTTCAGAGCAAGAGTACACAGACCCAGGGGGTGGGGGTTCAGAGCAAGAGTACACAGACCCAGGGGGTGGGGGTTCAGAGCAAGAGTACACAGACCCAGGGGGTGGGGGTTCAGAGCAAGAGTACACAGACCCAGGGGGTGGGGGTTCAGAGCAAGAGTACACAGACCCAGGGGGTGGGGGTTCAGAGCAAGAGTACACAGACCCAGGGGGTGGGGGTTCAGAGCAAGAGTACACAGACCCAGGGGGTGGGGGTTCAGAGCAAGAGTACACAGACCCAGGGGGTGGGGGTTCAGAGCAAGAGTACACAGACCCAGGGGGTGGGGGTTCAGAGCAAGAGTACACAGACCCAGGGGGTGGGGGTTCAGAGCAAGAGTACACAGACCCAGGGGGTGGGGGTTCAGAGCAAGAGTACACAGACCCAGGGGGTGGGGGTTCAGAGCAAGAGTACACAGACCCAGGGGGTGGGGGTTCAGAGCAAGAGTACACAGACCCAGGGGGTGGGGGTTCAGAGCAAGAGTACACAGACCCAGGGGGTGGGGGTTCAGAGCAAGAGTACACAGACCCAGGGGGTGGGGGTTCAGAGCAAGAGTACACAGACCCAGGGGGTGGGGGTTCAGAGCAAGAGTACACAGACCCAGGGGGTGGGGGTTCAGAGCAAGAGTACACAGACCCAGGGGGTGGGGGTTCAGAGCAAGAGTACACAGACCCAGGGGGTGGGGGTTCAGAGCAAGAGTACACAGACCCAGGGGGTGGGGGTTCAGAGCAAGAGTACACAGACCCAGGGGGTGGGGGTTCAGAGCAAGAGTACACAGACCCAGGGGGTGGGGGTTCAGAGCAAGAGTACACAGACCCAGGGGGTGGGGGTTCAGAGCAAGAGTACACAGACCCAGGGGGTGGGGGTTCAGAGCAAGAGTACACAGACCCAGGGGGTGGGGGTTCAGAGCAAGAGTACACAGACCCAGGGGGTGGGGGTTCAGAGCAAGAGTACACAGACCCAGGGGGGTGGGGGTTCAGAGCAAGAGTACACAGACCCAGGGGGGTGGGGGTTCAGAGCAAGAGTACACAGACCCAGGGGGTGGGGGTTCAGAGCAAGAGTACACAGACCCAGGGGGTGGGGGTTCAGAGCAAGAGTACACAGACCCCAGGGGGTGGGGGTTCAGAGCAAGAGTACACAGACCCAGGGGGTGGGGGTTCAGAGCAAGAGTACACAGACCCAGGGGGTGGGGGTTCAGAGCAAGAGTACACAGACCCAGGGGGTGGGGGTTCAGAGCAAGAGTACACAGACCCAGGGGGTGGGGGTTCAGAGCAAGAGTACACAGACCCAGGGGGTGGGGGTTCAGAGCAAGAGTACACAGACCCAGGGGGTGGGGGTTCAGAGCAAGAGTACACAGACCCAGGGGGTGGGGGTTCAGAGCAAGAGTACACAGACCCAGGGGGTGGGGGTTCAGAGCAAGAGTACACAGACCCAGGGGGTGGGGGTTCAGAGCAAGAGTACACAGACCCAGGGGGTGGGGGTTCAGAGCAAGAGTACACAGACCCAGGGGGTGGGGGTTCAGAGCAAGAGTACACAGACCCAGGGGGTGGGGGTTCAGAGCAAGAGTACACAGACCCAGGGGGTGGGGGTTCAGAGCAAGAGTACACAGACCCAGGGGGTGGGGGTTCAGAGCAAGAGTACACAGACCCAGGGGGTGGGGGTTCAGAGCAAGAGTACACAGACCCAGGGGGTGGGGGTTCAGAGCAAGAGTACACAGACCCAGGGGGTGGGGGTTCAGAGCAAGAGTACACAGACCCAGGGGGTGGGGGTTCAGAGCAAGAGTACACAGACCCAGGGGGTGGGGGTTCAGAGCAAGAGTACACAGACCCAGGGGGTGGGGGTTCAGAGCAAGAGTACACAGACCCAGGGGGTGGGGGTTCAGAGCAAGAGTACACAGACCCAGGGGGTGGGGGTTCAGAGCAAGAGTACACAGACCCAGGGGGTGGGGGTTCAGAGCAAGAGTACACAGACCCAGGGGGTGGGGGTTCAGAGCAAGAGTACACAGACCCAGGGGGTGGGGGTTCAGAGCAAGAGTACACAGACCCAGGGGGTGGGGGTTCAGAGCAAGAGTACACAGACCCAGGGGGTGGGGGTTCAGAGCAAGAGTACACAGACCCAGGGGGTGGGGTTCAGAGCAAGAGTACACAGACCCAGGGGGTGGGGTTCAGAGCAAGAGTACACAGACCCAGGGGGTGGGGTTCAGAGCAAGAGTACACAGACCCAGGGGGTGGGGTTCAGAGCAAGAGTACACAGACCCAGGGGGTGGGGTTCAGAGCAAGAGTACACAGACCCAGGGGGTGGGGTTCAGAGCAAGAGTACACAGACCCAGGGGGTGGGGTTCAGAGCAAGAGTACACAGACCCAGGGGGTGGGGTTCAGAGCAAGAGTACACAGACCCAGGGGGTGGGGTTCAGAGCAAGAGTACACAGACCCAGGGGGTGGGGTTCAGAGCAAGAGTACACAGACCCAGGGGGTGGGGTTCAGAGCAAGAGTACACAGACCCAGGGGGTGGGGTTCAGAGCAAGAGTACACAGACCCAGGGGGTGGGGTTCAGAGCAAGAGTACACAGACCCAGGGGGTGGGGTTCAGAGCAAGAGTACACAGACCCAGGGGGTGGGGTTCAGAGCAAGAGTACACAGACCCAGGGGGTGGGGTTCAGAGCAAGAGTACACAGACCCAGGGGGTGGGGTTCAGAGCAAGAGTACACAGACCCAGGGGGTGGGGTTCAGAGCAAGAGTACACAGACCCAGGGGGTGGGGGTTCAGAGCAAGAGTACACAGACCCAGGGGGTGGGGTTCAGAGCAAGAGTACACAGACCCAGGGGGTGGGGTTCAGAGCAAGAGTACACAGACCCAGGGGGTGGGGTTCAGAGCAAGAGTACACAGACCCAGGGGGTGGGGTTCAGAGCAAGAGTACACAGACCCAGGGGGTGGGGTTCAGAGCAAGAGTACACAGACCCAGGGGGTGGGGTTCAGAGCAAGAGTACACAGACCCAGGGGGTGGGGTTCAGAGCAAGAGTACACAGACCCAGGGGGTGGGGTTCAGAGCAAGAGTACACAGACCCAGGGGGTGGGGTTCAGAGCAAGAGTACACAGACCCAGGGGGTGGGGTTCAGAGCAAGAGTACACAGACCCAGGGGGTGGGGTTCAGAGCAAGAGTACACAGACCCAGGGGGTGGGGTTCAGAGCAAGAGTACACAGACCCAGGGGGTGGGGTTCAGAGCAAGAGTACACAGACCCAGGGGGTGGGGTTCAGAGCAAGAGTACACAGACCCAGGGGGTGGGGTTCAGAGCAAGAGTACACAGACCCAGGGGGTGGGGTTCAGAGCAAGAGTACACAGACCCAGGGGGTGGGGTTCAGAGCAAGAGTACACAGACCCAGGGGGTGGGGTTCAGAGCAAGAGTACACAGACCCAGGGGGTGGGGTTCAGAGCAAGAGTACACAGACCCAGGGGGTGGGGTTCAGAGCAAGAGTACACAGACCCAGGGGGTGGGGTTCAGAGCAAGAGTACACAGACCCAGGGGGTGGGGTTCAGAGCAAGAGTACACAGACCCAGGGGGTGGGGTTCAGAGCAAGAGTACACAGACCCAGGGGGTGGGGTTCAGAGCAAGAGTACACAGACCCAGGGGGTGGGGTTCAGAGCAAGAGTACACAGACCCAGGGGGTGGGGTTCAGAGCAAGAGTACACAGACCCAGGGGGTGGGGTTCAGAGCAAGAGTACACAGACCCAGGGGGTGGGGTTCAGAGCAAGAGTACACAGACCCAGGGGGTGGGGTTCAGAGCAAGAGTACACAGACCCAGGGGGTGGGGTTCAGAGCAAGAGTACACAGACCCAGGGGGTGGGGTTCAGAGCAAGAGTACACAGACCCAGGGGGTGGGGTTCAGAGCAAGAGTACACAGACCCAGGGGGTGGGGTTCAGAGCAAGAGTACACAGACCCAGGGGGTGGGGTTCAGAGCAAGAGTACACAGACCCAGGGGGTGGGGTTCAGAGCAAGAGTACACAGACCCAGGGGGTGGGGTTCAGAGCAAGAGTACACAGACCCAGGGGGTGGGGTTCAGAGCAAGAGTACACAGACCCAGGGGGTGGGGTTCAGAGCAAGAGTACACAGACCCAGGGGGTGGGGTTCAGAGCAAGAGTACACAGACCCAGGGGGTGGGGTTCAGAGCAAGAGTACACAGACCCAGGGGGTGGGGTTCAGAGCAAGAGTACACAGACCCAGGGGGTGGGGTTCAGAGCAAGAGTACACAGACCCAGGGGGTGGGGTTCAGAGCAAGAGTACACAGACCCAGGGGGTGGGGTTCAGAGCAAGAGTACACAGACCCAGGGGGTGGGGTTCAGAGCAAGAGTACACAGACCCAGGGGGTGGGGGTTCAGAGCAAGAGTACACAGACCCAGGGGGTGGGGTTCAGAGCAAGAGTACACAGACCCAGGGGGTGGGGTTCAGAGCAAGAGTACACAGACCCAGGGGGTGGGGTTCAGAGCAAGAGTACACAGACCCAGGGGGTGGGGTTCAGAGCAAGAGTACACAGACCCAGGGGGTGGGGTTCAGAGCAAGAGTACACAGACCCAGGGGGTGGGGTTCAGAGCAAGAGTACACAGACCCAGGGGGTGGGGTTCAGAGCAAGAGTACACAACCCAGGGGGTGGGGTGACAAGAGTACACAGACCCAGGGGGTGGGGTTCAGAGCAAGAGTACACAGACCCAGGGGGTGGGGTTCAGAGCAAGAGTACACAGACCCAGGGGGTGGGGTTCAGAGCAAGAGTACACAGACCCAGGGGGTGGGGTTCAGAGCAAGAGTACACAGACCCAGGGGGTGGGGTTCAGAGCAAGAGTACACAGACCCAGGGGGTGGGGTTCAGAGCAAGAGTACACAGACCCAGGGGGTGGGGTTCAGAGCAAGAGTACACAGACCCAGGGGGTGGGGTTCAGAGCAAGAGTACACAGACCCAGGGGGTGGGGTTCAGAGCAAGAGTACACAGACCCAGGGGGTGGGGTTCAGAGCAAGAGTACACAGACCCAGGGGGTGGGGTTCAGAGCGGTCCAATTTTTTTTTTTGGGGGGGGGGGCGCACTTGCAAAGGACCCAGGGGGTGGGGTGGCAGAGTACACAGACCCAGGGGGTGGGGTTCAGAGCGGTCCAATTTTTTTTTTTTTTGGGGGGGGGTTCACTTGCAAAGGACCCAGGGGGTGGGGTGGAGAGTACACAGACCCAGGGGGTGGGGTTCAGAGCGGTCCAATTTTTTTTTTTTTTTTTTTGGGGGGGGGTTCACTTGCAAAGGACCCAGGGAGTGGGGTGGAGAGTACACAGACCCAGGGGGTGGGGTTCAGAGCGGTCCAATTTTTTTTTTTTTTGGGGGGGGGGCGCACTTGCAAAGGACCCAGGGGGTGGGGTGGAGAGTACACAGACCCAGGGGGTGGGGTTCAGAGCGGTCCAATTTTTTTTTTTTTTTTGGGGGGGGGCGCACTTGCAAAGGACCCAGGGAGTGGGGTGGAGAGTACACAGACCCAGGGGGTGGGGTTCAGAGCAAGAGTACACAGACCCAGGGGGTGGGGTTCAGAGCAAGAGTACACAGACCCAGGGGGTGGGGTTCAGAGCGGTCCAATTTTTTTTGGGGGGGAGGGCGCACTTGCAAAGGACCCAGGGGGTGGGGTGGAGAGTACACAGACCCAGGGGGTAGGGTTCAGAGCGGTCCAATTTTTTTTTTTGGGGGGGCGCACTTGCAAAGGACCCAGGGGGTTGGGTGGAGAGTACACAGACCCAGGTGATGGGGTTCAGAGCGGTCCAATTTTTTTTTGGGGGGGGGGCGCACTTGCAAAGGACCCAGGGAGTGGGGTGGAGAGTACACAGACCCAGGGGGTGGGGTTCAGAGCGGTCCAATTTTTTTTTTTTTGGGGGGGGCGCACTTGCAAAGGACCCAGGGAGTGGGGTGGAGAGTACGCAGACCCAGGGGGTGGGGTTCAGAGCGGTCCAATTTTTTTTTTTGGGGGGGGCGCACTTGGAAAGGACCCAGGGAGTGGGGTGGAGAGTACGCAGACCCAGGGGGTGGGGTTCAGAGCGGTCCAATTTTTTTTTTTTTTGGGGGGGGCGCACTTGCAAAGGACCCAGGGAGTGGGGTGGAGAGAACGCAGACCCAGGGGGTGGGGTTCAGAGCGGTCCAAGGGGGGGGGCGCACTTGCAAAGGACCCAGGGAGTGGGATGGAGAGTACACAGTCCCAGGGGGTGGGGTTCAGAGCGGTCCAATTTTTTTTTTTTTTTTGGGGGGGGGGGCGCACTTGCAAAGGACCCAGGGAGTGGGGTGGAGAGTACACAGACCCAGGGGGTGGGGTTCAGAGCGGTCCAATTTTTTTTTTTTTGGGGGGGGGGCGCACTTGCAAAGGACCCAGGGAGTGGGGTGGAGAGTACACAGACCCAGGGGGTGGGGTTCAGAGCGGTCCAATTTTTTTTTTTTTGGGGGGGGGGCGCACTTGCAAAGGACCCAGGGAGTGGGGTGGAGAGTGCACAGACCCAGGGGGTGGGGTTCAGAGCGGTCCAATTTTTTTTTTGGGGGGGGGGGGCGCACTTGCAAAGGACCCAGGGAGTGGGGTGGAGAGTACACAGACCCAGGGGGTGGGGTTCAGAGCGGTCCAATTTTTTTTTTTTTTGACCCAGGGGGGGGGTTCAGGGGCGCACTTGCAAAGGACCCAGGGAGTGGGGTGGAGAGTACACAGACCCAGGGGGTGGGGTTCAGAGAGGTCCAATTTTTTTTTTTTTTTTTTTTGGGGGGGGGGGCGCACTTGCAAAGGACCCAGGGAGTGGGTGGAGAGCTAGAGTGTGCCACGCCCCGATATTACATTAAGGCAACCTATGACGTCATGTATGTGAAATGAGGAAAGCTCCTGACGTCATTATGAATATCAAAGTTAGTGACGTCATTTATTACCCCTTTCACTCATCAATACGTCCTATTACATTATTTGCTTTTTATTTCGTTCTTCATTCATTTTCTTAATTTCTTTTTTATGTATCCTATATTCATGTTTCGTAACTCATCTATCATTTTCATATTCATATTCCATATTCTATATTGTCCTGAACAATACCCACAAGTTATGACACCCGAGACATACTAATACTACAGTTTGTACTTCCCTTTCCCATCAGCATCATTGAAACGGATCGATGTCCCTGGGATCATTGCTTTAATTGACTGAAATCAAGAATATTGAGAAACACAATATCTACTACATCATATGGAAATAAAAGAATATCTATTACGTGTATAACAACTACAACAAAGTATTGTTACCTCAATGGTATTTTTAAAAAGCCAATAACAATAACAACTAAAACTAAAGCCCCGCTTGATAACAGAAAATGTGATGGCAGGATAAGAAAGAGAAGGAATAAATGACACAAATTGAGATTAGAAAGTAAAGAAGAGATGAAGAGGGGAGCGGATATCGAACAGAAGGATTTAACATTTCAAACATATCATTGTTGTGATATTCTATTCCTAAATTGTCTCTTAAATCAAATGATAGACTGTCGATGTGTTAAATAAGTTGCATGTAGATTTGTTTAGTTTTATCTGTTGTTGTGAAGAAACATTAATGGAAGTACTAATATACAAAGGCAACTATAAATATAGCTAATATAAAATGACTTTGATTGTTTCGGTACAGCAATTGTCAGTTATTTTGTGGGAGACATATTTTACGACCAACTGCGCTCAGGAGTTTGCATTTCAGAACCTGTTAATCGAACGACACCTTCCTTTCACGTGTTTGCAGTGCTGTGATTAGTGGAAAGTTAAAATTTTACTTCACTCAACAGCCCATATTCTGGGTATCGGAGTCCAATGTCAAGTCATATTTCACGTTATCAATTCAATAATGCAAACAGAGTTGCAAGTAACTTTGAAAATAATTATACAAAATAACTATAATAAAGTAAATGAGAGTGAAATACGATTGATGAAAAGAACAAAGAAAATGTGCAGAAATATAAAAAATGCAGAACTATTAATACACGATACAGGGAACCGAAAAAAGAAGAAAATATGACGGGGGGGGGGGGGAGAAATATAAGGGAGGGGGATAGTGAGAAGGACCCAAAACTGATGACATGAGCACAGCTGTACAAATTTAGAATGAAAGAAATACTAGTCACATAATGATTATAGTTGAGAAAAACAACGCGAAAATAAAAAAAGAACAAACAAACAAAGACGTACGGAAATAAATGAAGAGTTTGTTTGCAAAAACCGATAAGTCGATATTTGCCAAATGGAGATATTTGCGATTAAAGGTCAAGAAAAATATAGAGAATAATAAGAAAATTTTTGATTTTTTTTTCATAACTTCAAAAATGTTTCTTTATATGTAGTGACCAATATATCATTTTAAAGGTCTTATTTTGTACTTTATGACAGGAACCGTACTTCAAAATCTTCAAAAATGGACTTATCGGTTTTTGCAAACAAACTCTTCCTATGTATGATAAGTGAACAAAGAATGAAGGAAAATGGAGATGAGAGCGAGAGGAGGAGAAATGAAGAGAAAGAGGGGGAGAGTGAAAAGACACGTTACAGATAAAGAAGTCACGGCCTGGAAAAGGCTTATGCAGTAACTAAGAAAGGGACAATAATTATCTAAACATGTGTCATTATATAACTGCAAAACTTGGTTTAACCAGAAATGACTGCCCTCTTTTCACAATAAAATAATAATTGATCCACCTTCATTTCGGGTATTTCCTGTGACATCTTATTCAGTATTTCTTTCGATGTTCACTATAGGAGGCTGCAATGAAAAGGTAATGAAATTCACCACTTTTATTCTCATCGCAATGGGAAAAAAATCTTTAATTTCTATAGGAATCTGATTCTTAGAAATTAAAGGAAAAATTCTTAGGAAAGTATAGTGAATATCTTGAGGGACCCCTAACACCCCCTTCATCAATGTCTTTGTTGGTTGAGATCTGGCAAACGACGGCATTCTGCAAAATGCAAGGCAAACCGATATCTGAATTCTTTCATTCCATTTGCAATTAGACTTTTTAATAGTACCCGTTAACTCATTAGTAGCTGAACTACCCGAGGCCGCCCGTGACGTCGCCCCCTTTAATGGGCTACCAGAGGCCTGCCTGTCCGTTATCTGATGATTTTGTTTCCACTGTTTTCACGTGGAATACTACTGTCATTGAGTAATTTGAGGGAGGTTAGGGGTCAGCAGGAGTTTGTCGGAATTGTTTCTGTGATGAGCGGGTGTTTTAGTGGAGTCTTGAACTTTCAAATGGACGAATTGTGATAGATAGGGGACAAATTTGCGGTGATTTATGGTTTGGAAAGTTGTCGGATTGGGACGGTATTGTAAAACAGTGAAACTGCACTGAAGATCCCACGTTTGCTTGTTTTTAATCACCATCATTATCATTTCAACGACAACATTATCGCCACCTTCATTATCAGCTTCACCATCATAATCATTGTCATTTTTACAGTCATTGCCACAGACGGGTCATTATCATCATCACCTGGGATCACCATCTTGGGATTTTACAGTTTTTGGATTTAAGATGTAATAGCTGATGATGTTTGATATAGATTATGTTATTAAATGAGCTGTTATACCTCCGCTTCCTTTTCCATTCTTATTTTTCTTACTTTTCTCTACCATTACTCCTCCCTTCATATTTTTTTCTTGCAAATTGACGTATAATTACAGTATATTTGTTATCTTGTATATCTCAGTATTGTAAAGTGATTATGTGCAATACAAATGGTGGAATGTAGAAAGAAATGTAGATGATGATATAATCGATCACTGTTATTGCTTTTGTATGTGTTAATTATTTGCTTGTTGTGGCGTATTTTAGGGCGAGTTGGTTTGAGTTGTTTCAGTTTATCGCGGGCTGACATGGGGGGGGGGGAGGTGAGACTGGGAACATAGCAACAGTGAAAGTTTCTGGAGTTTTGAACATCATGCCAATTGAGTCGGTTTTATGCCACGTTTTTATACGATTGTTCCTTTCAGTTTGACTTTGCATGCATGTTCAATTATCTATTATTTATCATGTACTATTTCGTGTTTCTCTCTCTCTCTCTCTCTCTCTCTGTATATATATATATATATATATATATATATATATATATATTATATATATATATATATATATATATATATATATATTATATATATATATATATATATATGTATATATTCACTTCAATTCAATTCAATTCATTTCATTTTAATCGTTCAATAATAATGATAAAAAAGAATTACAGTAAATTCAGCGATACGAAGCATAACAAATACAATATATATATGTATATATATATATATATTGTCATAAAACAGACTCACATTATGCACAAAAATGTATATTTATAACTATGCAAGTTATTTCATCTGAAGTACAGTAATACAAAAAAAAACAACATCAGGATTCATTGTATCTGTCAAGAAGATAAGATTTCATCTTACGTTTAAATCCAGATAGGCTAATGGCCTGTCTAAAAGAGGATTGCAGAGAGTTCCAGTATTTTGGGCCTGCCAATGCGACAGTATTATTTCTGAGTTGGGTTCTGACTGATGTGAAATGATATAAAGCAGCCTGTCTTGTACAATAATTGTGTATTCTATCATGCTTAACAAACATGGACGCTATTGCGTGGGGCACATTACCATTATTGATCTGATACATGAGGGATGCCAAATACAATAGATAAATATCTTGTATTTTCAAAACATTATTCCCATAAAACAGCGTATCAGTATGAGCATGTGCATTTGCTGCTGACATAATCCTAACAGCTCTCTTTTGAAGAAGCAAAATTTTTTCTAAGCGAGTTTTGGCTGTAGCACCCCAAGCTAATACACCATAGTTTAAGTAAGGCAAAATCAAAGATGAATATAGCATGGCCAAAATGCTATTTGGAAGAAAAGACTTTAGTTTGTTCATCATACCTACATTTCTAGAGAGAAGATTACAAAGGTGAGTTGTATGCATTTTCTAATTCAACTTGTCATCAATATGGATGCCAAGAAATTTGGTTGATATAACTCTTTCAATCTGAACATTATCAAAAATTACAGGACCAGGCATTAAGGTGTCTCTATTACTGAATAACATGTATGTTGTTTTAAGCAGATTCAATGATTATTTATTGGCATGAATCCAATTAGTTAATCCATGTAATTCCATATTTACTGTCTCCAACAGGACACGCAGGTCTTTGTTAGAGCAAAAAAATACTGGTGTCATCTGCAAATAACAAGAAAGAAAAAACATTTGATGATTTTGGAAAATCATTTACATAGAGAATAAATAAAAGCGGTCCTAGAAGAGACTCTTGGGGTACTCCACAAGTGACAGATTGCATTCTAGAACCAATACCATTTAGTTGTACAAACTGTTGTCTGTTTCTAAGACAACTTTTAAACCATTCAAGTGCTGATCCTCTTATACCATAGTAATAGAGCTTATGCAACAAGATATCATGATTGACAGTGTCAAACGCTTTGGAATAGTCTAAATATATAGCAATAGTATGAAGATGATTATCTAGGGCAGATGCTATTTTCTCTACTAAACACAAGATAGCATGAGATGTTGTGTGCCTTTCAAGAAATGCAATAAGTCTAGAGTATACAAGTTTTTCAAGAATTTTAGAAAAAACTGTAAGTAAAGATATAGGTCGATAGTTACCTATTTCTGTACGATTTCCTTTTTTAAAAATAGGAACAACTTTTGCGATTTTCATTTTATCGGGCACAATACCATAAACGATGGACAAATTATAAATGTGAGTAAGGGGTCTTACTATATATTGTATAATTTCTTTTAGCAAATCATTGCTAATTCCATCATACCCAGGACTCTTTTTCCTCTTTAGGCTACTTACAATATCAAGCACATCTGTTTCTACTACAGGAATTAAAAACAATGTTTTGGGGTTTGGATTATCCAGAAAATCTTTGTATGTGTCCTGCATGTCTGGAATGGCATGTGATAAATTAACACCTATATTAGAAAAATATTCATTAAAAGCTTCGCATATATCTTTTTTGTCTTCAATTTCTTCTTCATTCACTACAAGCTTTGGAATACCCGAAGTTTTGGGGTTTACATTCAAAACATTGCGAATAACTTTCCATGTTCCCTTTACAGTATTGCATACAGAATTGAATTGAAAAAGATAGTAATCTTTCTTTGCCCTGCGCAGTAGTGATGTCAGTATATTTCTATAAACAATATATTTTTGTTTAGATTCAAAAGTCTAATTTGTTTTATACGTATAAAACAACCGATTTTTCCTATTTATTGACCTCAATAATGATTTTGTAATCTATGGCAAACGGGGTTTTGTTTTATAATTTTGTTTACGCTTTTTCTCAAATAGAAAACAATGATCGTATGATAACATAAACATTTCCATAAATTTTTCAAATGACTTATTAACATCTGTCTCACTCAAGACTTCATTCCAGTCAGTAAATTCAAGTTCTCTCTTAAACTTTGAGTTTATTGTTAATAACAGAGTAAACAGGACGGGTGGTGGAGTCGCTTTTTATTTATCTGAAAATTTTGAATTTAGTGTTTGTGATGAATTAAATGTAATGAATGATATTGTAGAGACTTTGTTTGTGGAAATTTGTATTCCGCAAAGTAAGAATATTATAATTGGTATTGTTTATAGACCCCCAAGTTCTAGTTCCAAGGATTTTTTGAATTGTATGACAAATCTATTAAAAAGTCCTTTGTTTATCAACAAACGCATTTTCATAATGGGTGATTTTAATATTGATTTGATTAGGAATGATGATATCACATCTCAAGAATTTCTTGAAATGTTTTTGTCAGCCTCTTTCTTGCCACTAATTTCGAAGCCAACTCGTGTTACAAATCACTCCGCAACCCTCCTTGATAATATTTTTTCTAATTCTGTGCTTATTTCAAATTCTGCTATAATTTTATCTGATATAACTGATCATTTCCCTATTATAACATGTTTTGATCTTAAACATTTGGTTAATAAGTTTCAATTTTCTTCATTTAGACGTAGAGTTTCACCGGAAAATTTGGTTAGCATTGGTGCTTGCTTAGATAGGGCTGACTGGTCTAGTGTTTATGATAATGATGACGTAAATGCATCATTTGAAAATTTTTCAGGGATTATGAATAAATATTTAGATGAATATATTCCTAAAATAAAAGATAAGTTAGTTAATTATAAAACGTCTCCTAAACTTCCATGGATTTCAAAATCTGTTCTTCGTTCAATAAATAGGAAAAATAGGTTATATTATAAATTCAAAATGAAAAAAACTGAGAAGTCAAAAAATAAATACACTTCGTATAAAAATATCTTAACGAAGATTATACGGTTGGAAAAGAGGAAATATTATATGATTCAGTTAGAGACATATAAATATGATATAAAGGATACATGGAAGATATTGAAGCAGGCTATGAATATATCAAAAAAGAAATTAAATATTACAAAGTTAAAATATGATAATAAAATTGTTGAAGATCCTAATGATATAGTTAATATTTTTAACTCTTATTTTTCAATGATTGGGGAAAATCTGGCAGAAAAAGTACCACAGTCAAATATGCATTTCTCTACATTCTTAGGTCAACCTAATTTTAGTTCAATTTTTTTTTGTTCCAACTACCAAATATGAAATAATAGATATTGTTACTGCAATGAATAGTAAACGAAGTGCCGGTTATGATGATATAAGTAATTTTATTTCAAAGGGAATTATATCATCAATATTGCTGACCTACTTTCATATATTTTCAATAAATCTATACTAAGTGGTGTTTTTCCTGAAATTATGAAAATAGCTGAGGTTTTTCCTTTATTTAAAAAAGGAGATGAATTTGATGTAAGTAATTATAGACCCATTTCTTTGCTTTCATCCTTATCTAAAATTTTGGAAAAAATTGGTGTTTGTAACATGGGCGTCACCAGGGGGGGTGCGTTGGGTGCGAACGCACCCCCCTTCAGACCCTAAAAAAAAAAAAAAAAAAAAAAAAATCATGGGCAAAAAAATTCGCACCCCTGGTTCTGGCAGCACTGATTTTATACATATCTACTGTATAGTACAGGTGTATTCTATACAGTGTTTACTATTTAGATAGATTTTGGACATCTTCCCATGCTTGGCCACTTCGACGCCACCTCGCTGGTCATACCTCCCCCAGTCATGAACATAAACCGACACCCTTGACTACCAGTGGCGGATCCAGGGGGAGGGGCGCACCGGGCGTCCCCGCCCCCTCTCAATTTTCAAAGCGAAAAAGTATAGCTACAAACGGCAGTTTTTGGACTGTAAAATGTCAAAATTTTCAAGCTCGCTCGCTCCGCTCGCTGGCATTTTAGTCGTAATGCCATTCTCCCGAAGTTGCTGCCAGTATTTGCCGGCAGTTCCACCCGGTGCGCCCCCCCCCCTTACTGCAAAAAAAAAAAAAAAAATAAAAAAAAAATATATATATATATATAGCTACAAACGGCAGTTTTGGGCATGTAAAATGTCACAATTTTCAAGCTCGCTCGCTCCGCTCGCTCGCATTTGAATTCACCTGATATTACTGCCAGTAATTGCCAGCAGTTGCGCCCGGTGCGCCCCCCCCCCCCTTAATTTCGAAAGCAAAAAAGATATAGCTTAAAACGGCAGTTTTTGGACTGTTTAATGTCAAAATTTTCAAGCTCGCTCGCATTTAATCTTTACGCAATTCCCCTGATGGTACTGCCAGTAATTGTCTGCAGTTGCGCCCGGTGCGCCCCCCTCCCCTTAATTTCCAAAGCGAAAAAATATAGCTACAAACGGCAGTTTTTCTACTGTAAAATGTCAAAAATGTTCAAGCTCGCTCTCTTCACTCGCTCGCATTGAATCGTTATGCAATTCACCTGGACCCTGTGTTATGAAGAGTTAAAATTGATTATAAAGTTGATTTCTATCATAAGTCAATGGCAGCCTGTGTGTTAAGGAAATTTAAAATAGATTATAACTTTTGATAAGACAGGGTCCAGATGTTGCTGCCAGTAATTGCCAGCAGTTGCGCCCGGTGGCATGCGCTCCACCCCCCCCCCCCCCCCCCAAAAAAAAATTCCAAAGCGAAGAAATACGGCTAAGAACGGCAGTTTTTGGACTGTAAAATATACAATTTTCAAGCTCGCTCGCATTTAATCGTTATGCAATTCACCTGATGTTGCTGCCAGTAATTGCCAGCAGTTCCCGCCTGGTGCGCCCCCCCCCCCTCCCTTGATTTCCAAAGCGAAAAAATATGGCTGAGAACGGCAGCTTCTGGACTGTAAAATGTGAAATTTTCAAGCTCGTTCGCTCCGCTCGCTCGCATGTAATCGTTATGCTCTCCTGATGTTGCTGCCAGTAATTGCTAGGAGTTGCGCTCGATGTGCCCCCTTACATTCTAAAGCGAAAAAATATAGCAACAAACGGCAGGGTTTTTTTTTTTCTACTGTAAAATGTCAAAATATTCAAGCTCGCTCGCTCCGCTCGCTCGCATTTAATTGTTATGCCTTTCTCCTGATGTTGCTGGCAGTAATTGCTTGCATTTGCGCCTGGTGCGCCCTCCCCCTTTATTTCTAAAGCAAAAAAATAAAGCTCCAAATGGTAGTTTTTTTACTGTAAAATGTCAAAATTTTCAAGCTCGCTCTCTTCGCTTACTCGCATTTAATCGTTATGCCATTCATCTGATGTTGCTGCCAGTAATTGCCTGCAGTTGCGCCCGGTGCGCCCCCCCCCCCCCTTAATTTCCAAAGCAACAAAATATGGCGACTAACGGCAGTTTTGGGACTGTAAAAAATGCCAAAAATGTTAAAGCTCGCTCGCTCCGCTCGCTCGCGTGTAATCGTTAAGTCATTCTCCCGATATTGCTGCCAGTAATTTGTCGTTTTACACCGTCATTCCATAATCCATTTATAGGGGGACAACCCCCTCCCACAACCTCCCCTCTTGCTCGTTCCGCTTGTTCGGGCTCGGTCGCGTTCATGACATCAGTGTAAGAATTATTACTAGAAGTTTATTTGAATTATACCATTTATAGGCAAATTGTTCAATAATAATTTACTTCAAAGTGTACTGATACCTTAAACAAGTGGGACTGTTTCAAGTCGATAAAACACGCAAAATACCTGCATCAAATTGCACCATTTACAACATCAAAATGCAAAAAGCGCTCACCGTGGGAGGGGGACACTCCCTCCCACATCCTCCCCCTCGCCCACTCCTCTCGCTCTTGCTTGGCCGCGTTCATGATATTCAGTGTAAATATTAAAACAGGAAGTTTGTTTGGATGATACTTTTTTATAGGCAAATTGTTTGATGATAATCTACATCAAAATATACTGCTTCATTTTAAACACGTGGGACTGTTTCAAGTCGATAAAACAAGCAAAGCATGCATTAAATCCCCCCTCGCTCTCTCCGCTTGCTCGGGCTCGGTCGCGTTCATGACATCAGTGTATTAAAGAATCAATACAATAAGTTTATTGAAATGATATAGTTTATAGGCACATTGTTCAACAACAAATTCCATCAAAATGTACTGCTACCTTAAACAAATGGGACTGTTTCAAGTCGATAAAAACACGCAAAAAGCCTGCATCAAATTGCACCATTTACAACATCAAAATGCAAAAAGTTCTCACCGTGGGAGGGGGGGGGGGGGGGGCAACAGGAACTTCCACCCCCCCCCCCCTTGCTCGCTCCCTCGCATACTAACAACCCCCCCAAAAAAAATAAATAAATAAATAAATAAATAAAATAAAAAAATAAAAAAAGATGAAATCCTAGCTACGCCGGTGCCCTTTCCCCGCTTGGTTTCCCTCAAAAACAGTAAAAGTCTAGGGATTGAGAGCTTCCTTTTTTCCAAATGTCTGTCAAAAAAAGAATCTCCCTTACATTAGGGTCAAAACGCACCCCCCTTGAAAAAAAGCTGGTGACGCCCCTGTTGTAAGAACAATTAATATTCTTAATTTTCATAATGTTTTTACAAATTCTCAATTTGGGTTTCGTCAGAAACACAGTACCATTCATGCCCTTTTGAAGTTTATTGACCACGCCGCGCATACTATTGATAATCATTCTCATCTTGTTGGTATCTTCCTGGACTTCTCCAAGGCCTTCGATACGATAAATCATGACATTTTATTATATAAATTGTCTCACTATGGAATACGGGGGAAGGCCTTGGAGTGGTTCAGGAGTTACCTACAAAATCGAAAACAATATGTATCTCTGAACGAGAATGACTCACATCTAGAATTTATTAAATGTGGCGTCCCACAGGGTAGCTTATTAGGACCATTACTTTTTATTATTTATATTAATGACTTTTGTAGATCATCTGATATATTCTCATTTATACTTTTTGCTGATGATTCCGATGTTTTCTTTTCTCACCGAAATCCAGATACTCTCGTAAGCATTGTTAATTCTGAACTGAAAAAAAGTTACTCAGTGGATAAGAGCTAATAAATTATCGCTTAATCTCAAGAAAACTAAGTATATGCTTTTTAGCAATTCTGTAGAAGCTTTGCGCACAAATATCATTTTTGATGACACTCTGTTAGAACGTGTATCTCATATAAAATTCCTTGGTATCACAGTGGATGATAAACTTTCATTGAGACCGCACATTATTAACATTAGTACAATCATTTCACGTAATATTGGTATCATAAATAGACTCAAGTCTCATATACCAATGTCCTCTTTGTTGACCTTGTATTTTTCTCTGATTTTACCGTATCTTAATTACGGACTCCTAGCATGGGGTAGTGCCCATCAAACTTTATTAGATAAATTACTATTACTGCAAAAAAAAAAAGAAGGTACTTCGTATCATATGCGGCGTCCCGCCACGTTCCCATTCAGAGCCATTTTTTACTAAATATAAGATTTTGAAAATCAAAGATTTGTATTTTTTTCAGCTTGGTCAGTTTATGTTTAATTACAATGCAAATGCACTTCCCAGTATTTTCAATTCAATGTTTCCACGGAATCAGTTTTTTCATAATTATCCGACTAGACAATCTAATGAGTTTCATTTGCCCCTCCTGAGAACTTTATTAGCTCAGAGTACATTTATATACACCGGTCCTAGATATTGGAATTCATTAAGCTGTGAAATAAAAAATTCCCCTTCTTTGCATTCTTTTAAGTGCAAGTTGAAATCATTTCTGTTAAATCCTCTTTGATATATTTCGTCATTAGTTAGATCTCATCAACCTCAGGGTTCATCATCCATCCACCAATCTTTCGATTACTGACTTCATTATTACGTAATGGATTACATGGATTATTATGCAATAGCCATTAAATCCCTGCACAGCTGCGTGCAGTACCAGCCCTCTGAAGCACATTCTCAATCACCCCCTGTTCCATTTCCCTAGTTCAGCGTGTAGGCATTCTCTTATTCTCTTTCTCTTTTTTTCTTTTCCTCTCTCTCCCAATTCTTTCCGTCTTTTTTGTCAAGTCGTGTCATGTCTTTTGTATTTCTCCTGTCTTGTTCCGTTCTGTCGTAAATTATATCTGTGATAAGTATTTGTAAATAAGTAATTCATAAGTTTGTTCATTTTTTGAGTGGTTCACATCATACAAGCTTGCTTTTTAGTGGACCTCTCAGTTCTTTTTTTTCTCAACTGAAGCATAACTTTGTACTTTTTTTGCCAGTATGCATTCTTTTGTTTATTTGTATCATTTATCTTTTACAAAGTCGAATGTTTATGTTTAATATATATTTAAATATATTATGCGTTATGTTTTGTTGGAAAAAGAAGAATGAAAAATAAATGAATTGAATTGAATTGAATTGAATTATACTCTCCTGATTAAATTTTCTCACATATTGATCACCTGGAGCATCATATATGCTTTAATGTCATGGGCATTTTGGCAAAAACTGGGAAATGGTCTGATAAGTCAGAAACTACAATACCAGCGTATGGGAGAGGGTACATATTTGTAAATATAATCAATTAAAGTTTGTGAGTTCTCTACTATTCTGGTTGGCCTATTGATCAGTGGCACTAAAGAAAAAGTAATTAAGAAATTACAGAATTCATTTACAGAGTTTTCATTATCATAATGTAATAAATTCACATTGAAATCACGCATAACAAAAATATTTTTATTGTTAACAATTGGGTTTGACAAAATTCTTGACATTTCTTCCACAAAATCATTTACTTTGCCACCAGGTGGCCTGTATACTACTCCAACTAGCATGCTCTTTACCCCAGGAATTACAATATTAACAAACAAAGTTTCTAGTACGTCACTCATAACTGACAGTTCAGATACAAACTGAAACTCCAATGATACAGGAATGTACATTGCTACTCCTCCTCCCGGTTTGCTATGTCGATTGTTAAATAGCAGTTGATAGCCAGGAAGATCATAAACTGTACTAGGAGGGCTAGAAAACCAAGTTTCTGATATTCCGATTACAGAGCATGTGTCATGTAGATTCTTAAGGAGCATAACTAGTCTATCAAAATTTGTATTCATGCTGCGAACAATAAAATGAATGAGGGATAGGTCTTTGTTACTATGGGGGTGAGTAGTCATAACATGACAAAAATGTTTTTCAGTGAAATATTTTGGATCGCCTACCAGTAATTTGCGTTAGTTTGCATTAATTAGTAGTTTGCATTGAGTTTGCATGGAGTTTACATTGAGTTTGCATTAGTTTGCGTCAGTTTGCTTTAGTTTGCATTAGTTTGCGTCAAGTAGTAGGACCGGTTGCGGCACACATGCACCGCGGCGGCGTCGGCCTCACCAGCGGATCGGATCGGTGGTCGCTTCGAGGGTGGTGGTGGTGCAAAAGCATTACTAGTCGAGAGCCCTCATGCGCCGGAAGTTTTAAACTTTTTTTTTACGTTAGTCTATAATGCCTAGTCTCAATAAAAACTATTTGCGTTAATTTATTCCTTATGAGGAGAAATGGGTAGAATCTGTAACAATTTTTTATGGACCATAGTTTTTTAAATTTCTAATTAGCTAAAGGATAAAGTTTTTGTCAGTAATATTTGCATGATTTTATGTGGATAAAAGTTGGTAATTGTGTACAGGTTTATATTTACAGACTATTAGACATCCGGTATCTTTGTATCCAATGTAAACGCTTCGTCCTCACATGAATGGACGACCGCAAAAGTCGTACACAGGACCATAAACCTTACGTACTTTTGGCACTGTCTCTGTACGAGCCGAAGTGTCCTAGCGCAGGTGAAGAACACCTGAAACAGGGAGTTAATTGTGATTTGATGCCCTATTCAGGAGAATCAGAAGAGGTAAGAAGACTCCAGATTAATTGTAAGTTCAAGCTATTGGTGTCAAGTGCAGTAATAAGCTTTTATCGTTCTAGAGAAGAGGACATAGGCCCTACACTACTCACTGGTGTAAAGTCAAGTTTTTTGGTTGGTGGTGTATGGTGGTGGTGGAGCTCCTGTTCAGTGGTAGTAAATGCACCTGTTTTAGTGTTACGTGTACCGCACCGTTCAGTAAGAATTGAAGGTCGGGTTTCAGTGCTTTTACAGCATGATCAAAGCGTTGGGAAAAAATGTTTCCGTCTAATGCTGATACATGGGATCTTTAGAAACGTGAAGATGAAGAGGGAAACTTTGCTTGATGTGCTGAATATTCTACCGGGGTAGTCAACCCTTCGGCCTTGTCTTGAGCTGCATGGGAAATATACAGAAAATTAGTCCAGCTCCAGGTACCGTAGCGTACAACAATGTATCTTTCATACTACGAGACGAGAGATCCCTTACTGTTAGTTTTTTTTTTTCGTCCTTTAAAAGAAAAGAGAAAAGCCCAAATATCATACAGTGTGTGGATTGAGTGAATGAAGCAATATTAGCAAAACACATCAGTGAAGTTTGATGACAAAGACAATTTGTTCAAAAGTTATGAATTTCTTAAGTTTCGATACCACCATTGCATGGGCGTCACCAGGGGGGGTGCGTTGGGTGCGAACGCACCCCCCTTCAGATCCTTAAAAAAAAAAAAAAAAAAAAAAATCAGTCTGCGAGCGACTTCAACGCCGGACGCTAAATAATTAGTCTTTTCTATTTTTTTTTTTAATATTTTGCACCAGGGACCAAAAAAAGAAATAAAAAAATCGTGGGCAAAAACAATTCGCACCCCTGGTTCTGGCAGCAATGATTTTATACATATCTACTAGTATTCTATTTTATCGACCGTATGCCTACTGTACATCCGTACGATACGGAGCAGGGGATGCTCTAAAGTGCAGATTTTTGACATCCTTCCCCCGCTTGGTCATTTCGACGCCACCTCGCTGGTCATACCTCCCCCAGTCATGGACATAAACCGACACCCTTGACTACCAGTGGCGGATCCAGGGGGAGGGGCGCATCGGCCGCCCCCCCCCCTCCTCTTAATTTCCAAAGCGAAAAAATATAGCTTCAAACGGCAGTTTTTGGACTGTAAAATGTCAAAATTTTCAAGCTCGCTCGCTCCGCTCGCTCGCATTTAGTCATAATGCCATTCTCCTGAAGTTGCTGCCAGTAATTGCCGGCAGTTGCGCCCGGTGCGCCCTCCCCTTAATTTCCAAAGCGAAAAATAAACCTACAAACGGCAGTTTGGGGACTGTAAAATGTCACAATCTTCAAGCTCGCTCGCTCCGCTCGCTCGCATTTAAATTCTCTTGATATTGCTGCCAGTAATTGCCAACAGTTGCGCCCGGTGCGTCCCCCTTAATTTCTAAAGCAAAAAACAGATATAGCTTCAAACGGCAGTTTGGGGACTGTAAAATGTCAAAATGTTCAACCTCGCTCGCATTTAATCTTTATGCAATTCTTCTGATGTTACTGCCAGTAATTGTCAGCAGTTGCGCCCGGTGCGCCCCCCCCCCCTTAATTTTCAAAGCGAAAAAATATAGCTACAAACGGCAGTTTTTTACTGTAAAATGTCAAAATTTTCAAGCTCGCTCTCTTCGCTCGCTCGCATTTAATCGCTATGCAGTTCACCTGATGTTGCTGTCAGTAATTGCCAGCAGTTGCACCCGGTGCGCCCCCCCCCCCTTGATTTCCAAAGCGAAAAAATATGGCTAAGAACGGCAGTTTTTGGAATGTAAAATGTAAAATTTTCAAGCTCGCTCTCTTCGCTCGCTCGCATTTAATCGTTATGCAGTTCACCTGATGTTGCTGCCAGTAATTGCCAGCAGTTGCGCCCGGTGCGCCCCCCCCCCTTGATTTCCAAAGCGAAAAAATATGGCTAAGAACTGCAGTTTTTGAACTGTAAAATTTAAAATTTTCAAGCTCGCTCTCTTCGCTCGCTCGCATTTAATCGTTATGCAATTCACCTGATGTTGCTGCCAGTAATTGCCAGCAGTTCCGCCCGGTGCCCCCCCCTTAATTTCCAAAGCGAAAAAATATGGCTAAGAACGGCATTTTGTGGAGTTATAAAATTTTAAATTTTCGAGCTCGCTCGTTCCGCTCACTCGCATTTAATCGTTATGCTCTCCTGATATTGCTGCCAGTAATTGCCAGCAGTTGCGCCCGATGTGCCCCCCCTTAAATTCCAAAGCGAAGAAGTATAGCTACAAACGGCAGTTTTTTACTGTAAAATGTCAAAATTTTCAAGCTCGCTCTCTTCGCTCGCTCGCATTTAATCGCTATGCAGTTCACCTGATGTTGCTGTCAGTAATTGCCAGCAGTTGCACCCGGTGCGCCCCCCCCCCTCCTTGATTTCCAAAGCGAAAAAATATGGCTAAGAACGGCAGTTTTTGGAATGTAAAATGTAAAATTTTCAAGCTCGCTCTCTTCGCTCGCTCGCATTTAATCGTTATGCAGTTCACCTGATGTTGCTGCCAGTAATTGCCAGCAGTTGCGCCCGGTGCGCCCCCCCCCCTTGATTTCCAAAGCGAAAAAATATGGCTAAGAACGGCAGTTTTTGGAATGTAAAATGTAAAATTTTCAAGCTCGCTCTCTTCGCTCGCTCGCATTTAATCGTTATGCAGTTCACCTGATGTTGCTGCCAGTAATTGCCAGCAGTTGCGCCCGGTGCGCCCCCCCCCCCCTTGATTTCCAAAGCGAAAAAATATGGCTAAGAACTGCAGTTTTTGAACTGTAAAATTTAAAATTTTCAAGCTCGCTCTCTTCGCTCGCTCGCATTTAATCGTTATGCAATTCACCTGATGTTGCTGCCAGTAATTGCCAGCAGTTCCGCCCGGTGCCCCCCCCCCTTAATTTCCAAAGCGAAAAAATATGGCTAAGAACGGCATTTTGTGGAGTATAAAATTTTAAATTTTCGAGCTCGCTCGTTCCGCTCACTCGCATTTAATCGTTATGCTCTCCTGATATTGCTGCCAGTAATTGCCAGCAGTTGCGCCCGATGTGCCCCCCCTTAAATTCCAAAGCGAAGAAGTATAGCTACAAACGGCAGTTTTTTACTGTAAAATGTCAAAATTTTCAAGCTCGCTCTCTTCGCTCGCTCGCATTTAATCGCTATGCAGTTCACCTGATGTTGCTGTCAGTAATTGCCAGCAGTTGCACCCGGTGCGCCCCCCCCCCTCCTTGATTTCCAAAGCGAAAAAATATGGCTAAGAACGGCAGTTTTTGGAATGTAAAATGTAAAATTTTCAAGCTCGCTCTCTTCGCTCGCTCGCATTTAATCGTTATGCAGTTCACCTGATGTTGCTGCCAGTAATTGCCAGCAGTTGCGCCCGGTGCGCCCCCCCCCCCCTTGATTTCCAAAGCGAAAAAATATGGCTAAGAACTGCAGTTTTTGGACTGTAAAATGTAAAATTTTCAAGCTCGCTCTCTTCGCTCGCTCGCATTTAATCGTTATGCAATTCACCTGATGTTGCTGCCAGTAATTGCCAGCAGTTGCGCCCGGTGCTCCCCCCCTTAATTTCCAAAGCGAAAAAATATGGCTAAGAACGGCATTTTGTGGAGTATAAAATTTTAAATTTTCGAGCTCGCTCGTTCCGCTCACTCGCATTTAATCGTTATGCTCTCCTGATATTGCTGCCAGTAATTGCCAGCAGTTGCGCCCGATGTGCCCCCCCCCCTTAAATTCCAAAGCGAAGAAGTATAGCTACAAACGGCAGGTTTTACTGTAAAATGTCAAAATTTTCAAGCTCGCTCGCTCCGCTCGCTCGCATTTAATTGTTATGCAATTCTCCTGATGTTGCTGCCAGTAATTGCCGGCAGTTGCGCAAAATATGGCTCCAAATGGCAGTTTTGGGACTGTAATATGTCACAATTTTCGAGCTCGCTCTCTTCGTTCGCTCGCATTCAATTGTTATGCCATTCACCTGATGTTGCTGCCTGTAATTGCCAGCAGTTGCGCCCGGTGCGCCCCCCCCCTAATTTCCAAATCAAAAAAATATGGCTACAAACGGCAGTTTTGGGACTGTAAAATGTCAAAATTTTCAAGCTCGCTCGCTCCGCTCGCTCGCATGTAGTCGTTATATGCCATTCTCCTGATATTGCTGCAACATGCACTTCCACACCCTCCCCCCCCCCCCTTTGCTCGCTTCCTCGCATACTAACCCCCCCCCCTTCCCAAGATGAAATCCTAGATACGCCGGTGCCCTTTCCCTGCTTGGCTTCCCTAAAAAAAAAAAAACCGTAAAAGTCTAGGGATTGAGAGCTTCCTATGTTCCAAATGTCTGTCCAAAAAATCTCGTTACATTTAGTGTCAAAACGCACCCCCCTTGAAAAAAAGCTGGTGACGCCCCTGCATTGGTATTGCTGGATCTACAACAACAGTTCATGACATCACTCCAGGACAAGTCAATGATGTAAAGAAAATATAAAGTTTTTTTCCCCCCACTTTTCAAGCAGAAACAAAGAAAGACAGAAAAATCCTTCTGTCCAGAGGAGTTTCTTGTAATTTTTTTTTTACATTTGCAGAGCTACCAAGTCTCACGCATTCTGAGTGAGACTCAAGCATTTAGCGGCCATCTCAAGATCTTACGCATGGCATCCAATTTTCTCACGCATTGGGCAAAGTCTGCAACTTGGGCCTATTAACTAACTAAAACTAACTAAAACTAACACTAATCCTTTGGGCTATGCTCATTATAATTTATAATGAGCATACACTGTAGCCCAAAGGATTAAAGTGTTATTTTTTTATTTATTTATTTATTTATTTGATTAAAGGTATATTTCCCTTTTGTCTTTCAAAATAAGTAAAAAAAGTCACTTAAGTATGCACCTGATCGCACCATAAGAGCTAAAAATTGAAAAAGCTCAATACCGTGGGAGGGGTAGAAAACCCCTCCCACCGTCGCTCGCGCGCACATTCGCGCGCTTAGATGCCAAGTCATGAAAATCTCACTCATAGAAATATTTTGAACTTGGCATCCCTGCATTTACGGCTCTCCTCTATAGAGGAGGGGATTCTGTGAAGACTGATCTTTCAGTCAAAATTAAAGAGCACTTGACTTACCTCATTTCAGAAAGCAGGGGAAATAATATACCATTTAATAACATTTAATGCCAGTAACAAGTCCAGGAACTGTGTACTTTTTCATGAAAATTATGCTGAATGTTCTTTATGTTTGCTTTTTATTGTTGTCCTGCACTGACATCATGAACTGTTGTATGGGATTCTTATCCAGTGCCGTGGTTGCAGCACTTGAAATATGGTGTCACAGAACATCTATGAACTAGAAAGCACTCGGAGAGTGCAGACCTCCGCCAAGCAGCTCATTTCCACCCATACACGCACATTGAAAATCACTGTTTTTTCCCCAATTGTAAAGAAGCCCCTACTCCCTGATGATGTGCTTCCTTAAGTTGGTTGGAGAGGCCCAAGGGTCATAGTGATTTTGATTGCTTTTTTCCAACCCGGCTCCTTAGGGAAGCTCAACAGGGAAAGCCTGACACTTTGTTTTCTTGTGTTTTGTTTGTTTATTTTGTTTCTCTGTTATCACTTGTATTGTTTTGCAAATGCCGAATAAATAATAATAATAATAATAATAAAAGCCATTCTGTTGTGTCTCATCTCAGAGTCTACACATACCTCATCAGCCGCTAAGCAGCATGCTGCGCCTTAGCGCGCACTCAGTGCATATTATGCACACAACGATCTCAAATGCACCCAGCTTGAACTCCCTCGTTTGTTGGCCCTATTAGCCAATGATACAATTACATGTATTGTAATTCTTCAAAAAGATTTTTTTAAAGTACTGTATACGCTGTTATTTTCGCGTAGGCCTACAGATATTTTTATGAATGACGAGGCCATAGACATTTTCGTGAGATGTTGTTTTCATGAATTGATGCCGACGCTTACGTTAACGCACTATTTACAAAGCACATGGAGTCATTTTCGCGTATTGTTAAATTCGCGATCCAACTGTGATTCGCGAAATTCTCGAAAATTAAACCCTCGCGAAAATAACAGCTTATACAGTATCCCAGTTGTTGTTTTGTTGTTGTTTTTGTATTTGAGGCGCGTCATTCAGTATCCAAGATCCAGATAGTTATTAGCCTTTTGTCAAGCCTCTTGACAAAAGGCTAGATGGTTAATCCACATTGTACCAAAATTCAATCATATCTCCCTTGTGACAGTTGCGAGTTGTGTCATTATCAACCTACATACTTGTACTATTAGTGTAAGTTTCATCGAAATCCGTTCACAACTTTTTTAGTGATTGGCAGACAGACAGACAAACAAACAAATTCAAATTCTGACAAAAACACAACCTCCTTAGTGGAGGTAATTATGATAGGCCTGACCAGTCACCATACAATAGTATACAAATAATGACTGCTATGAGGGGCACAGTTAAAATTATGGGCCCAAGGTGATGTGAAAACCGCAACTATGCCCGAAGCGAAGCTGAGGGCATGGTTACAGTTTTCACATCACCAAGGGCCTACATAATTGTCCCCGCCGAACGAGTTCGAGCAGGGGACTATGAAACGGGCTCCGTACGTGTGTGTGTCCGTGTGTCCGTCCGTGTGTCCGTCCGTGCGTCCGTCCGTGCGTCCGTGTGTGCGTCCGTGTGTGCGTCCGTGTGTGATCAAAATCTTCAATTTGCTACTTCTCTGTCATTTATGAGCCAATTTTGATTCTGTTTGCTTTATGTGATAGCACTACACGGGAGCTTTGAAACTTCTACACAGAATTTCAGTCGTGACCTTTGACCTTGACCTTTGACCTATATTGTACATTTTGCTACAAAATGCTACTCCTTCGCCATTTCTAACCCGATTTCGATTCCGTTTGCTTTATGTGATGGCACTAGGTGAGGGCTTCAAAACTTCTACACAGAATTTTGACCTTTGACTTCTTTGACCTTTGACCTTGATTTTTGACCTGTATTGTACATTTTGCTACAAAATGCTACTCCTTCGCCATTTCTAACCCGATTTCGATTCCGTTTGCTTTATGTGATGACACTAGGTGAGGGCTTCAAAACTTCTTCACAGAATTTTGACCTTTGACTTCTTTGACCTTTGACCTTGATTTTTTGACCTATATTGTACATTTTGCTACAAAATGCTACTCCTTCGCCATTTCTAAACCGATTTCGATTCCGTTTGCTTTATGTGATGGCACGAGGTGAGGGCTTCAACACTTCTACACAGAATTTTGACCTTGACTTCTTTGACCTTTGACCTTGATTTTTTTACCTGTATTGTACATTTTGCTACAAAATGCTACTCCTTCGCCATTTCTAACCCGATTTCGATTCCGTTTGCTTGATGTGATGGCACTAGGTGAGGGCTTCAAAACTTCTACACAGAATTTTGACCTTTGACTTCTTTTACCTTTGACCTTGATTTTTTACCTATATTGTACATTGGCTACAAAATGCTACTCCTTTGCCATTTCTAACCGGATTTCGATTCCGTTTGCTTTATGTGATGGCACTAGGTGAGGGCTTCAAAACTTCTACACAAAATGTTGACTTTTGACTTCTTTGACCTTTGACCTTGATCTTTTGACCTATATAGTACATTTTGATACTACATGCTACTTCCGGCGGGGACATATTTTACGCACCGCGTAATTTCTACTTTTCCTTGTTTTAACTGTACCCCGAATATCAAGCAGTCATTATTTGTTTTATATACCGAAAATATAGATTCCGAAATATAGATACCGAAAATATAGATTCTAGTCTCTTTTACAGCACTCGTAATCAATGCTGATCGACAGCGCGGCGGTCGTATCATTGATGCGTACAGTGATGTGTACAGTGTATACGTTACGTGTACTACGGGCGGGGTTGCGATAGTCTCCAAACCAGTCCGCTAGTCTCTTTTACAGCACGTTGATTGAATGCGCGGCGGTCGTATCATTGGTGCGTATATCTGAGCGATATACGTGTACGGGGTCGCGACTGTCTCTAAAACCTATTTACTAACTGTGCCCGCGCCCGGTCACAGTAACTCAAAAATAGGGCACAGTTATTTTCATGACTCCCCTTTTAACCAATCAGATGAGAGGATTCTAGAAATGAGGTATATGATATTGTATGATGTATTACTATTAGTGTAGGCTTAGGTTTTGGTACAAAAAACAACAATTAAATCTTGTTTAAATAGGTTGATCTGTACGGAGAGCTGTTATGCCTATTTCACAAGTATGCCAAATAAAGAGTGCATTTATAAGGCCCAGAGTTACCTTTCTACAGTTTACAACTGTATGTGCAAGTGTACATGGATCCCTTCATTCGTTCACTTCATGTCCGGCTGTAATGTAATGATTTGTGATCTGATACTCTGTGATCCTGCAGAAGTGAGAATACATCCCACCAGATTTGTAATACCTGTGGTAGATTATAAAATAGTACACATGTTTGGTAGCTTGTTGTACAGTTTCCTGCCCTACAGTCTGTACCCCCCCCCCCAAAAAAAAAAAAAAAGAAGAAAGTACGGTACTTGAAAATGAATCTAGAAAATGTGGGCTTTATCGAAGCACAGGACTTTAATAGCAAAGAAGACATTGAATAAGTGTGTACTAATTACTCTGCATCTGATGTGTCATAGAAATGTCCCAACAACTCAAAACCAAATCTTTGACTTGTGATTGAATTTGATGAAAGCATATACAACAATATCTAGTCCTATTGTATCTCTCAAAGGTTAATGGCACAGGTGTAGTTTGTGGTGACCACAGTCACCACTTGTTACTTTCTGTCTACATACCTCTGGATACAGACTCCCCAATTTGTACAAGTTACTTAAAGAGGAAATCCATTCCAAATATAAGATTAGAAAGAGTAAGATACATACATTGTATATATTACAAATTCAATGGTAAAATTTTGATCGAAATTGAGTGAAAAATAAGGAAGTTATGACATTTCAAATTTTTGCTAATTTTTCGGCAAACAGTTCTTGAACAGTCAATATGCAAATGGCAAAGTGAGCATGTCATTCCCTCACAACTTGCCATATAGTTTGTACATAAACTTTTGAAATTTCCAGTTTTTCATTCAAATGCAATTATGCCCGAGGCTCAAATCCTGGTATGTACAGTGTATCTAACTGATCACTATTCTGAAGTTATTAAACCAGGAATAACATCATGTTTCAGACTTCAATGACAGAAATATTGAATTTTTGTCGTTTTTTTTTTTTTTTTTTTTTTTTAGTATGTTAGTCATATACAGTCAAACCTGTCTATAGCGGCCACCCAAGGGAGACGGAAAAAGTGGCCGTTATAGACAGGTGGCCGCTATAGACAGGTAGTCCAACTTTGAGTGCATTGCTTACATGTACATGTATCATCGTTGTATCCTTACATGTACATATACAGTGTATGTGTGTACGTATGCATAACCGTGTGTTTCATGCATTTAATCATGCCGGTGTATATGAAATTGTTGCACAGTAGCATGTTTATTGTCGTGAAGAATCGTGCATTATTATGACTGAATGAGGGATGAATGCAGCGGTGGCGATCACTGAACGTTGCTCGCACGGCTACCAAACAGAAAAATACGCTGAATTATCGGCTTGGCTACGGCTCCATTGGGTTTTTGGCCGCTATAGACAGGTTAATATCTCCCGCGGGAAACAAAATTTGTGGCCGCTGGCCGCGTTAGAGAGGTGGCCGCTATACACAGGGTCTATAACAGGGCTTTTCTCTCGGAGGGATTTTGCCGTGGCCGCTATAGACAGGTGGCCGCTATAGACAGGTGGCCGCTAAGGCAGGTTTGACTGTATATGATATTCATAGTGTTCCTTCATAAATTCTTCTTATTTTCATAAACATTCATGGTATGTAAATTATACTAGAAAATGATAAAAATAAAGATGAATAGGAAAATGTAGAACAATATAGATTTTCATTAAAAACAAAAACTTCTTTTTTTTTTTTGTTGAAGATGACTTACACTCGTATGACATCTGACCAAAATGGTTCTTCTTGAAAATTGTCACATACAATGTAAAATGTTCCACTACGATGAAAATATGTAAAATTTGTGACATTTCTCCATTAATGAATGTCACATTGTCCCAAAATACATCTTGTGTAGGCCTATAAGACAGATCAATTTAAGGAAAATACAACATTACTGTCACGTAACCAAGATGAATCTTGGTTGAAGTCTTCATACATGTATGAATAAATGATGTCATTTTAATATGTACACATTCTGAGATACATGCATTGACCTCAGACATTTGTCTAATTTCATTTCATTCCCTATTGCGGTTTTTCCCAGCCACTTACAATTGTATACAATATATTCAGAAGTATTATTTATATTTGGGTTAAAGGGGAAATCCAGTCTGAATATATGTTAATCTGATAAAAAAGAGTAAAATCTTAGGAGTTCAATGGTAACAATTTGAGTGAAATCGGATGAAAAATAAGGAAGTTATGACATTTTGAAGTTTTGCAAATTTCAGCAAAACAGTTCTTGTACAGTGGATATGAATACGATGCAAATGGATGAGCTAACATGTCATAACCTCACAATTTTCCATTGATTGTGTAAAAAAAAAATGATGAAAATTCAATGTTTCTGTCATTGAAGTTTGAAACTTGATGTTATTCTTGGTTGAATAACTTCAGAAAAGTGATCAGTTGAGGATTTGAGCCTCCGGTATAATTGCGTTTGAAATTGAATGAAAAACTGGAAATTTCCAAATTTTATGTACAAACTATGTATGGCAAGTTGTGAGGGGATGACATGCTCGCTTTGTCATTTGCATAATACTCATATTGACTGTTCAAGAACTGTTTCCTTAAAAAAATTTAGCGAAACTTCGAAATGCCATAACTTCCTTATTTTTCATCCAATTGCGATCAAAATTATACTGTTGAACTCGTAATTCATTTTACTCTTTCTAATCAGACTAACTTATATTAAGACTGGATTTCTCCCTTTAATTCTCTGTCTAGAGCACAATGAAATAATCTAGGGGAAATTCACAATACGTATACAGTACATGGAATTTCCAAATTTTGTTCCATGGCGGTACATATTCACAAACTTTTCCTACAATGTATGAAACATTCCATCAATCTTGTCATTGGTTGCTCTACATGAATTAGTTGAAGTTATGTGATATTGATTTAACTTTGAAATTGCCCCTTAATAATACTGGTTTACTTTGGTTTGATGGTAACATACATAATAATTCTTTGCTCCCATCATTCTTTTATTTAAGCAAGAGAACTGCAAAGAATAATGCCATGCATGGATGTAGGCATAATTCATAAACTTTTCCTATGAAACATTTAATGCAATTTCTTGTCATTTTTTGCTGGACATGATTACAGTTAGTTTTATGTCGTTGATTTAAACTTTAAAATTGTCCTGTAATATTGCTAGTTCATTTGGGCTTGATGGAAACACGCTCTTTTCTCCAAGCATTCTTTTATTTTTATAGAACTGATGAAGAATTTTGCCGTGCATTTTTAAATCTGTAATTTACCACTCCAACCTGGGACATGATGTACTTGTAGGAACAGTTGTTATCATACTCATATCAGAAAGCCATGTGAGTAAATAAAAGAAATAGGATCTATTTTGCAGCCTTTTAAATGCCAATCATATCTACAGTAGATAAGAATCTCTTTTTGTGCATCGGGTATGTTTTCCATCTAGGACATTTGGCACATTGTAAAGAACAGCGTGAATAGATTACTTTCAACTAAATGCATCCCAATTTGGCTCTTGAAGCATATATTGTGGCATTACCGTACCTTATTTAAACCCATCATTCCAGCATGCGTACATGTATAAATGTCACCCAAGAATTTGTGAAACCTTCATGCCAGCTTGCAAAATGTAAATGTCACTCAAGAATTTGTGAAACTTTCATGCATTTTCTTACAGTACCGGCATGTAAAATGAAAGACGATGCAGACAGGTATATTATACTTATGAAGAAAGAGAGCTAGTTGAGAGACTGAGGTAGAGAAAGAGAAAGAGAGAGTATAATATACTTTTAATAGGTACAGCAAAGAGCAGTGTAAAAATAAGACTGTAATTCCTCTTATTTGTACCTTCTCGACTGTCTTTGATACCAAAGCCCCTGCGTGTATAAATACATGTACTGAGTATGGATACACAGCTTTTGATGCAATGCTCAGGCAGTGACTGTGTCCCTGAACACAGTTCTCCTCTTTCTTATCCCATAAAAGAGATCCACTGGTAGCTCTCTTCACTTCAGTTGTTCAGTACAATAGGCATCTCCTTCTTCAGTGGACAGGGGGCAAACGCTCCCCCTTCTTTCCATACACTCCATCTCATAGTAAAGACACTAAACACACACAGAATGCAAGGAGCTGAGGACTGGTATTGTTCTCTCTGTCCAGAAGACTGGATAGCTGTCTTAAGGTCTGTCATGACGCACTTGTTGATTGGGCAGCGAAGGGACGGGCCCCCTCGACTGACCACGATTAGCACCAACAGCGGTTCCCTGGATACCATACAATGTACCTTACAAAGCCCGCTAGGCCAGATTACATAGCCTAAATTATATGCTGAGGCGTGGAAGTAGATTTAGTCGGGCTTGTTGTGACAATAAGCATGACAGTTAACTCCTTCTTTTTTTTTTTAAATACCATTCATGTATTTGATCTATGTACATATGATGTATTTTTGCATAATTGATATTTCCATCATGTTTAATCATGCTCTCTTCCAGTGGTGAATGTGCATGCATTCACATTGAAGTGCCTATTTGTATCCTTAAACAACTTTAAAAGATCCAGAAATCATTTTTTTTTTCAAAGTTTTCTTTTTTTTTCTGATAATGTTCAGACACTTACACTGCCCTGTACTGTATTAATCCTGCAACTGCCAACCCCCAGTACTGTCAAACACTGCAAAGATGTACATGAAGTGAAATGGAATTTTGATTGGGTTTTCTCCTGATGTACTTTCCTAAATAAAACAATTCTTTATGCTGAAAGTTCAATACATCTACTGTACACCTCCCAAGTACACACAAAAACATGTTGGTTGATTCTTTATAGAACTTGATGATTATGAAACATGCAATGACAAATTCTCTTGCACTTAAGATGGCAATACAAAAAGTTGTAGGTACAAAGATGAACAAGAAGACAACATGGAAAGACACCATTACAAACCAGTGGTGTACATTCCTGATTGTATTTGTCACTTTGCATTTTGGTGAATTCCACAAAAATTCATTTTTCATGAAAATTACACATTCCATCAACTTGATACTGACATACACAATGTACGTTAAGGGTAACAATTATTCCCCCTGCTTTCTGAAAACAGTTAGTCAACTGCTCTTTCATTATGCTAGAAAAGTGAATTTTTGTGTAATTTTCTTTATATTTTCTTTATATTGTTGTCCACACATACAACGTGTACGTCATAACCTCTTGTAGTCTCCTCATAATCCAGCAGTTCCAACACCAAAACTTTGCAAGTTCATAACTTTTGCATCGATTATCTGATTTTCCTCAAATTTCACTGATGTGTTCTACTAATATTGCTGCTTTCACTCAATCCACATTGCTCTTTGGGTTTGGGTTCCCTTTAAAGTAAAAATGTTTGGCTAGACTTCATGCAACAAGAAAAGTGACAAGTCTCGCAATCTGCTTGTTACAGCTTGTTACATTGATATTTGTGAGGGGGCTTTGATGTATGTTTTGTCAGTAGATGTTGATAATAACTAAGATGGTGATCAACAAACCTCTGTTGGATGGATCTCTGTATGCCCCAACAGGGTTGCAATGCCATTCATCCTTTGGAGGTGTTTATTTTACTGCTGCACTAGCCAATTTAAAAAGGCTTACAGTGTAGCTCATATAATAGCAGAATACTAGTTACTTGAAGAACAATTAAGTCAGCATTAGTGATTAGCCCTGCAGCTGTTTTGCAATCATGCATTGGCAGTCAACTAGACAGTTCTGATGATTATTAGAATTGGTGGCAAGGCAATCAATATGTTAATGAACCGTTAATCTGACACTATTGTCCTTTCATTTAAATGCATTGTTTTTGTATTTCCAGCATTTTTGTACAGGTCTATGATGCACATGCATCTATGAATGGGACATGGCGTGAGGACAAGAAAACTTGCTAGCAATCATGAAAACATCTTCATGCAGTTACACTGTGACCATCAGAGGTTCTCTACTCCTGTCCTGAACCGTTTCCGCTTCATCATGTAGTTCTCAAGTTATGAATTTGTGGATTTCTTTTGGACTTCATGAAGAAAAGCAAAAGTGCATGAATTGTAGACTGAAAGGGAAAGGCCAAAGAGTATAATTGGGGTCAATCCTTGACCGGAGGACCTATCATTGATCAAGATGGAGGAAGAAGAGAAGGAAGGTCAGAACCAGGCAGAGATGGAGGACGATGATGATGAGGAGGCTCAAAGGCAAGCACAGCTTGCTGAGCAGTACCGGAGGATGCTCCTGGAGCTTGAGAGCGATGAGGAGGCGATGAATGAAGGGGAGGAAGGAGCAAAACCCTTGGAGGAAGATGTGGAAAAGAAACCCCCAAAGGATGGAGGGGCCATGGGGGACAAGCGACCCCTCCTCAGCGAATCCCTGAACAGTTCTCTGGGCGTCATCCCAGACAGGAAACAGAGTCCTCCACCAATTCGGGTGGAGAACTTCGACAAAACGGAGGTGAAAATCACGGTTGAGTCATCTCTTCCCGCAGACAGTGCACCAAAGGTGGACAGACAAACAACTCCACCCGGTGGAAGAACCTCTCCCACCGGAAGAAGCTCACCTTTCAGGAACAACAGGGTGGAGCCAATGGTAGTTGTGGAGGAGCCTGAAAAGCAAGCATTTACCAAGGACTCAGAGGTCTCCAAAAATAACAATAGCCAAGGCGTGATGCTCAAAGACGTAATGCAGGCTTTCAAGGCACGTGATGGAGCAAACCATGGAAAAGTGTCGACACCAGACAGTGGTGTTGACTCTCTAGGCTCGGAGAAGAGACCATCTGTGAAAACATTAAATGATGTGGAGAAAGTGGGGCCTAGGGAAGACTCAGAAACAAAGATGAGGAACAATAAAGTTTTTATGAGGACATTCAAACAGAGATCATCCCAAGAGAACTTTGCTCTGTATGGTCTCCTCACCCCAGCCTTGTGCCTGGTGCCCAGAGTGGATGGAGTAAGTACAAACAAAATATTAAATAATTTTATAAAGCTGTTAAATGTAAATTTTCAAGATATCAATGTCAACTTTCATGACATTATGAGTGTTGCCACAAGACAAAATGGGAAGATTATATCATTAAATTGCCTTGTGATGGTACCACAGCTTAATACAACTTTAAGGAAAGATAATTGATAAATTAATGAATTGAGCATGTGATTGAAAACATGCTTTATATGTAATTGTAGTTTCAATCTTTGCATAGAGATTGTTGCTCTATAAATTCAAGCAGGGGCGGATCCAGGAATTCCGTGAAGGGGAGGCGCCTTTACAAAATTAAAGGGGTGCGCATGAGCCCCCCCCCCCATATTTTCCTTTTTATTTCTTTTGTATAAACAAAAAATTAAGAGGGGGCGCGCGCCTGGTGAGCCCCCCTCTCGATCCGCCACTGTCAATTGTGAAATCTTGATGAATACAATGCATACGATACAAGTTTATGTTCTCTTTCTGTCATACATAGCATAAATGCCAGCTTTGTACTCAATGTATGCAATTAACTAAAAATTTGTGCAGCATTGTAGATAATAAGGTTTATGGAACTTCAGTCATCTTTAGACAAATCATACACAAGTTTACATTGTGGTACTGTCAACTTTTAGTCCTTAGATTTGAAAACCATGTTCCTTTGAGAGTACTCTGTGGTTGTGATTTTGTACATGTAGGTACTGTACATTTAATTGATGGTTTTATTAGGAAAAGAAGTCTTGCATCTGGACTTTATCTGACCATGTACATTGTTTTTTCTCCATTTTTATAACCATCACACATGTAAGAGCATTACATTGTATTCATAAACCTAATGTGTGAAAAATACATAATGTGCAGTGTTTAAAATATCAGAATAACACATTTAGTAGATCATCAATGGATATTCAGTGACTTTTGGTCTTTGTGTGGAATATAGTGTCATTCTCTGTTGCCAAAAACATTTCATGTAACATCACTACTGTAGGCTAACATAATAATGTGTACTGTATATTCTCTGTTCTGAAAAAAACAATGAACAAGACCCTGTACATATTTTTCAAGGGATCATTGCATCAAAAAAGCACTCAAATGACAAAATGGTACTCCATAATACAAAATTGTAGGTGTTAGTGATAGGATGGTATAGAGTAACCTGGCTGGATGTCAGAGATTTAACAATCGCCTGGCTGGATGTCAGAGAGTTAACAATCACCTGTGCATTTCTCCCTGTAGACGGATGCCTTAACCCAGACGTTCACTGAGCTGAAGGGTGAGGATCGTGAGCTGAAGCTGGCTGCAGCTCACATCGATGATGCCATTAGTGGCCGTGGAAAGTATGGCAAAGCAAGGGCATTCTTCAAGCCAAAATTTGGGCGATGGTGAGTCCCTCATAATGTCAGTACACCTGTAAATTAACCCGTTGAGGACGGACTGATTTTGCTACAACATGCATTTCCCATAGACACCTGCCCGAGTATACTCGGGACTCGTCCTCAACGGGTTAAAGACCACCTGTGCACAATGTAGTCTGTATATGTACAGTATGCAATGTACAGTTGTAAATACTGTGTTTGTTACACTGTAGTTGATTGCATGGAAAGCCATTTACAATTGTATGATGCTGTTCCTAGCTGATTTTTTTTTTAAATTATTTTATCAGTTGTCACCCTGTGTACAATTTTGTAAGATTGTAACTGCTGATCTACATATTTAACAAACATGTCAGAAAAGAAGAACCAGTTGGATTCGAACCTGTTATCTACTGCTTTCCTGGCAGAGACACTACCACCAGGGATGCCCATAGTGGCATGATGAACTTGGAACAAATACCCAGGCTCAAAAATTTTGATATTACATATTAGATACAGTTGCATATAGTCCAAGGCGAACAAGGCTTATCGAATAAGAAAAAAAAAAAAGAAAAAAAAACACATCTTCACCCCTCTACATTAATAATCCCTTTCTTTTGTTGTATATTTATGCTGTTGGATATTTAATGTATAAAGAGGCCACCTGCCAAGGGAGCTCAGTTAAACAGTCTCCCCTACATGGTCAAATGTACATGTAGACAAGTTCAATTTTTATTGGAATACTTTATATCTACTAACACTGGATATTGGACTCTGAAATTCTTATAGATACAATGTATCTGCTGCTGTTCATATTTTTTTTTCAAAATGCTTAACACATAATTTTCTCAGTATGTTTATAGCTGATGTTTCAACAAAGTATGTTAAAGTGTACAATGTATTATTTATAAGTTTGCAAAGTTAAAGAAGAGTGCAATAGTCACAATTACATATCAGCTGTCAGATGGGATTGAAAATATTCATCCAATTAATAGCTCAGATATATATATGCCAAAGTGAAATTTTCAGCATCTGCTGTGTAAAGACAAATGAAAAACATTGAATGTACTCAATGTTAACTTCATCTTTCATCCCATAAAGTTTTGCATGATCTGGGCCCCATTTCATAAAAATGACAAGTTACGAAAGTTGTTATCAAGCGACTGAAATCCTTGCATCTGATTGGCTGAGAGCAAATTTGTCATAGAAATGTGGCAGTTGTCACTGATAACAAGTTTTATGAAATAGGAGCCAGGTTGATTGGAATTCATGTTCATTGGTGATTGATCTGTGTCTTGTAGGTGCTTCAAGATGATTAACAACAAATATTTCAAGGGTCTCGTCCTTCTCATGGCAACTCTTCATCTTGTTCTGACTTTCTTTGAACCTCCCTCCAAGCAACTTGAACAGTAAGTATACGAGAGTCTAAGAAATTGCCTCATTTTTTGTCAGTACTGGTTTTTTTTTCCTTGCAGAGGTGGGGAGGTGGCAGAAGGGAACCTTCACCTTTCTTTGAGAGAATACAATACAAAATGATAGCCTGGGAATGGTGTCCATGATTTTGACAGTTTTGCAAGCGCTCGTCTGAACCCCTCTGGACAGATGAAAGCAGAAGGAAAGAAATAATTGTGTTACATGCAATCTTGCTATTGGCTGTGGCCATAGACTTACATTTACCTTTTCATGATCCCTTTATTTTTATCTTATGTACTTGATGGAATTGGACCTGAATATCACAGACTAGAAATGAATGAGTGAAGTTTTGAATATCAGTGAGTAGTGGGTAGAACACTTTGGTTGAAGTTCTTTTCCATGGCCATTTCTCACTGGTATCATCATATGTCGCTTAGAGAGGAAAATATCCCCCCCCCCCCCCAACAAAAAAAAATAAAAATAAAAAATAGAAAAGAAGAAGAAGAAGAAAAAAAGGAGTGCTGTCAAAGACAGGTGTATTTTGACAGAACTAACAGTGGCTTGCATTTGTGTGTGTATTTCACAGCCTTTTGCATTTTGAAGCGAAATTGATGTAACCCAGAAGAATGTGCCTCAAAGGAGATTTTTCTTCTTTTTTTTTTCATTCATTGCACATATTGTTTAATGTGAGGGGCTTTCATCAAGGCCAATCATTTAACTGTGTGGGGGCAACAAACCGTGCTTGCCCATTGAGGCGGAAGAGGGATCTTGTCATGGGGTGGAGATCTTACACAATACCATATAGCAGGCCTCTACAGACCATATCCCCAGGAGGCTTTGAGGTTGCTAGGTCACAGCCATGTGTACTCAAGTTTAGTGCTATGGTATCGTCAAAACAAAAATAGTGAATTAAATGTCTACAATGTACATACACAGTGTCAAACATTCATCAAAGTGCATATTTTTTATGAAGTTTGACCCTTTCAGCCGAAGCTGTTGATCACCGAATCAACCTTCTTTTTTTTTCTTTATCTTTTTTTCTTTTTTTTTTCAAATGATTGTGAAAACAATCCAACAAAAATAGAATGAATCCTTGGTCTTCTTGTGTTGCACCAATGTCTGGGATATACAATTGTACTTGTATACAAACTATGAGTTTTAAAGAGGTCATAATGATGCTTGTAGGGTATTGTTTAGCTGCAATTGGTATTAAGTATTCATGACTTTATGTACACAAAGAGATGTATTTGACATCATTGTGGAAGGATATGGTGCGTGAATTTTGCATGTTCTGAAACTGCATTTTGTGACGTAGACACAAAGTGTGTTTTTTAAGATGCAGAAGAGAGTTGAATTGTTAATTGAAGAACACTCGGCAGAGTTTCCCTCTGTTATTTAAAAAGCCAAGGAAATATGAACCCCCACTGCACTTAGCAACGAAACATTTCATCAAACACAGTAATGTCACCTGTTGATTTACATGGTTGATTTAGATGGGATGGGATGGGGATAACAGAGTACAGTGTAGCTCCAGCCCTCTGATATGAACAATAAGTTTCTCATTAGAAGCTATGACCCATTGGCAGAGGTTGTACAGTGTACCATAATTGGACTTGATTTGGACTCTGAGGATCAGCCACAAATGTCAGTTTTAATCAGAACACCTTTTAAGCATATCACATGGCATTGGAAATGGTATTTCTGAATGAAAAATGAAATGTCTTGATCCAGAGGAAAAAAGTGTCCAGACGTGAGTTTTAACATTTTGTGTAATTACTTGTGAAGATTCCATTAGACTAAGTTTCTGTGTTATCTTTATTCTTCTTCATAATTTCCTCATTTTCCTTCTTCATTCTCTTCACTCATTCTTTGCTTCAGATCTTTTTCATTCTCAGTCTTCTTATAAATTGTATTTTTTTTTCATATTGCTAATATTCAAGGAAAATGTCAAAATACATACAGTGAATAAACACAGTTGTTTATTCATTTTTATTGCATATTCAGTATTTTGTTCAGCATTTATTTAACAATAATGTACTGTAAAAGTGGAAATTTTCGCGTGACCAGAAACCAGCACGAATATAAAAACACATGAATATTTTTTGCTTGCCGTATGTTTCACTAATAAATATCTTCATTCCGCAGAATTAAAAATAAGTGAAATTCATCTCACCCAGCTGAGTACAAAAAAATGACTCGCGTGAAAATAACCACTTTTACAGTATTCAAAAACTTCATGCAATTAATGCACGCCAAAGTGTTATATATGACTGCCTAGCTCAAAACCCTCAAAAAGTTGCAGATAAGAATTCTCTGTAATTGACCAAAATATGACCTACTCAGATTTTTTAAAATTTGCCTTACCTGAGAGAGTAATCTTTGCTTTACCTACTGTTAAAATCTGGTGACTGAAAACAAAACCACATTGTGATATTAGCAGTTTTTCTGTACCATATTTTTCAGGCAGGTACTGCTTTCACTTGGAAATAGAATATATTTTCATTGATACTTTTGCATGTCAAGCCTTAGTGACCCATTTCTTAAATCCTCTTTTCTCTGAAATTACACCTTGTAACTCTCTTATTTCATTCACTTTTTGAATGAGTTAGGATGGTCCAATTTTAACAAGTTATAGATATTGTTTTAAAGCTTAGAGCTTACTCCTTAAAAGTATATGTATAAAAGTGGAAATTCATCTTGGCCTACTTTTTGTAGGTGTTGAGCTGGGTGGTCACATTATATATATACAGTATGAAGCCATCACAATAAAGCTGAGATATTTTGAAAAAGAGAAGGAGAAAAAAAGAAAGAGTGATAGTGTCCAAATTCCAGCTCATAGGTTTTTTTCAAGTCATCTTCTTGACAGCCAAGACATGTATTTACATCAGTCTATCGCTGTTCAAGGAGATTCGAGTCTTGTTGCCAGGTTACCGCCGGCAACCAGGGCAACTTGTTTAGGGCAGAGTGGATCTGTGTTTGTTTTCTGTGGTCTCTTTACCCCTCAAGAGCTCAGTTTCTGTGTGTCAACAACAGGTGCATTCTCCAATTGGCATGCAATTCACTTAGAGCATTTGATACTTTGATCAGACAGCTTTGACACATGTATATAATTGTGTGTGTGTGTCAAAGGGGGATAAAAATATTTCAACCATCTTGTAGAGTGTTTTGGAGAATACAAATTTAACTTAAATGCTTAGACTTTGGATTATTGTAATACAGAGCCTACAAATTTCTATGTATGTGGATTTAAGGTCTCGGGGAAGTGTCAGAAATGACTTGATAAATTTTAGGCATACTTTTCTGCACTACTGAAATTCAGTAAGTCAGTTAAAATCTAAAATCTATGATTGTATTCAGAATACAATAATGGATTTTAGATAACCTACTTAGTTTTTCTGTCTTTGTTTTATGTACTATTAAACTGGACTCTAGACTTGGATTGAATCACACAGAATGAAGTGCACTCATGAATATAATCATGCACAATTAAAAAGAAGACTATGTGTACTCAAACAATTTATCTATAGAGAAATTTTCTTTGCTGTACGTGACATGTCACATTTCCAATATTTTGTGGTATTTCGTTTTATGGTATTTTTTGTTAAGTATTAACTTTCTGTTGTATACTCACCAAACTAAATGAGCCAAAGAGAGATAAGACTGGAAAATGTACAACAATTTATGTTTTCACTCTTGTAAAACGTGTTCAGAAAAAAACTACAAAAAACAAAAATTGTGCTGGGGCTTTTTATACCCATTATTTTGGTATCGAAACTCTGGAATGAAATAGCACCAAGTAATAATTTTGTCATAAGATTTTGATAGATCATTGTGCAGTGGGCTGTGTACACATTGTTTTCATTGTACTGTGAATGGGGTAATCCCAACTGTCATGTCACAACTATGTACAAATGTTTGTTCTTTGATGTTGAAATGCAGAATCAATACTCATCTTGATCAAATACTTGGGGAAGTGTCATAAATGTTTTCATTTCTTTACTTTGAGATTTTTTTTTTTTTTTTGGGGGGGGGGGGGGGGGGGGGCTTTTTGAGCAGACTGATGCTGAATGGATTTTCCCTTGATTATCTTCAATCATCATGTAGTGACTGTGCAAATAGTTTTGACACGATGTTCCGGTTAATTGAGCACCAAGTGTGGTACTGTAAATTGACATTTTGCAGTATATGACTTGTGTCTGTCTCTATGTAATTACTTGTGATAGTCTTGTCTTGAAACATTGAATGGTTTGCTATTTGCCTCTCCATATATAACGATTAAAAAAAAAAAAAGAGAATGACTTGACTTTTCAACCCCTGTTGATGGGAGCGCCTGCAGATCATGTTTGGAAACAACAACAAAACCCAAAACATACAGTGTGCATGGAAACAGTAGCATATTTGTAGGAAAATGTTTTTTAAGAGACATGCTTAGATAGAAATTGATAGATGGAATATTACGTTTGTAGGAGGAAAGGTCATAGATGCACATGATGTACATATATGCAAATATAGAGAGATAGCTTTTAATATCAAAAATAACCTGCAGTATCGGTGTTGCAGAAATCAGGTGTATAAAGGCATTTTAGAAAGTAAGGTAGGCTCCTACTGTGCATCCAAATCATCCATGCTGTACTATAGGTAGAACGACCAGCTTACAATTTGCTTTGTTGGCTATCACATCAAATAAATTCTTGTCTGTGTTATATTGTTGAATAGATACTGCAGTACATTTGTACACACACATATACATACGTACCAATACGAGTATAACATGTTTGTCATGATGGCTACGCATCCAACCGGTCTACAATGATGACCTGACTATAATGACTGAACTTGTGTTTCCCTTGAGCAGTCGTTCTAGAAAAGGTTTGACTGTTTTTGTCATGGTGTTCAAGACGAGCCAGAGTAATGCAACACTGCACACTGGCACTGGTACGATGGTCCCTGACCAGTAAAAATCACTATTGGACCTGTAACTTTTCCAGGAATGGACCAGTGAAGAATAAAAAAACTGGGTACATACTGGTCCAACAAACAGGTCGAAGCAGTAAAAAAAAAAAAAAAAAAAAAGTTTATAGTGTGCATCCCTGTGTAATGCAACTCATATATTGGAAGTATGTTCATTAGATGTCTGTTTTACAGGTGCAGTTTCTAATTGGATAGTGTTTGTTCTTATTCTTGACCACACAGACAAGCGTCTCCCACCATCTACATAGTCCTGGCCCTGACTCCTCTTTGCCTTATTGTCTATGCCATTGACGTTGGTGTGCACATGGGGTTCCTGTCCTGGCGAGTGTTTTGGTCACTGGACGAGAATAGGTGGTTGAGGTAAGTGGACATCATACTGTATGTGAGAGATGCTGTAGCATCATGTGTTTGGAGCTCATGGACATTTCAATGTATGTCATGAGATAGCAAAAACTCAATAATCATATTCATACTCTGCCTGCTTTTGCAACAAGTGCCCTAAAGCGCTTAGATGTATATGGTACAAATTTGTAAGATGCATCCTGACTTTTGGAGTCAGCACCAAAATCTTGTATATGGCTGCACACAAGATAAGTACTGTGGTATGCCAAATGTGTGTTCGCCTAATATTACCCTCTCCTTTTCTACTCTCATTGTCAAAAAGTAGTTACTTTCATTGCTAGGAGAGAGAAAAACAAGATAGAATTGTAATAAATAAATTATATGAGATTCTTTGTTATGTTTGGTGAAGTATGTCAACCTGCTCAATTGCATTTGCAGATGAAACAAAAACCCAGCTTAGGTGCATCAAAATAGTTTTAAAATGTGTGTTAGGGATAGAAACAACCAATGTCAAAGTTTTAATCAGTATTATTAATATCAAACATTGTTGAAGATAGAAAATGTAAACAATAGCTACCCGTATGCTAGACTAAACCATCTACTGTTATGTTTTATTAAGGAGAAATAGTGATATTTCCTTATATTATTTTGCTTCATTGCAAAAATTTTTACAGGGTAGGATTTTTGTGATACAACTGACCTATGCATCAAATGTAATATCTCGAACATTTTTTAAATCACTGCGCCTAATATTAAACAGCACCTTTAATGTGACGGTTTCATTGTCCTGGCATGTTAGGGTAAGGAGGGTGTTTGATACTCTGTATACGAAAGAGGAAGAATCATACTGGTATATCTGTGATTTTTACATTCTTTTTCTTTGTTCTTTTATTAAATTTTCTTATCTTTCTCTTGTACTTCACCAGGAGTGAATTTGTTTTCACCTGCATGTACTGTGTGGACTATTTCATGCTGGTGTTAGAAGTGATCATAGGCAAGGTAAGAGAGTACTACTCCATGGAGCTCCAGTCAAGAATATTTCTGCTTTAGTTATCAGAGTTTTGTATGAAGGTTTTTGTCCCTCTAGATTTTAGTGTAAGGAATTTATGACATTTTGTGCCATGTGGACAGAAATATACATTACAGATAAAGGCTGACCTAATATTCCTTTGTACTTATGTGTTTGTGTACACTATGAAACTCTGAATACATGTATGTACATATGTACCTTCATTATCTTTTTTATGTTATGTGGATGTGATATTTATTCAATATTTATGCATTTAAATTATTTAGTACAGTGCAGCAAAAAAGCATTGATGAGCTTTGCAGTGCAGTATAACATCATAGTTTCTGTGCTCAACAAATAATTTTTATTATCATAAGTGTTTTTGTTATCTTTTATTTATACAAGAATGATTCTGAGGGGAAAATACCAGATTGACCATATATTGTAGATTGTATGGTACTTTATTTGAATCCAGGTCTCTGAATTCCATTTTTCCATTTGTTTCTTTGTGTTTTATCTATTTTCAATCTATTCCTCTAATGTATGACCTAAGATTTGTGTGTTGTGTTTGATGCAGATGTATACAATTGTGTTTCTTCCCACATCGGCTGTGTCAGTGTTCTATTTACGTCAAACTGCCTTTGTAAGGTTTGCTTAGCATCACTTAGCAGGTGTCAAAGGTCTTCTCAGATAGCGAATGGTCACTGTAGAGTTGCCATAAATTGAGTATTTGCATACTGGTATTTGGTATGTTAATGACAAGTTGGAACATAGTAGATTAATTCCCCTGCCTGCAAGAGGAAAAGTCTTTAGTGGTACTGCTCACTTCAAATTTTGTATGTCAACAAAATCCAGAACTAGAGACCCTGTTACCGTATTTCTTCTGGTTGGTTTATGGAGTTAATGTTGAATCATTCTATCAATTTGGTAATCAACTTATCAGAACTGTGTTGTTGTTGTTTTTTTATTTCAATTTTGAAATCGAGCTTATCCCATTGTTCAGCCAGCAGACCACTGTTTGTAGTTTGTCCATTTTGAGTCTTTCTTTTTTCCACCAGCGTTTGGCTCAGCCCTTTCGATGTTTGCGGGCATTCATCATTCTGTGCAAGCTGAACAATGTGCAACACATCTGGGATGTGGTTATGTCTAGTGTCGTGAAGTTTGTTGAGGTAAGTTGTCCTTCGATATCAAGTGTGAATCTTCCTGATTCTTGTTATCATTCGGTGACAGTGGTTGTAATGGTACAGTAACTTTGTTCTTGTTTCCCCGTAGCAAGAAATGATTTTTATGATGCAAAGACAAGCTCACAGACATGCAAACACATGCACATACACAAATATACTGCTGGTGGAAAGGTCATCTAAAAAAATGACTTTTTTTTTTCCGTCTCTACAACTGAATATTATGTTTTTGTTTTCTGTTAGAGAAATTTCACAGATTATTGAAAATAGAATTCTGAAATGTGATAAAGTCTAAACATCTCAACAACAAGAGCAGAACAATGTGTGACAGGAAACTTAATTTAGCATTTAGCTGGCTGTGCAGAAATCAGTTTCCATGTGGCAGAGTGCTGTTGTGTAACATAAATATTTATTGATGTCATTTCACAGTAGACAATATATTTATACATCCCTCTGGCATACGAGAAACATAGTGCAGAGAATCACAAGGCCAGTGATGCCATCTCCCATGGTGCACTTGATGGCTCCTGCCCACAGGGCATGAAGGAAAAGCACTCAATGTGATGAATTAACCCGCTGTCTAAAAAAGAAGTGTCATTCATTTGACCACATTCATAAGCATCAGATCAATTACAAAGAATAATAGGTGTTCGCTTCCCGTTGGTCCCAAGTGTATTGTTTGCAAGTGGATCAGGTTGAGGCAAGTTCAGAGCCTCCCACAGTCTAATTTGGAATGGAATATTACAAAAGAATTTACTGGCTTTGAAATGACTGTTCAGAATATGCTAATTTCCAGTAATTTTGACAATGAGCTGAAAGTCGTTGACGTCAACCAAATGATATCCTTTGTAATCATTGTCATGAAGCTTGTTATTATCATCGTTTCTATCTTTTTCAATTATGGTATTATTATCTTCATAATACACCTGTCAAGTGTTCCTTTTTTAGTCAGAACAATCCCATTTTTTTCCCTCAAGGATAGAAGCATCTTGCAACCTTGCATTCCTTTTAATTTCCAACTCCTAGTGATGCATGGGACATGGCTGAAAAATCATATTTTTGCTTATTTTGTTCCAGTCATTCCTGGTTCCCATACTTTAGCATGTATGTCATTATGATGATGGTGATGTTTATAATGATGATCTTGATGAAGATTATTGATGTTTTTTTTTATGGCATAATTATTATCACTATTATTACTCAGTTTTTATTATATACTGTATATGCCATACATTCTGTTGGTTTTTATTTTCATGAATTTCATGAGTTGTGTGCTACCTGGTATTTGCAAATCTAAAAACACATGAAAATATGAACTCTGATTTTAACATGCATACATGTCTCTGTCCCGTGCTGTGCTCCATTATTGTGAATCTAACCACTCACTAAAATATCGAGAAGCCCGATTTGTGAAAATTTGAATCGCCAAATATGTGGCATATACACCATCTCATCATTGTAACAGGAATTTTTGTGTCTGCGCAGAAGAGAGTGTTAGGATGTGTATTGTGTTCTTTGCTCTCTTTTTGTGCAGGTTTTTGTTGGCATTGTCTTCTTCATCATTGTGTTTTCTGCTGTTGGAGTCCACCTGTATGATAATACTTACCACAATATTACAAGCAGCGATGACAGTTCGGGTTGTGATGCAAATGAAACAAATGTATATATAGGGTAAGTAAACCATACAGCAGTATTTTTTTTTTTCCATTGCTTGATGAAAAGTATAAGTTTAGATGAGAGCTCTTCTAGCTTTATTTCTGTCATGTGTTTTAAGAAGTAAGTCATGAAAAATTGATATATACTCTTGATACTGACATCCTCCAAAGAAATAGCAAGAGAATGGTTTGTGTATAGAATGTGACTGCCACATACAAACAATCACTTATACAACAAGTGCATGCTCCTGTAGACAGGGCTGCGCACTAACCCATTTTTTCTATTGGTCCAACCTGTCTGTCAGACCAGTAGGTGCCCAGTTTTTCCATGTTTTACTGGTCTATTCCTGAAAAAGTTACAGGTCCGACAGTGATTTTTTTTTTTTCAAACTGGTCATGGACCATTGGGCCAGTGCCAAAGTGCAGTGTTGCTTCAGATGTATTTTGTATATAGATATCACAAAATTTTTCTCTTCCATTCCATTCTCTTTTCAGTGTACTACATTCACAGATGTCACTACCTATAGTGAGAAATATTCTTTAATGAAGGGTTTTTTTTATATTATGTTGATATATTTCGACCTTCAGAATACAGTCTTACTGTTTGAAGTTGAAAATATGATATTTTGTGAAGTTTGTCAGAAAATTTTTAATATGGTCAAGTGTTAAATACATCCATGATGTGGTCTCATTGTATGGAATTTTTTTCATGCATGAGCTTTTGATTATGGATTCTCATGAAATATGTCCCTAATGTTCTTGTCTCCTATCTCAGGGCATTTGATCATGTTGGCATTTCATTTCTAAGGCTCTTCGTGCTACTCTCTACCGAAAATTATCCGGTAAGTTTCAAGAATAAATGATATGATAGAGATCATGATATTCATGATGATAATAGTGGTGCTGAAAGCAATAATGGTTTAAAGGTATTCATTATTTTCATCAGCATCATTAGTAGTACAGCTGTAGTAATAATAGTGGTAATAGTAGTAGTAGTAGTAGTAGTAGTAGTAGTAGTCATCGTAGTAGTAGTAATAGTACAAGTAGTTGGAGTAGTTATAGTAGAAGTAGTAGTTGTAGTAGTACTAGCGGTTGTAGTAGTAGTAGTAATAGTAGTATGACAAGAAAAGCGTAGTCTACAATGTTCTAGAAATACTAGTAAAGTTGTGTGTTTTGTTTCTCCCAAGAGTGTCCAAAATTGTTTTTCAGTGCAGATGATTTCATACAAGCAACAGGATGATATCTATCTGTTTTCTGCACAGATAAGTGAGATAGATGGATCAATATATGAGTTTACACGTTTCATACGAAATCAGCATATCAAGACATGTGAATTCACTCTAATTTGAACTCGATTGTTATAGGCAGATGGAGAATGAAAGGGTAATAAATGTGCATCCTGTGTTGGTTATCACACGCATCTGCAGGACGTCATGATTCCGGCGTTTACCAGCAGCCGCTGGAATTTTCTCTACTTTGGTCTCTTTGTCTTTGTTGGAGTATTTTTCCTGACTGCCATCATGCTTGCTATCATCGTCGACAGCTACTGGTAAGTCAAGTTACCACACTATCCTTCTGTAACAGGTAGAGTTTTAGGGCTTGATGTTACTTGGGAATATTGAAGTCTGTAGGTCATATTTTTTACCTGATAGTTAAGAGCCAAGATTGTTGTACTTTATTTGTTCACTTCAAGGGAATGAATTTTACTGTTTGAGAATGTTGAAGTCAGCAGGTCATATTCATCATCTGATGCTTGTAGAGCCCAGCTTGTTGCACCTTTTTTTTTTTTCTTCTTTTTGTGAGGTCAGATTGATTTCCTCCCCTGTCATGGAAATGAGTTCTGAAATCTCTTTTTCATGTGCTGTAATTGTTGTGATGGGTTTGTATGTGTTTGTATAAGTGTGTGTAGTGTAATGATTGATGTCTTGTGCGTAGGTTTACGCCTAAAATTATCTGGAAAACCTTGAATATGGTGAAGACGAGAGCAAAGCAAACCTTTCAAGCAATGTTTACAGAGGAGTAGCATTGTCCAGTTTAATCTCAGCTCCAACTCCTGTTTGAAACGTTTGGTAAACAGAATGGTAAGGGTTTGATGTTACAGTGTACTTCAACGTCATGCAATAGTATTATTGATTTTGCGGTTCCTCACACCTATCGACACTTGCAGCAATGATATCATGTATCTACCGTAGACAGATACACTTTTTATGCAGTGCTGCAAAAAAAATGTGAAAGTTAGACTAACAGAGATGTAATACAACAATTAAAAGCTTTCATTTCAATTTCCAGTTCTAAATAGGTTGAATTGAATTGAATTGAATTGAAAAGATACTTTATTGAGCAATATCCATTGCAACCCACAGGCTGAATTACAGACATTGTACACAAAGGACCATGAATACATTAAAAATGTAGATAATTATTAATGTAGCTAATGGATAAGTATTGTGATAGTGAAAAAACAAAACAAAGATAGTTTAGGATGGAAGGCATCCTAGGAGACTTGTACATTTTATCACAAAACCTTCTGACTATTTCTTTTTGAGAGATGATAATTCCAGGAATGCGTAGTTGTAATGATGTTGGTTTCTTAAAAAATAAACCGAACACAAAATAGCAAATATTGATTGTAGGTGACGGTGTGTGGGCCTTGGAATGCAATATCCTATGATTTATCATATCCTAGCTAGGTGATATCATTCTTTGAAATTTTAGTTCGTGTTTATCAAATGACGCCCTACCCTGATTTGACTTTGTTCTTCCTCGAAATGGGGGGGGGGGGGGGGGGGGAGGAGAGGGAAGTGTGATCATGGATCGCGGTTCGTTGTCTGTCTCTATAGTGGTGTGTTTACCTAACTGTCTCACCGCTCCTCATGTCTCAGAGGTCACTCTGGCTGTTGATTTTAGTGATCCTAATCAGGAGGTCATCATAGAAGGAATTTATTGCTCTGTTATGAGCCTCCCATTTTGGCTTGATCTCTTCTGGCCAAATGTGGCAAGAGGAAATAATGATGATGTACACCCGAGGTCTTCTAATCCAATATTCATTGCTCCCCTTTGACTGGCCTTGGAAGAAAGTAAATTGTATTTCTGTTGAAAATAACAAGCAATGCATAATGCAAATGTGACTTGGCATTTTATTTATTAATTAAGCATTAGTATGTGTGGAGAGGAAACTGTAGCTCAGGGGTATGTTGCTTGAATTCAGCATCCTTATGTTTTTTTTATGCCTCCGCCACGAAGTGGTGCCGGAGGCATTATGTTTTCGGGTTGTCCGTCCGTCCATCTGTCCTTCCGTCCGTCCGTAATGAATTTTGTGGACAGCGTAACTAAAAAGCCTTTTGAGGTATCCTAATGAAACTTGGCATGTATGTGTATGAGGGGGTGAAGTTGTGCCTACCAACTTATGGTGCACATGCTCAAGGTCAAAAGTCAAGGTCAAATACGTAAAATTTCACTATTTCCACCATATCTAAGCAATTCCTGAAGATATTTCTTGAAACATATTGTATACATGTATTACCCAATTACGATTCTCTGGAGAAAGTTTGGGGTCATGAGGTCAAAGGTCAAAGGTCTTTCTTTCTTTTTTTTTAGGTCTTTTGCCAAGAAGCATGTCAAGAAGGAGCGTGCCAGGGAGAGGGCGGAGCTTGCCAAGGCGTGGAACCTCCTCGATCCCCTTGGCAACGGCAGCCTCCCAATCACGGACGGACGCTTCCTCAAGCTCCTGAAGATTCTCAAGCCTCATGTGAGTAGCACTTTTCATCATCCCCTTCAATTGTGGACACATGCATACACAAGCATTCTTGCCTTTAAATATTCGTACAATCTATTACAAAAGGGGAAGTTTTTACCTAATTTATGTTTTTGTGTAGGATCATTATCAGTGAACTTTGCTTGTTTTTCATTTTTTTAAGATTGTTCAGTCAGATAGCTTGCCAAAATTTTCACCCTGAATTATTGCATGCATTTCAGGCAACCAGAAACCAGCACGAAAATAAAAACATGTGAATATTTTTGTATGTCATATGGTCCATTAATATCTGTCTTGATTCCGCGGAATTAAAAACACACAAAAATCATCTTACCCAGCCAAGCGTGAAAAAATACTTGCACAAAAATAACCATTGTAAGAGTATTGTATTGCAAAGTCATGTGCTTTTTTGGGATTTTCAACATCCTATATCACTGGATTTCTTCCCCTACAGTTTCACTGGATTTCAGACCTGAGATTTCCACTTTATTTCTAAATTCTGCTGTTTGATTGAATTTATAGCTCTGCTCTTCTGATATATTTCTCTTCTGATATATATCTACTCCCTACAAGCAATGCTTTTACTTAGATTCCTCATATTTCACATGTTTAATTGTTTTATTGTTGTATTTGACAATTCACCCATGCATTTTTTTTTAAATGTTTATGGTTTATTTGTTAAATGTGGAATATGGAACAATAAACACAATACAAACAAACAAACTGTTTTTTTTTTATTCATTGGATTTTATTGACAGCACACTGATGAGATGAACAGCCAGCTGATTGATTACCTGGACGACAACAATGATGGACAGGTGGACTCTCTAGAGTGGACCATCAGACTCAACGAAGCACTCTCATTCGAGTTTGAAGAGGACAAGTTTTATGATATTGTAAGTCAAAATATTTAAGATAGAATAGAGCAAGAAGAGAGAGTGAATAAATGGTCTCTCAGAATCTGGGCATATTCTTCCCTAACATCCCAATCCCCCTATAAAAAATAAAAAGATAAAAACAATAAATTATCATTTTGATAACTTTGGTAGCATTTTGATAACAGGAACTTACATTCATTCATGCACTTTTGCATATACAGTAATATGTGAGCCTTGGCAATTAAGGCAGTCCAGTATGCATCAAGAAATCATCACCCATGCAATAATCTTCTCTTTTGATAAGTTATGATAGTTGATGCAATTAACATTGTCATCTAAATAAGTTGAAATATATGTATCCAAATCTTGTGTATTTTCCATTGATATGAAAATTATTAACATATTGATGTGTTCATGGAATACTGTTGAAGTAAAATGTGCATCTTCTATCTCATGTTAGGGAGTCAGTGCCATTACCAAAATTTGATTTAAGTGCAGTTATTTTTTTCACTATACAGTGCATATCATGTTTTAACATTATAGGTGATGGATTTTGTGTAATGGATATCTACATGCACTATAAATGATGCATGAGTACTACACAATGAAATGAAATGAAATGAAATGAGACACAAATGAAAAGCATGGTGTTTCATTTGATATTGGTGTATTTACGCTCTACTTTACTGTCTGCATATAAAATTCAATGTTTTTTTGTTTTTTGTTTTTTTTGTGATTACTTCCAGGATACCGGCGGGTCAAAGTTTGTCTTCACGATGCAGTCATTTTGTCAGAAGGTCATTCGCTCGAAGGCCTTTTCCAGAATTGTGCTAACTCTCATTCTACTTCACTGGTGAGATATCTCCTTGGAATGCTCTGTAGTACATTCTCATCCACTTTTTCCTGCCCTGATCTGTTGATTGCTAATGCCACCAGTCACTAACATTTTCCTCAATACTCCTCTCTACTTTAGTGTAGTATGAAGCAGTATTCAGTTTTCAAAATCTGTGAGGGGAAGAGTGGTTTATGTGCCTGTCTGTATACTGAGGTAATTGCAATGTCATGCATTTGTGATTGACCACATTGAATTGTTATTGAGAGTAACATTTTTTTTTTGATGCTGAGGTCTGTGTATTCATCTCCATTAGCAAAGAAAAGTGAAAAAAGATACAATGTATTTGAGGCAAAGGCACATTATTGCCACTTCATCTCATCTCTTTTTAAGTTTATATTCCTCTTAATTCTTAGTTAAGGAAAATTATATGGTAAAAGTTTATCATATGAATTGATACTTGACTAGAAAAGAATCACTGAATGCATCAATATTTGAATGCCTTCATCATGAATGCAGTCATACAGGATTGGCAAATGGAATTGATTATGTGTTGTTTGAAGGTTTTCTTCTGGAATTAATAAGTTTATAGTGGCATGACTGCTTGCACAAAGAGAGGAAAAAGTGATTTAAGAAAGGAACTATAGAAGAAGTGTTTGAAGGAATAAATGAGAACACCAATGATAGAGTGCATGACTGAATGAATGAATGAATGAATGAATGAATGGATTAATTAATTAATCTTCTTGTCTGCCTTCACACAGCATTCTGTTCTGCCTGAAGTGGCATGACATGTCACCAACTGCAATGCTCAGCATTCAGATTCTGAAGACGACCATCATTTCTGCATTCCTTGTAAGTAATCATTTGCCAATATGCAATTCATATCTATTCATGTAGTAGCTTTGGTTTGAATTAATTTATAATGTTTGAAGATAGTTGAATAGATAATAAAGTGACAGATACATATTTTCTTTTGCTTCAAAAAATTCATGTCTTTGAATTATCTCCCTGTATATTTGTACAACCAGATTGAACATATACATATGGTGATTAAAACACTGAGGTTTTATTCAGTAAATCATTCTGACAGTGATTGTACCAGGAGATGGCATTGACTATGAATTGCTAGTATAACAAGTCATTAGAAAATCTCAGGAGTAACTAGTCCTTGAGACACCATAAGTGTACATCCTGTAGTTTCATATTAACCTGTTGAAGACGAGTTTCCAGTATAACTGGGCAGTGGTCCATGGGAAATTGTATGTTGTAGCAAAATCAGCCCGTCCTCAATGGGTTAAGTCTTGTGTATTGAGTTTGGAGATAGCGAACTGGAAAAAAAAGGAAGTCAACATTGTAGCCAAGTGTTGGGAGATAGTAATAATATTGTAACACAACCGGGACCGTTGTGTATCGATGTCGGGACTCTCCTGTCTTGGCATACAAAGGACTCAATTCTCTCTGATATATCACCGCATTTGTACGTAACAGATATCACAAATGAATTCACCGGTTATTGCCACGGTAATTGAATTGTATATTGCACAAGCACTTTACTTGCCTTTATTCTCGGAGATGGACGAATAAAACATAGGAAAGTATCTCACGGGGTTGCCCACAGCCCTTCACAATCTCACCAACTGCTCGTATACGGACTACCCACACACTGTCCTTACCCGGCCGTGGCTAGAACGCAACTGCCCATTTGTCAGTTCCTGTACAGACTCTTATTCATACCGCGTGCGTGTAAACGCACGCCCCGTCCGTACCCATATACTCTAAGACAACGTGCGTACACGCACTATCATGACATCACTTTGTTACAATATTTAATTTTGGACCTCGCCCATACAGGTTGAAGTGGTCCTACGCGTCCTAGCAGAAGGTCGGAACCTGCTCCAGGTCATCGAAATGCTGGACATTGCCCTCATCTTCATCGCCATGGTAGCCAACATTGTGTATTACGTCATCCCTGATGCCTACTTCTGGATCTGTAACATTATCTCAGGGCTTGCTGTGCTCATTAGAGTGTGCTTCAATTCAGACCAGGTGAGCAGGTTAAGTATTTACTCCTTTTTGTGCCAGGGACTTTGGACAGTGTATACAACACTATGGGGTTTTCTGTGCCAATCAGAACTCAAAAGCACAGAAAGGATTTAATGGTTTTGAGAATATCTCTGTTCAAGAAGTTCACATCTTTATGCTCTTGCAATTAGCTCAGTGGCGGATCCAGAGGGGCGCGCACTGGGCGCACCCTTTCCCCTTAATCTTTAAAAAAAAAATATATTTGTCAGCCGATTCTAGTGGCACCAGAAAATTGCACTGAAGCCTTTTTTTTTTTTGGGGGGGGGGGGGGGTTGTCAGCTGATGACACATGGAAGTGGAACAAGAAAGGAAAAAATTGCATGTGAGCCGTGTTTTTGGTTGTTTGTTTTGTTTTTTGCTTGTCAGCTGATTAAGCCGGGAGGTGGCACCAGAAATATTTTTTGCCAACCCCCCCCCCCCCCCTCCCTTTACGGAATTCCAGGATCCGCCCCTGTAGCTTGAACACTCCAAGCTTTAATTGGCATTCAGTGAATTGCTTCCCCCCCCAAAAAAAAAAATAAATAAATAAATAAATAAATAAATAAATAAATAAATAAATAAATAAAAAAAATGATAATAATAATAATAAATTAATTAATAAAAATAAGCAAAAACAAAATTAAACAAAAACAACTGAGCTGTAATGTAACTTTGTGTTTGTGTGTAAAAATGTGATCATCCCAGCTAAAAGCCATAGTGGTTACGATGATTATGTAAGCCTTATTCAATTTTTGAAGATCAGGGCCCCGTTTTATCAAAAGATAAAATCGATTTCAAATTTCCTTAACACACAGGCTGCCATAGACTTACAGTTGAAATCAACTATATAATCACTTTTAACTCTTCATTAAACAGGTTCCTGTATGTATTAATTACAAAGCATACGTGTGGATGTACAAACAAAGCTCAGCATAGGTCCTCGGTCAGGTCCTTAGTTGTATTGTTGTCGCTGTTTTGGAGTGAGATTTTTTGATCGAATTCATTAAAGTTGACTTGTGATTAAGTTGTGTAAAAATAATCAGCATTCCACATCTGATGCAACGTCAAGCATCTTCAGGTTCCAAAGTAAGCCTTCAGTCATTCCCAAATCAGACTGATATGTACTTGTAAGCAAATTGTCCCCATCCCCTTCTTGTTCTCAGAAAAGTTATTTCAGTCATATAGTGAACTGATGTACTCCTTGTGCTTGTTTATGAATTCTCTTTGAGGCATCCATGATATTTTCATAGTGCTAGTTGATTGTGACAGACTTTCCTAACTGTAATCATAGTGATATCAATACAGAATGTCTCTTTAGCAAAGATGTTATCATTTCTTGTTTCCATGGCAACAGACCAAGAAGGCGGTGCTGGTGTTCTCCATCAAGGTCTTTCCTGTCATGTTCAACCTCATCATTGTAGTCTTCATCATCATGTAAGTCAGTTATATTGGGTCTCATAAAGAAGTAGAGCCAATTTTGCTTGTGCCATCGATAAAATTATGATAATTGAGCAGCCTATTGTATATCTGTGTGCCTGTAGGCATGAGCAGAGGCACGTATATAAAGAGAGAGAGAGAGAAGAAAGAAAGCGATAATAGATATAATAGATATAATGGATAAATAGATATGAATATGGGTATATAGGAGGACAGACATACAAGAACATGTCATATGTATTAGAGTAATGATGTACCTGGTATAGTTGGACCTTCTATTCATCAACCATTTTTTGATTAAATACCTTTTATCTTAGAATATTTCCCTCAGTTTCACCTTAATTTCATTTCACTCGAGGCAAAAAAAACTGCAGATTCATATCCCGGGTTCAGATTGTTGACTCGTACCGTATACGCAGAATTCTCGGCAACAAACGCAAGTGACATTTTTTACTGTGCACCGGTGCAAGCTCATCATTTTAATCGACTGCCCGTTCTCCCATTGATAAAGCACGTAAATCTAGTGAATGGCAAAGCTGTGTTAACAATGATTATGTGTATTACTAATGAGGATTTTCTTCAAATCTTTTTCCTCCTGTTTCCTCAAGTTATATACCTGTATCCCCCTAATTTCTCTTTATTTGTATTCTTGTTCGAATGTTCCAGCGTATTGCGCCCTGTCCCAAGCGTACTTTTAGTTTTATACGCGAGAAAGCATTTCGCAGGGTGGTCGATCTGAAAATAGGCGGTCGATGTGTTGTAGACTCAATCAATACACATCTTTGTCGTTCTTTGATTTTTGCATTTATTAACCCAGAGCTTCTCTTTCATGATGTTGTTGACACCAATATTGATTGCAGACAATTATTTCTTCAGAAACATATTGAGATAATGAGATAGTGCTGACCTATCTCAGACTACTTTCAAAAGAACCAAGGTGTGATGAAACTGTTATAATGCTACTGTGCCAAATCCTCAACCAGGATGGCATGATCCTAAATCTTTGCCAAAATTTGCATTTTGTGATGAAAAAGCACAGATTGATTTCATTTCAAAACAGAGCAGGCATTAAAATACAAAAGTAAAATGATGATATTAAATGAAAAAGAAATAACTTTAAACTGTTTTAGCAATAAATGATGCATAGAGAAGGTTTTGCAGATAAAGATGATCAGTCAAGATTTAATATCTCACTTGTAAATGTTTGCCATCTTTTCTTTTCACCAGTTCATTCTTCTTTTCTGTCCTGGGTTGGGAGCTGTTTTACGATGTCCCAAAGGACGAAAGCTATGAAGCCGGCGTGTATGAGTACAACTGTGGCATCGGCTTTGATTCTTTCCTGTGAGTTGAATCCATTGTATGTGCCCAAACAGGTCCCCCACTAATAGATTGTGTAGTGTAGAGGCATACCGTTACTTACACAGCATCGTTAGTGATAACTACCAAGGAATAATTTCTCCATGTATGCCTAGTATAGTGATTTTGTTGACAAAGACACTGGAAGATCTGTGCAACAAACCCCATTCAGTCAAGCAAATTCACAATCTGTACTACATTATTCACAGCTTTCCATAGGGGTAAACTAACTGTGTTTTGTGTACACTTATGACAAGTTTTCGCAGTGTTCCAATCATGGGTCAGGATGCCTACTTTGAAAACATGCTGTGTGTATTTTTGTGTATGAAAGATTCTCAATGTCATCTGGAAAAAAAAAAAAAAAGCTGATGTGAGGATTCTAAATACTGCTCGAATGACTTTCACTTCCGTCCAGGTGCTCTTGGCTAATGGTGTTCCAGATTGTGACCACGAGTAACTGGCATGAAATCATGAACGCTGTGAGTTGATGGCCGACGTGCAGACATACACGTGTACCTTACTGTAACCTTACCAAATCTCTGGCTACATTGCTTTACTCTCAGTGAAGTTATTGTACCATTAATGGTCTCCCTTCCCTGCTGAAATGATGAAATTTTACCTAACCTCTTTTGTATGTCTGTCACAAAATCCATGTGATTGCATCCATAAGATTTATTCTATCGAATTTGTGAACTGGTAATGACTCGATGTATAGCCACTGTAAACATGCTATCCTGTGCTTGTACAGTAGTAAGAGTTTGCACACTTAGCAAGAGATGGCCTGTTATGCATCCAATAGATTTGTCGTGCATTCAGTAATTACCTGATGAATAATTAAAAACAGAAAAAAAAAATTGGCAAAAAATTGTCCATAATTCTATAAAACATATAATGCATGTGTCTTTTCATGTGTCAGTAGGAATAGTGTGCATGCTTTAATCAGGGAAGCTGATCTATACCTACACAGCTGCACCTCCTTGGTTGAAAAATTCCATAGTTACCGTATGCACACAATTCCTGATGACGCACTCAGACCCTGTGCATCATTCGTATACTGGCAGTCATTAATATCATCCATGCTATCATTCATCACATGTCATGATTATGCTGTCTTTGTTGTCATGATGCTAAGGGAGTGTATCAAAGGACATCTTGTGGAGATGATACTTGATTTGTGGAGTTACACTGCACATGAGAATAAAAACATACAGTTGAACCTCTATTATCCGGCCTCCCTTTATCCGGATCTCTCTATTATACGGACGCAATCTCGCCGTGATTTAAAAAAAAAAATATAATTACAGGAGGAAAGGGGGATTCCCAACTCCACGAGAACTCCTACACAAACACACATGAATTACATATACTTGATACATTTCTTAATAATTATTTAGGTAAATCATCCCAAGAATTTATAAAAGAAAATGATTTCATTCTTGCAAACACAAACCTCTATTTTGGGGTCTGTTACTGTGTGTAACAATGAAAAGGTTGCAGTATACACATTACTACATGTGGTACTACAATGGGCTACATCAGTACATGTGTATGTATATATACATGTATAAAGCATTGAGTCTCCCGTATCCGGCCAAATCCCTTATCCGGATGAGCCCCGGTCCCGACTTGTCCGGATACGAGAGGTTCAACTGTACATGTATGATGTTGTTGATACCCAAATTAATTTCATAACTTACAGAAGCAAAAGAGCGAAATCTAAAGAACATTTGTGTAATCTTTTTTTTTTTGCAGGCTATGGTTGCTACCACGGACTGGGTCTGCATATATTTCGTTGGCTGCTTTAGTACCATCAATCTCTTTGTCATGAAGTAAGTCACAACAAATATCTTTGGGTGTTACGGAGACATTGCAAAAACCATTATGTTTGATTGATGAAGTATTGCAAAAGTCATTATGTTTGATTGAACTTGTGAATTCTCTTAGAGCACAGCTTGTTTTATTGTTTTGAGTGGGAAGTCATGCAGAAACTGTGCTATCTAGTTTTGATTAATCAACATGTAATGACTTGTAATTTTGTTTTGTCAGAATTCTCAATGTACTTGTCTATTTCTTTCTTCTTAAAGAGAGAGAGAGAGGAAGATAGAAGAGATAGTGATATACACACAAAGCTAAGTTTATATGCATTGTCAATGTTTGATCCACCAATAGGTAGTGAAATAAGATCAATGAACACCAACAAACCAAACCCAATTATGACTAATCTTGACACAATATTTGTGTGTCATTTGTCATCTGCATATGAATTGGATGAATATAATGACAGCTTTCAAAAAGATGTAATGCCCATGCATAGTTGTTCTGTTAACTGCATGAAGAAGCAATAATCTACATCATGCATTCTCGATTACAAATGATCATTATGCATTATATGAAGAATTATAGCATTTTGGTGTCATGACATTTGTATCGTATACAAACAATTGACACAAATTGCACAAGAGTGTATTCAGCGCATTCTACTTCTGTATACTCAGTTATCAATTAAATCAATGTACATCTTTCATAAAGAAATAAGAAAATATGCTACATAAGTGCAGGAGCCCAAACACAATTATACAGGTGGATCCCAGGATATTGTCTATAATAGTATTCAAGAAAAACTCTCTGTAGTGACAGGTTTTGTATCTTATAAACATGAATACATCTTGTACATTCAGGGTTTCGATTTTGTACATTCAGGGTTTCGATTTACAGAACTGTATTTGTGATTTGATCGTTCATTGTATAATGTATACGTAGATTCATCCTTGCAATATTTTGTTTTTCTGTCCAGTCTCTTTGTTGCCATAGTGATCGAAGCCTACAACAAACTGGGCACGGAGAGGGAGCTTGAGAAAGCACAAAATTCTGACAAGAAAGCTCAAGAGGTAAGCTGTAAAATTAGACTGGTCCAACAGGTTGAGTTTTCAGGTCAATCTTTTCAATCTCTCAGAAGAACAGATTGTCATCTGCCGGGCAAAATGATCCCAGCATAAAATGTCACTCCTAAATCAAATTTTTGTTTGTGACATAATTTGACAGAGTTTTGAAAGCTCTTTCATTTGATGTGACTATTATTTTTGTGTGCGTGAGATTTTTCGAGCCAGAAAGCCGCAAGTCCCTTCTGCCAGGCAGACAACGAGATAACATGAAAGCAGCAGAATAGGAAAGGAAATTGAGATAGCAATCAATTTTCTTCGACCTCTTGCATAATTGATGTGATTGATTAGAAGCTTTGGAGGCTATTATTACTCTTTTGTGGGCTAGTATTGGGTGGGTTGACATCATCTATTATTCCTTCAGAAGCTGTGTGTGGGAAAGGTTGCTTCTCTAGGTTTGCTCCCTGATTACTGTGAAAAGTGCCATGGGATCTTCAGGGTGAATGTGATATACATTGTATCACTGAAATCATTGTCCAAGGAACAGGCAGAGTTTTTGATGATGGTATCCTGTTGTCAGATATGACTGGCATTTTCCATCGTTAACTATTTTGATTTACCACTATATGTGCCCATGCACCCCTGTAAAATTGGCCTAGCTATTTGAGAAGTGTGTGGTAGATTTTTTCTTAAATGTTTTGATGTAACATTTGCTGGACAAACCTGCTCTGGCAAAACAGGTCAACTAGGATGTCATTGTGATGCAACAGGAATACAGAAACTTATATGATTCATATTTAATGATAGTTAATCTCAGGACATCTGTGCGTATTGGTGGAGAAGGCATGTCAGGGAAATGTTTTGAAAAAAAAACCTTTCAGGGGATGAGCTGAATGATTACTGTATACGCCATATATTTTGTGGGATTATATTTTTGCTATTTTTGCAGAATTTGTGATTGGGGTGAAATTTTGTGAGCACGTGAAAATGATAACTCTGATCCCAACATTTCTTTCTTCATTACTGTACTCCACAATCGTGAATCTAACCACTTGCGAAATTGTCAGGAAGTCCCAGTTCACAAAAATTACACTTGCTAGATATATGGTGTATACAGTAAATCACAGGGAGGGTCAAGCCGTGTTGATCCTTGTTGATGTCATCTGAAGGATCCTCTGTATGAAGATGGCTATTTTTTCTCATCGTGTTGTCATGGCAGAGCGAGCAGGAGAAGAGTCCCAGAATGAGCAGTAGTCCTCGGATGAGGCGTCCCAGCAGAGTGGTAAGATGCTCTAGCTATCCTTAACAAAAAACAATCCCCAGTTCTTCTCTCCTTCTTCCTCATTGGTTGGACAGCTAACTCTTCTCTCTTTTCCTTCCAATGGTAGAAGCCCTTTTTGGTGAACCCTCCTGAAATAAACAGCCTATTTACATAAAGAAATAGATTGCCGTATGAGAGGCAAGATTTCAGAAAAAGTAATGATGTTACAAGCAAAAGAGAATCACTCTAGAAGTTCTTCAGACCTTGATAATCTGCTTTTGAAGTTCAAAATGTTTTCAAGTCATCTTACGAATAAAATAGATATGTTTCACATTATGTCCTTGAGAAATAATCAAGTTATATTTACTGCCATGTTAGTCAATGTTTTGCATTTTCTCTGTTCTAGCCCCCCCCCCCCCCCCACCCTGTGATTTGCCAGTGAGGGCTAATACCTTTGATAGTCTCATAGATGATTTGCCACATAACATTTCACCTGGATTGATGTGTTTCTTTACTAACAATTAAACAAGTTATAATATTCTCACATCAGTGATGATATATGACATGGTTAATGGTGGTAGTATTCAAAATACTGTAGTCTCTATAAAATATAAAACTTATTGATTTTATTTTGTATCTGTAAAAGAAATGATTGCAGTTTTGGAATGAATACTTTTAATGTGCTATGTTATATGTTTTATATTTTATTTTGCCATAAGTCAGCTGTGTGTACTGCCTCCTTGTCCAGTTCAAATTAAATGTTTTTCATGCATGCCCTTAAGATTATGCATGAAATGAGAAACTTCTTCCAGAAAAGCATATCACAGTTCATAATTCTCTAAAAAGTGCTCTTTCCTTGTAAAATTTGTGTCCATGAATGAAAAAAAAAGTTATTGGAAAGTAATGTCTGCTGTAACCACTGCATGAAAACTAATTGTGGGGATGTGTGTGTGTTTTTTTAAATAGAATTATATTCATATATTCATAAAATTATGACTTTATCATAACTGTATTATACATGTGTTGACATGCTCTCAATACCTAATAGTGTACCATCTGGTCTTTACTTTACCTGCTTGTAACATGTGATCCTTTTTAACAAATATCCTCTTGCTGGCTGGAATGATTTCAACCTTTTATCACGTACATTTGAAACTTGAAGTAACAGCACTTTGGTAATAAAGAAACCCATCTTAGAATGTGACAGTCTGAAATTCGGGACATATTGTGAGTCGAAAAGGAAAATGACTGCTCATGCTTGAAATCAACTAATGAAGAAATTGGTTCCATTCAATGGTGGTAGAATGACTGAGATTTAAAGCGATCCAATCGTATTATGTAGGAAAGGGAAGTGTCTACAATCATATTGAGAGAGGATACTGCAATTAAGATAATGTTAGTACTTGTAATCTAAATGCATTATCAGATGATAAGAATTACCTAAAATTCTAGACACAATTCATACAAGATATTTACTTCAAAGCCTAGTGTTGCAACAATCAACACCAATTTAGTATAATACGTGGAGACCTTACATTTACAGTTGACAGACTATGGTGATTGTCTAGCCTGAATTAAGCCATGCATGTCTGATGTGTGTTTAAACCCCTTTCCCCTCTCTCCTAACCCAACTGCACAAACCATCTGCCCTCTTACTTTACTTTGGTTCACCTTCTCACACTGCCGGTGCACCTTCTCACACTGTCGGTGCACCTTGTCACACTGTCGGTGTACCTTCTCACACTGTCGGTGTGCCTTCTCACACTGTCGGTGCGCCTTCTCACACTGCCGGTGCACCTTCTCACACTGCTGGTGTAACTTCTCACAATGGCGGTGTACCCTCTCACACTGCTGTTGTACCTTCTCTAACTGGTGGTGTTCTCTAATCAGAGTGTCACAGCCTCTTTTGGTGCCTTCCCCACCTCACCCTGTGACCACCTTGGCGTTCCTGGGAGTTTCTTTCCTAACCCAGCTGTTAAGATTGTAAGTCCTGTGCAATTGTTTACAGATGGATACAGTATTAATCCAGCACTTTGTCTCGATCCATTTATTATAACATCATGAAAGCTTCTATATTTTTTTCTTATCTTGTAATGGGAGAGTCGTATGTTTTAGTTATGATACATTGAATTCACAAATGTATGCAAACAGGATCAAGCAAGGTGTCCAAATTTGTTTTTTGGACGTCTATCTTTTTATTCAGTTTATGTTGAAAGGTTTTCAGGTATATTGTCTTTTGTTCTCTATGTACTGTACATTGATACTGGTGGCTTGTACATAAATGTCGAGACTGTAACATACAAATGTACCTTCCGTTTCAACTATGGCATGTGATTTGTATTGCTAAATGTTTCTGGTGGATTGCTGCTAGCTTACTTACAAAAGGCTTCATTCATCTATAGTGCATGAGAAATTTGAAAGAAAGCGTCATCAATGGGCTTTTACATGTGCGCTTGGTTATTTCATCAAAATGCTCTTGTCAGCAGTATTATGCTGTGCATGATTGGCATTAAGGGTGATTAAATTCAACTAAATGACATCTCTGTGTGTATTTGTGTGTGTGCATGTATTAAGCAGGGAGGTGGCCCACCTCCCTGTATTTATAAGCAACATGACCTTTTGGGCTTATCAGGTTAGAGTTAACACAGAGTTTCTCCTTGGCAAGTAATGACCCTTCCCCTTCTGTCCATCATTCATCCACAGCCAATCATAGAGGAGGAAGAGGAGGAGGAGCCAGAGGAGGACCTGAGCGGACTGAGTCGAGAGGAGCGAAAGAAGAGGCAGATGAAGAAGAAGCGGGAGAAGAAGAAGAACAAGTTCAAGACCATGATCGTGGTCATCACGGCTTTCCGCGCCACCAAGGACTCCGAGCTCAATCTCACCGTTGGGGAGGAGATTGAGGTGATAGGCAAGGTGAGAATGACTCTGTACTTTCCCAAACATTCCTTGTCAATGTTGGAGTGAGCCTGTCTTTTCTTGAGCAGTGTTCGTTTTTAGTTGTCATTATGAATGAGTTAGGCGTGTTTAGTCCAGTAGCACAGAAGTAGAAACAGACTGTTGCAAACCTTACAGATTTCAGCAAGTTGTGCTGTTTGTCATCCTAGCCCATGATGTGTCGAGATCGGGTTGTGGTTGAGAATAGAAATTTTGCTTGTGGCATAGCATATGGATTTAAACAATAGCCAGTGCAAAGATATTAAAACTGAACTTGGCTGTGATATGGGATACAGTAATCAAGAGGTCAGTTTCTTGCAGTAAATGACATTTTTTTTTCCCATCCGATGCCCATCCTTCTGGTGAAAGCGTATTGAGATGTTGGGTCTTGCATGCAATTCTTTCACCATACAGCAAGATGAGTGGTGGGAGGGGCGCAAGAATGACCAGCAGGGCTGGTTTCCAGCCTCACATGTACGGGAGGTCAAACGCAGCCAAGTCAACGCACCTGTCCCCCTCATGCAGCGCCCCCACATGGCCCGCAAGGCAACCGAGGAGAGCCTTGGCTGGAGCGACAAGGACGAAGCCCCCATGAGCCCACCGGGGTTCACTTCGGTGAGTCGTTTTCTTTGTCTTGTATGGCACACTGTGCCTGGTTGATACCATTTGCTGACTATTGCTAGTAACCTGGGGTGAACAACGAGGGGTCAGCATCACTTGTCCATTTTTTCTATGGGAGTACCACAGGGTGTCGCACAAAGATGCAAAGCTGTATTGGGGCTTCTCTGAACTGGCTAATATGACACCTGCTATAAAGGGGAAATTATTGCTTTTGTGATGGCTTTGCCTGATCTGGCTTTTTGAATCATTGGAAAATCAATGTTTTCACTCTAGTTCTTTCCAAAATTGGCGGTAGTCACTCGCCGAATGAAAAAAAAAAAAAAAATGATTACCCCTCCATTGCTGTGACTTTATGCATCAGCGAATCTTACATGGTCAGTGTAATGGGAAATTTGCCGGTACATGATGCCACATGAATTTAAGAAAAAATGTCAGTCGTCACATATCTTTGTGTGCATCTCTTGCTTTTGATTCACTTCCAATCCATCTTTTTTTTCTCTCTTCACCTTCATTTTCTTTCATTTCTCTGTTCTATAGTTTTCTTTTGTTTTGTGTAATATTATTCGATGCTTGCTTGTCAGATTATTCTATTTACTCGAAGGGTACAATTCTTTCCCTTTCTCATATCTGTCTCTTCAACCATGTAATATATGCCTGCACCTTTAGATCATCCTCCTCCTCCTCTTTTTAATTCATCTGTCTACTTGTATCTCTTTTGCTATTTATGTTTGTCTCTGTGTTTTCATATCTTCTGCATTTATATCACAAAATACCAAGTATCTACCCTTTCTTCACTCTTCAAAAAAAATCATCTATTTCAAATGTGGCCTGTTTCACCCATTTTGGGTAATTTTTGACACATTACACCCAATATTTCTATTTCAGTATCTATATATTGTCGCTGGGGTGACAAGACCTTGTATCTGCAATTTTGGTGAAAATGACTTTTTTGGATTAATGGTCAAATAATTGGTTAATAATGTCCTGTCCAAATCCCAACTGTCTTACTCCACAAATGAAGCCACCACGGCATGTCAAAGGAAAGGCTATCCCATTCAGTATAGTGCTTTGGCCGCCATGTTTTTTGGCTCTCCTGAACATTTGACATTTTGTAGATACGAGGTCTTGTCACCCCAGCGACGATATTTCGCTCTCACTGTCCATTCATACTCTGTCTGGTCATCCTTTTGGCTCCCTGATATTTTCTGTCACTCCTGCTGTATGTGTAATCTCATCTCTTTCTTTTGTTTGCCATTTATTCACCCTCTATTCAAAGTCTTTTATTATAGTCATCTCAATCATCTCAGTACTTAATTACATTCCGTGGTCTGTTTGGTCATTGTCAGTGATTTCATGTACTCGTAGCTTTTGCATCAAATTGAATGCATAATTGAGATATATATCAGAAAGTTTGATGACTTTGTGACATCCCTCCTTTGACTTGTGCTCTTCACAGCGTTCCTCTCAAGATCAACTGATGTCGACGACGGGGTCGACCTCCAGCATGGACACGATGACCAGACGGCCCAAGCTCAAGTTGAAGAACACGTCCGGCGGTAATTGGAGAAAGGATATCTTGGGAGACATCACCGTCATCAACCCTCAAGAGGTGAATGAACTTTTGTTTAGTTTTATATCCTTGTTTTTGTCATAAACATCACCAGAGCTTCATACAGAAAGACTGACCAAACAATATTGTACTTGTCCATTAAACTACTATCATTTCCTCTTCAGCTTAGTCCTTGGAATGCAAGTACAAATTGTATTTTGCTGAGTGTATATTTGAATGGTTGATCATGTCATTGCATGCACAGCTGTATTTACAAGAAGCATCCATTTACAAGAGATCCAGTTTTGCTTTGAATGGCATTACAAGGTAGTAACTGTTGTTATCATAATTTTTTTTTTCATTATCCTATATAACATGTTTAATTGCAGCTGTCTGTTTATTAAGTGGATAATCATCAAATGCTGTATTGATGTTCACGTTTATTTTTCTCAAAATTAATCCAAATTTCTCCTATCAGCTGAAAGAACTGAACAAGATTCTAAAGGCTCAACACTCAATGAATGCCAGTCTTGGAGGGGTGAGTACATCATTTTTTCTCGTCTTTTTGTATGTTTGTTTTCATGATATTGAATCTCATTGCAAAGCAAAGTTTGAAACATGGAATACTGTATATGCCATATTATATGTAGCGACTCTGATTTTTTGAGAATTAATGCCCCCTGGCAATTTTGTGAGTGGTTAAATTTGTGATCATGGAGTACAGTAGTAAACAGAGAAATGTATGTGTGCATGTCGCATTCATGTCAGGATCAGAGTCAATATTTTTGTGTGTTGTTACATTCACAAATAACACCCAACTTGTGAAATTTGGAAAAAAAAAATAGAAACACCATGTGATATTTGACAAATACAGCAACTCAGGGTTAAGAGATGATTCTAAATACTTGCAGCATTGATATTAGACATTGTTATATTCCATAGCTCTGCTGAGAATGAAATTTCTGGAAATGTCACATGCAATTCACATATTATTGATTGATAAAATGCAAGAACACAAATTATTTCGTGTGATAATTGAGAAATTGACTGATCATGATGCAAAAGTTTTGAAGCATATCAATGGGCATGTGTGTGGTATAGTTTAGAGGAGGTTCCAGAAATCTTGTAAGACCAATCTTGCAAACTTTTTCATTGTTTGTTCTTTGTCCATGTCAGACATTACGGAGACAGCCAACCATGTAAGTATCATTCGATTCTTTCAGTTATGTTTGTAGAAAACTACATGGAAGTTTTTCTGTCTGTGTAGTTCTCCCCTTCAGACAGTCATAAGTCCCCTCATGACAGTTTATGTATTGTCTATATCAAACAGTAGACAACATGCAGGGGTACATTTTTAAACTGCACCTCAATCACTGTATTTCTCTACTGTTTCTCTAAAAACCCATACATTTGATGACTTGAAAATTATGATACTTCTTTCAAGTCAGTCAAGTCTATTTGGGCAGGAAATGTGGGTATGTTCAAATAGGACGTCTGATTTAATTCTTTCATTAATTGACACATTTTGAGCCAAGAATTCCAACAGTCTTCTTTGAAAATGCTTATAATTTTGCCATACTGACTTTCTGATGGATATGTAGACTCAATATAGATTTCATTCTTCTGTCGGCCATGCATATACTGCATCAATATGCCATGTATGTCACAACCATGAATATTTTCTTGATTAGGACTTTGTAAGATAATTTTGAGAGTGATTGCATTCATGATCAAAGACCACAGTAATTAAATAAGATATAAATATTACCCCTTTCATAAGAAATGGTAGTGATTTCCCACCATCCATACCTTGAATCTCTGTTAATTGAGGCAATATTTCATTTTTGAAATTTCATGAATACCAGTTATCTCACATAATTTCTAAAAAATAGTGATATTTTTATAGTACAGGATGTATTGAGTACATAGTGCACACACACACAAAGAAAAAGGAAATATTGCTGCCAACAGACACTTCAGCACATTTTGTGCATTTGGAAAGATGAAGAGATATTTTTTAATCATTCAGAGAAAAGATTTATGACAGGAAGAATCCTACCTTGGAGGAAATCACTTCAGCGTAGTGTGCCATATATTTTGATGCAATGCTAAGTGACAAACCATTCTTGTACTGAATGCCCAGATCGGAGAGCATAGCAGAGGAGAGTGAACCAGAGACCAAGCCTGAAATCAAGATTACACCAAGAAATATTCCTCCTCCTCCAGTGGTAAGTTCCACTCTTCCTTTGTTGAGGTATTGTTCAGAGATCTATCTCAGTAACTTGCAACTCTGTGCAGTGGACCAATCAAAAAAGCTTTCTATTTTAATTGTCATGTAATACCCCACCTTGCTAATCCACATCTCTTTGTACTACAATGCTTTCATGTAAAGAATCATGAATTATGCAGATTATGTGAACAATATAAAATGGGAAAGAGCACAAACTGTGAGAGTAAATTGCATGATCATGGATCAGGTAGTGTACACTTCCTCAGAATGACTTTTCTTTCATTCAAATGACCACACCTTTCTCTTTCTTGTGTCCAATGACAGATCAGTGTCCAGCAAGCCCCGCCCATGGAGCAAGTGATTGAAGAGGAAGAGGAGGAGCCAGAGCAAGACAAAGGTGAGTTTCAAGCACTCCTTGGGGGAAAGAAGTGAACATCAGAGATTCCTGCATACCAACCCCTTTCAGAGTTCTTGAATCATGCATGCATTCATTGAGACTCTCCTTAGAGATCATTATCTGTGTGATTCATGACATCACAATCAAAGTTCATTGCAGTGATATCCTATTCTCTTCAATCTGGTGAGAGGTCCCATGAAAATTGATGCAGTATTCAGTGATGAAATATGATATGATGGTAATGATGTTACTCCTTGCCTTTTGATATCAGTTGGGACCTCTTTCAAATTGCTAAAATCTTTGATATACATGGTTGTATAGGACTGTGTAGTGTTTCATTTAGTCCACATTCCATTTACATGCTTTCAGTTTGAGCTAGTACAATTGTAGCTGCTTCATCCGAGCAGTTTCATTCACATTCATTGAATCAATGTAATGTCACTACATTATGAGGCTGTATATACTAAGAAAAGAGATAAGCCAATAGTTGAGAAAATGCATTATCAAGGAGTTAAGCATTAAAAAAAAAAAGGATAAAATGATTTGATTAATTACCCAAAGTCCCTGTCAGAGATACAGGAGGGCATAGGGATTGTGGGAAGTCAGAAGTAACGACCTTTTATTCTCTTGTGATTCAAAATTCCAGGTTGAAATAAAAAAACAGAAAAGTTACAAGAGGGATGCACCAATGTATCATAGTCACAGATCAAATACAGCGTTATCTTAGCTGCATTAACTTTTATTATATGCATGTACCTCTCCAACAACATTCATGATTCTATGTAACCAGCTTTTCCCAAGTTAGCATGTATTCATATACCAGTACTCTGGAAATATGAAATCATGGGCATTGCTGTGTATTGCCTTCTGTACTTATTGTCAAATGAAAGACCTTCTATGCATCATATGACAACATGAGACATCATGTAATGTAGTGTACAATGCTTCTCACCAGCAAAATATATTCATATTTCTTGTCACTAGTTGTCATACAAACAAGTCCAATCAGTAAGTTGAATAGCTATTCTTAGAACATCCTGATTTGTTCCACCATGTGTTATCTATACATGCACAAGTCATGGCCATGAATTATGATATCTTTATGACTATGGGACACTGCTGCATGAAGCTTCCAGTTGAGCTGGCGTCTGAAGACTGTATTCCCCCCCCCCCCCCCCCCCCCCCCCATTGGCAGATTAGTAGAATTGCCAAGAAATGAAAGAAGCGCACTGATTGGCTGTAGATCAAGGGCTAACCTGGCTCACTATGTGTTGTGTTGCACATTTTGCATCATCTACTGGTCTGTTTGAGTTTATACACCTAAGTTCCCCCGTCAAAATTCGCCAATGGGGTTCCAAATTGAAGTGAGATCATTGTAATCAGAGAGGTATGAGAGAGAGTCTCTCAGACACTTCCCTGATCCCATTATTTCATTTCTCGTTACAGTGCCATATTTATATGAGACATTTTCCATTTGTAGTAAGTCAGTTTGTAGATGCGTAAAATGTACCAAAAAAGTATCAAAGAAAAAAAAATGAATGAAAATGAGCAAAATAAATAGGATTCCATCTTGATGGAATCCCATTTTCTTTGCCCATTGTCACTCATTTACTCAACTGTCAGACTTCATGCAGTGGTAGACTCGCGCCATCACTTTCTCTGAGCTTGCAGTGAAATCAAGACATATTCATATCATGCCATGTGATATCATATCATATTTCTGGGTTTTCCTGAACACTCAAAGCCTTCACAATCTCTTCTGGTCTTTTTTTTTTTTTAACAGTGATAATATCAGATTGGAAATAATTGACCTAACAAAGTACTACTTGCCCCATCAAGACTGGCCTTTTTTTACTTTCCAGTTTTGCTAGAAATGTGACATTGCTATCTCAAGTCCTAATCAGGACTTTTTCAGCCCATGCCACCAGAGAGTCTAGTCTGTGGCTGCTAAAGGTATTCTGAGTAGATTGACATGAATGTAACTTAATAGACTTATTTAAGAAACGATCATTCCTTTTAAGTATTTCAGTACTTTTTTTGTATTCAAATTCATTCTTCATATTCATATTTTCATACTGAAAGACCAGCCAGATAGATTTTTGCCAGTATGTGAATAAATGTGTCATCCTTGTTGAGGATGATTATAAAACAGGAACTAAGAATGAAAGAGATCAAATAATTTGGGACCTACAATTGATATATAATTCAGGAAGAAAAACAATAGTAGGATAGGAGAAGCTTCTCTTCCCTTTAGTGCAAGAAAAGGACATAGATCTCTTTTGAATTGTGAAAAAGAAACAATGTATAATAAAAAAAATGTTGGAAAAAAACTTTTGACACTTTCTGTCCCCTACCTACCCAACACCTCCCCCGCCCCCACCCCCACCCCCTCCTCCACCCCAAGAAAAGAAAGGGGAAAAGGGACAAATAACCATCAATGTCATGTTATATGCTTATAGTGTGAAATATCCCAATGTGTTGTACAAGTCTGTCATTATTCAGAGAGTCTTCCCTTCTGGCAATGTTTCTATCTCTCTCTCATTTATCATCACCATTCATATCTCCTCATATCCTCTCTCTCTCTCTCCAAAAATCCAAACAACCCCAACCCCCCCCCCCCCCACCCCTCAAAAAAAAAAAATGTTTTGTACCCAAGATGATAGTGGCAACGAAGGTGACGCGGAAAGTAAGTTTTGCTGCATATTCATTCTCATTCCACGGCTTCTCACCATGCATTCGACACGCATCAAACGTTCATGCTTGTTTTTCACATCAGTCTGCCACATGTTTGTAATCACTCATGCATGTCTTGTTACCATTCATCATTTTGCCATTGATTTGCTGTTCATTTTTTTTTTTTTTAGTGCAGATTTTGCTTCCCTCATTGCATCAATCAGCCATTTCATCACTTCCATGGAATAATGGCCTAATTTAATTGATACAGTGCAGAATTTATGTTGATGTTCCCTTGTGCATTTAGTGATGAATAAGTTATCAGTGTGGTTTGAATGTTCTGTTTGAGCATCCAATCTAGAGGCTGCTGGTAGTAATAGCTTCAGCCCAGCTTTGCATGTTAACCATTGCTAGGAGTAATCTAGGCTGTGTGTGTGTGTGTGTGTGTGTGTGTGTGTGTGTGTGTGTGTGTGTGTGCATACGTGAGTCTCTGAGAACTTCTAAGACGAGGCTTTATGTGAATTCAAGCAACGTCACATTTTATCAAAGTAGAGATTTAAAAAAAAACCACCCTGTCTATTATTGTTGACAGCGTACAAATGTGGGTGAATGATGAATATGACATATTGTTTATTTACCACATCCACTCATGTAACAAAGCAATTCCATTGAGCGAGTCGTTCACACATCATTTTGTTTTCATCACATATTTGACAGCATCACATCACATATATGTAGGTGAACTGAGTCCTCATATTTGACAGCATCACATCACATATATGTAGGTGAACTGAGTCCTCACTCCAAATTTTGAAATGGTATTTGTATGGGAGCACAAATAATGCACTGTATGATATGGGATTTCACATTTTTACACCAGGCAAAGTTGGTCATATGATATTATGGCATCTTCTGTCTCCAAGATAGTTCATAGCAGCAGCATATTTAAGATCAAGCTAAAATGGAATTAAAACATGCAGTCCATTTCTTTTTGTAGGTTTGTGGTATCACTCCAGATATACACCGTCCACTATGAAGTTTTCTTTGATTGAGATTGAAATAGATTTAAGATATGTGCTACTATAGATTATTTGCATTGATAAAAAGTTTGATTGAAAACAATAAATATATGATTACTTTAAGAAGAAGTGGTTGAAAAAAAGCATGCAGTATGTATTCAAGGAGCCGTTTTTGTAGTACTACAGCTGTATGTGTGTTATAGCTAATCTTGAGTCTTAACCGTTACAGGCACTTAACTTGCCAAGTTTTTTCATCACCACTCAGTAATCCATCCAAGGTTGACTGAGTTGTAGATTGGCAAGCCTACCCAAGTGTAGCAATAGACCTCATTCCACACCAGGAAGGGCTTGTTGATACAAAAGGGATTAGGGGGATTAGGTAATCTCTATTTGTTGACAATCAATTACTCGACATCTGTGAAGAAATTACTTCAGAGTGCTTGCCAGTTGTTAGAACAAAACAGAGTAAGGGTTCAACGAGAATCTTCAAATTTAACTACTGCCTGATGTCCTTTAGCTGAACAAGAGACTTCGAAGCCCCTAGATAGTTGTGATGACAATTGTGTGACATGCAAACATGGCTGACAGATAACAACATTTGCTAACTCCAGAAAGTGAAAGTTAATGTGTACTACTAATTTCATCCTTTTAGAGAATGAGTATAACGATACACCAGTTTAAACTGAAATTACGAGGTTCATTTTATATTCCAGAAATCCCCTTCCATTGGCAATCCTCACCTAATCCATGTACCCTTCTACCAACCTCTGACCCCCTCCTTACCTTCCCTACCAACCCCCTTCCAGTATCTAATCCTTTGACAAAGTGTAAGATATGGTCCTGCACCTCACCTCAAATCTAATCCCCCACATTAATTACTCAAATACTGATGTCCATTGCACATCAAGTGCTATGTATACAAAATATTGATATTCATATATTGAAGAGAAATTATTGGTTACCTGGCATTGCATCTTAGTATCATATACACACTTTTGAGTTTTGCAAAATTGAAAAACTGTTCGATGGTTGTGATGTGCAACATAACTCTTTTATTTTCAAATCTGCGTGAATGAAATTTCTAGTCAAGATTGAATTTGAATATTTTTTCTGGGTATCCATGTACTTATGGGTAGTTAATGACCCAAAACATTTCAAATTTACAATAGATTATGATGTACAGTACCAGAATGAGGCTAGAGAGATCATTTGTGTCCATTACAAACGATGACATAAGTTACTTTCTACAAGTGTTGATGTACTTTGAAAGAAAATGTTTCCACATAATTTACATTTCATGAAAGTAAATCTACCAATGAGAAAATTTTTGTGCATGGCAGACATGAGGGAAACTAAAGAAAAGTGGAATGGCCAAGGGTATCTGTGGCTTTATAATAAGTTTCATGAAATCTTCTAGAAGATGTTGTTTTTCTTGGTATTGGATTATGCATGAGATGAATTGGCAAAGTGTTTCATATTTGTTTGTATGTTCAGTGTTTAGTGCATGCTGCATGTTCTGTGAATTGTTATGTGAAAGCATGATTTTTAACACTTCCATGCAGTAGTGATGCTTATTTTTTTAAGTATCAGAGCATCATATGTTTGTTTGTTTTTTCTCATTCAATATGGTGACATGAAGCAGAGAGAAGGATACTACAAAGCTTAGATATTGGAATGCATTGCAATGTGTAAATCTACCTTATCTATGTAGATGCTAATTTGATGTTGTTGTTTTTTTGTGTTGAAAAAAAATGCTATTTCTTTTTCACATGTATCTCTTCTGTCGCAATCTCTGTTTTCTCTAAGCCAGTCTTAGAGGAAGCTTCCCTGAAATGACTATAACAGTGAAGAGAAATAATGCTGCAAATCAGAAATGCAAAGTATGATAAAACAGTGTTATAAGCTGTCAAGTTTAGGATGCATTTAGGTCTTAAAGAGGCAATCTGTGGTGCTTGTTTTTAATTTGGCTCTTGGGATCTTTTCAGCACTTGTTGCTTTATTGGTCAGTACTTAGTGGCTTAGCACTTTGTAGTTTTATATATATTTCTTTCATTTTTTTTTCTTTTTAATGCTAAGTGAGTTACATCATGGATTATACAGAAGAGCTTGCAACTATCATCTGCACAGCCTTCATTTTTCTTAAACTTATGTCTATATGTGATTTGCTAGTGCCCTGCAAAGATCTTTTTTCATCTTTGGGAGAATGCTAAAATTACAAGCATTTATTTCACATGAGTGTGGATTGAAAATGCCATTGCTTCCAGATTGAAATGAGTATAAAATATTTACCAATAAGATATTACCTGCAGAAATTTTGATCGTATAATATACAAATATTAATCATATTTTCCCCCCGATGCTCTCTGATGTAACAAATTTTATTGTTGTGTTGTTTGATTGGCTTTGTTTTGTTTTCTTTTGGTTTGCTACGCTTTTGTGCAAAGTATGAAAAAGATACAAATTCATAAATATGGCTTTGATGTCCTTATGTCAGCAAGGTATTTATTAAAAATAAAAATGAATTTGAACTTATTAGAAATGTAACCCAGCCTCCCCCTTTTTTTTTCTTCCATGCGTGGTTCCCATAGATACACTGACAGTAGAGAAGCCAGCGTTGCCCAAGGAGCTGAAGAAAAAGAAGAACAAGGAGCAGATGAAGAATGGTGAGATGCCATCGTGGGCCAGCAAGTTCCTCCAGTCTAACAACATCAAGGCATCAGTGGACATCAAGTTTGACCCAGAGGCGGGAGCAGGAGGAGGAGGAGGAGGAGGAGGAGGAGGAGGAGGAGGCAAAGAATCATCCGGGTGAGTAATCTCTTTCTTCCGGTGGATGGCACAAATTTCATCTCATTTTTCTTGTTCTCCCTCTCCAAAGGGACCAGGAGGGCATGGGTTGGTATCTGGGTATCCATTTGCTCAAAGTTCAAAGTTCAAATTCATGTTTATTTCCATCAAATAAACAGAGAAAATCATGTATATACAATGTAAAAGGAGAACATATTTGCAATAATTGCAAAAACATGAAATTAGCAAAATACATGTGATAATGAGTAACAAAAAGAAGAACACATAATTGTATTGTTTTAATGTGTGTTGCTTGTTACATAAATGGTTTCATTTGAATACGAGTCAACAGATAGGATGTATTGAAGATTTTGGTTTGCTTATCAGGATCACAAATTTTATTGAATTTTGTAGGGACGTAATGGACATAGCCAAATACTGTGAAGTTTCTTCAGTTTCAAATGATCATTTTGTACTTACTGTTAAGGTGTTTCATTTTAGAGAGACAAGTGAATGTTGTAACAAGACAGATATTTCATTTCATTTGTATTTCAATTTAGATACTCGAGATTCATGAAATTCAAATTTATGAAGTTCTTCCGTCGAGATGTTTTCATTGCAACTGATTGACAAATTGCCCTACATCGACGTAAATAAGCACTGAATTGATCAGTGTTTTAGTAGTAGCCATGATAAAAAATCATGGGCGTACATACTCGAGCAGGATTCGAACCCACGACCTCCTGATCACCGGACAGGCGTCATCTCCACTAGACCACCGAGCTTTCGCCCAACAGCAAGTGTTGGTTCTAATCCTTATAGCATGCAGCGGGTACTGCTTTGTTATTCAAATTTGAATAACAAAGCAGTACCCGCTGCATGCTATAAGGATTAGAACCAACACTTGCTGTCGGGCGAAAGCTCGGTGGTGTAGTGGAGATGACGCCTGTCCGGTGATCAGGAGGTCGTGGGTTCGAATCCTGCTCGAGTATGTACGCCCATGATTTTTTATCATGGCTACTACTAAAACACTGATCAATTCAGTGCTTATTTACGTCGATGTAGGGCAATTTGTCAATCAGTTGCAATTCATGAAATTTTCCAGATATTTCTCAATTGTGTAATTCAAAATTTGGAATGCTCCTCATAACAAATAGCATGTCCAGTGTTTTATATCATTTATTTCTTCTTTCTTTAATGAAAACTACAAATATGCTAGAATCATAGCCAGTATTTGCAAGTGACTGAGGGACTATGTGACATTATTCAAGTATGTTGAATTATAATCATGTACATACATGTTTTTCCCTCCCATGTTGTTTTCCACTACAGAGGCTCAGGAGACAGCAAAGACCACACAGCAGAAGACAAAGTGTAATGAGATGAAATGTTTTTTTCAGTGGCAGCACAGATCTGTCACACTCCATTTACAGATTTTCCAGTGGGAAATGTGGCAGTATTTATGATCTTGTTTGTATATTTGTCAACAGTTTTGCGTTATGCAGGAGAGTTATGTGTATTTTAAACCCAAACACTAAAGACTGAAATGTGTCAGAATTTGGTACCATCACCCACAAGTATTCCAAGATGTGGTTAGGGGTCATCAGGTAGAAAATGATTTCATGAATACCTCTGCCTAGTGCTTACCACATAGATTTGCAGAATATGACCCGAGGAGAAATTTATAGCATGGCAGTATGATTTGATTTGAAACGGAAGAAATGAGTGCAAATCAGTGGTAAAGTCATTGTTGCAATATTACAAATGATGATTGTGTGATGTAATTTATGCACATTAAACATTTTGGGTGTAGGAATCTACATTCACTTCAGGAAGGTGTGCATGTGGTCAGATATATTTTGTACAGGAGTGGATTTTTGTATGTATATTTTGTGAATTATGAAAGCATAATTATATTTGTGCATTTGTATGGAATGGCAGTAATGTTGCAGCATTGTGTCAGAGCTGCACCAAGGTTTTCTGCAATGTTTTAGAGCGAGTACTACATTTTGTGACAAGCAACTGCACTGTTAAATAAGATGGAATCTGTGCATTTTCTCTATTCTTACTCTTATGTACAGGATTTTTTGCTCATCTAGCTGCCTGTAAAATATGTAAGGGTGGATTGTGAATGTGTTGCATGCATATTTTGCAAGTCATGATTAAAGGGAATCTTGTGTGTCTTGACTTCTTTGTGGATTTTCTGAGTATTTTAAGCAGTTTTTGATTATCTTTCCTGCAGTGGAAAACATGTTGTGAGCAATAAAAGATGTTTAAAGAGAAATGCCATCCCACTGTCAAATTGACTTTCATACACAGAGTAGCTGTTACAGGACACTTTCATTTAAATCAAACAAGAAATTAGAAAGCTACAAAATTTCAGACAAAGCTAAAATAAATCAAGCAATTAGTGATGACTTTGTAAAAGGCAGGTGAACTGTCCACAAAAACAATGATGTAATTGTAATTTTTCAGTTCACAAATCAATGTCAGAGTTATAAGACAAAACATCACCTTTGTTTGCATATGACATGTCATTGCAATCAAAATCATAGCATTATTAGAATGTGTTAAGCTTCCAACAATCTGTAAATTTGTTTTCATTTTTAATGAAAATACTACTGGTTTTGTTTTCTGTTACAATCTATGTTTCTTATGACAGTCTACTTGAATGCTAAGTGAGGCAAGCCGTCCATAAAGCAGCAGTACCATCTATGTTATTAGTGCAGACCATGGAGATTCATTGTGCGATCTGTAAAATTTTGTACAGTATTCATTCTGGTTCATTCTCAGCTGCCGTGTGGCCTTTTGATACTGTTGTAACAGAATTTGTATTCATGATATGCCTCATTTATTGATGAAGTTCTCGACATTCCAGTACATTATATATTCAGTGCCTGATGGATGAAATTAATGCATGACTATTTATCTGTCAAATCGACTTGAATCCTGTGATCACAGTTTTTCTTGCACTCATTGAATCTTCAGGTTCCTGGAGTAAATTGATTTGTACAGAAAAATAATCCAGAAATGTCTTTCAGCTGTCCAAGGTGTATATTATTCTCCAGCTGGGCTCTGTGGGATTTGTGTGCTTTAAAAATTTGTCATGATAGTTTTTCCTAGATAGGACGCGTACCACTTACTGTGCACCTTTGCTAAGAACCATAACTGCAATTGATATTCAGGTTGTGTGTTGTCTATCCTTTTGAAAGATGTGCATTATTTGTAAATATATACAACCTGCCAATATTCACCTCATATATCGACTATCCACTTGCGTGAACACCAGGAATATATTGCGTGAGCTAGGAGCATATTACATGACTCGACGGTTAGGGTGTCATTATTTCATGGTGGAAAGGAATTCATCTTTTGGAATAGACAAAAGGATGTCTAATTTCATAGTCAACATTCATTCTACACTGTCCTGAGGGAAACCAACCAACCGAATAGCAAAATAAAAACAGCAAAGGAACTAAGAAGATGCATTATTATGACTCTTTCAAATTTAGTTGAATATGCACTGTCAGTGACAAAATAACCAGTCTAGGGTGTCACGAGTAGCTACCATATTCATGACCTTCACATAGAACTCTGACCACTCATTGTTTTAATTCAGACAGTAAAATAGTCTGGGGAAAATGGACAAAGCTGCTGTGAATGCACTACCCCTCTGAATAGACACAATATTTAGGTCAGCAGCAGAATCAGAAGCAATAGATATAACGGATATTATTGGAACTTGGGACAGTGTATTATGAATGTCATGATCATACTTAAATATTGCCTCAAGTCATTCAAACAGTCCGTCAGGATGTCTCAATGAAAGCTTACCTTATATACTTGGCAGCCATCAACTGAGATGCAAGGGGGAAGATAGATCCCTTTTTGTCTTTTTTTTAAAGGGAAATGAGGACATGTCTCATTAAAGGTATGTGTATTTAAATAGAAATTGCTAAAGAATTGATTGTCGGTTGCAAGCAATATTTTGTGTGTATGTGTCTTTGGCTCTGACATGTCATACTGATGATTTCAGCAAAAGAAGTACATGTATCAACGAGCGTGAAAGGTTTGATTTCAAAGAGAGAGAGAGAAAAAAAAGCGAATTCGATTTCACACCACCATCAGCTGTTTTATATAGGACCTCATGTGTGTGTATGTGTGTCTGTTCTGTATATGGGATGATGATGATGATGATGATGATGATGATGATGATGATGATGATGATGATGATGATGTGGCTGTCTGTGTGTGTGTGTGTGTGTGTGTGTATGTTGCGTGAGTGTTTGTTGTCAGTCAGGTGGTAGTCAGATTTTAAATAGCCGTCCCCTGCCTGGAAGAAGAATGTAGAGAGGTTGATTCCCCCCACCCACCGACATACTGTGTAGATCATGGGGAGTACCAGCGGTGAGTGATTAATGTCAAACTGTGACGAGTCTTGTTCAAATCAAACTTCTTGCTAAGCCACAGACCCACGTGTAGTTTCGGTTTCTGTTTTAAAAAACAACGCTAGTCTATTTAAATACTGAAAAAAAAACATCAACAAAGACTCGAACGTCTGCTTTCTGTCTATTGTACATAACATTGTCTCGAGTATATTTTTTACAAATATGACGCTCTTCTGTCAGTTTATAAATAATTTTATTGTTTTGTTTTTCTGTGTGTCTGCCTCTCATGGTAACACTTTCAAAACAAGTTGTAAATAGCTAACTTAATAAACAGCTCTATGATTTCAGACACTGCATACCGATGTGTTCTTGTATTTTTTCCTCTTGGTGTCTACCTCTTTATGTCTACCAACTACCATGCCCCTTGGTACTAGAATCAATTATTTTTTTTTAATGTACTTCTGATATATTTTAGAGCATGACCAGTTTTTCTTTATGCTTTGATGCTCTGACAATACAATACTGTCATGTGTACACACACACACACACACACACACGTTTCACTATATATATATATATATATATATATATATATATATATATATATATATATATGTGTATATATATATATATATATGTATATAGGGGGAGATTTTTTTTTCTCTTCTTTTTTACCAAGCAACACAATACATCAACACCGGAGCACTAACATTTTTTAATAGCTTTCCAGTGTGCTTGTACGATACGAACACTCCGTACTAGAACACACCGTACTAGAACACACAATTGAAGAAAATGTACCCCTCCCCTTGCCCGGCTGTCACACCTGCGTTCTCCATCGCGCGCTCTCTATCCCAACTTACAAAACTTCTCAGATCATGCTCCGCAGTGAACTTTGACCCTTCTCCCTCTGGCTCATTCCTTCACGCACTATCACCTGCTCCCATTTCTCCCATTCCGTAATTGGAAATGAGCCTTTCACCGCATTATACCCCATCGAAAGCAAAATACGCTCTATCACCATAATATTTGGGTATCGATATCAACATTTTGTATCAATAAATGATTCCATTATCCAATTATGGAATAAATCCCGATAATAATCATAGAATCAATTGAATCAACTATCATTAATCGAGTTAATGGGCATTATATATCTGTAATGTATATATTGTAAATGTATTAGGTCCTGTTGACCTATTATCAAGAATTGATTCCATTATTCAATAATTTTTGTTGGGACGAGTATATGAATGCAATTATTGTGCATTATTTTTGTAGCGTATACTAATTAGAAATTTGGCAAAATGACAGTGCCAAAAATTATTTTGTAACATTTTGTAATATGTTTGAAATGTGTCACGCACCTAGCAAACAATATCTGAATGTTCAAATGTAATCAAGTATGAATGATGGAATCGACATATGAATAATGATATTGCGTGAAACAAAAAAAAAATCGATAATGCCTCGGTGCTTATAAGCAGACGATACATTTTCAATGGCTGAATAGTGGTATTTTCTCAGTCTGAATAGTGGTATTTTCTCGCAGATGCATTCAAGACAAGAAAAATATACTTTCATTTTTAAAGGTTTAAACCTTTATTTCAGATGTCAATACATCAATACAATGTAAGAGTTTGCCACTTTGTAGTCTGTTCTTCTTTTTCTTTCTTTAGTAACATGGCACTTTTTTCTATTGTGTACCAGTGGGTAAAATTCACGCATATATTGTACATGACATGTAGATTCCAGTCTTCCCTGGAAGAGAATAAGTATGAGATAATAACTGATACTAAAGTCATCAGTAAAGGAAGTCACCTGAATAAAGCAAGGTATAGATCATTATGCAAGCAAAAATAGCCTTCAAAGTTTACCAGAGTTCTACAATTGAACAAAAAGTTTGACCATTTTGATTAAAAAAAGTAAAAAACAAATTCGTACAGGCCTTCACTGACCTTGAAGTAAATAGAGAATACTCTGTGTGTAATTGTACAGCATCGATGTACCATAATCATTCACGCCTTTTCGCAGTTTCGATTTGTAATTATTAGGAAGATGTATATAGCATGTCAATCGTCCTTTTCTTTCTATAGACACGATCACATTCTGTATACGATCGTCTGATGTAAATTTCTCCAAGACAGAAAAGATATAGCAGGAGAAAAAAACAACAACAATAAATCAGGAAAGCATGCAAGTTGTATCCTGCTTTGATCATCCCAACAACTTCAAACAGAATTTCACCGCAACACAATTTCATCACTCACTTTGACATTGACTTTTATTCATGTACAAATCTTCGGCCATGCGTTTTGCAGTAAGCAAGATATTCTTATATAATTTCAATGATAACGACATATTGTATTTGCTGCGGGCCTTCCATGCTTGAGTCCTCCCAGTTGCCTTTTTTTAACAGCAAATAATGGACATAAAGTAATGCATAATAATGTGCTGCCAAAAAAAAAAAAAGTTTTTCTCTTTTGGTGCAACGAGTATTCCCGGATTGTTACTCACATGACATAATGACAGTTTTGTTCTTCGTGGAAATTGATTGTTTGGATTTGATAGAATAGACTATTTGGATTTAATAGAATTAGTAATATTACAGAAAGCAGAGATTAGAAGGAAACTTGCACACTTGTGTATAATATGAAATGTGTTCACAGAACACAACTGACGATTAATCAGCAGCCCCACAATCTGCGACGCTGGATGCCGCGCAGATTGCGAGCTTTTAAAATGACTACATGCAACGTAAATGCATGTTGACTTATGTTGACTGATGTTGGCCATGATACCCTCGACATCACTTACAATAATATGTGGCCAAATGAATACCTAAATATGTGGCATATATTCATTTGACAATAAATGCAGTAATTTTCTTGTATTTTTCTTCCGATCACTTTGATACGCCTACTAAAAAAAAAAAAAAAAAAAAAAAAAAAAAGAGAGAGAGAGAGAGAGAAAGAAACCGAAACAAAGATTCTGACATATTATATGTCAGTCACTGCTGGATTAACAGAAGACATTGCATTAAAAAAAAAAATGTAAGCTATGCTCACTCTAGGGGAAGGTGCATTCCAATGAATTTTGGATACATGTATTCCTAGCTCTTTAGCAGTGATTGACAATGACATCATTTACATCTTGGTTTGAAAAGCTTTTTGTCGGCGCATTCAAGTAATTTGGAGAAAATTGTACGAAGAATTATCATAAAATATACGACACATATTTAGGTATTTTGGTCAAATAAGATTAGTGATGACCAAGGTACTATATTCAACATAAGTCAATTTGCATTTGCATTGCATATCTCTCGGTCCTTTAATCATAATATTAGTCATTGAATTATACACTTAATAATCTGTCATCGGATTCTTCTCACTGTTTATAACCGTCATTGTTTGCATTTTTCACGTCCCTCACCATAGTTTCTATTTCCATTGATACCGTATCTTAGATACATAATAATATAGTTTGTCAAGTGTTCGGCTGACGCGTTACTTTGTTTCCTCTTTGCCCGAGTTTCCCATTATTAGCAAATAATACACATATACAGTCTCTTATATAAGATAAAACACAAGGATATGTGATTATAATAAACTGGCGTCTGGCAAGATTAAGATAAGAGAAAAATAAGATAAGGACAACAGATCTCGAATAATGACAAGGAAAAATTCTGATGAAAGAGAGACCAGTCCTTGCACGCTCAATGTAGATCACAAAATAAACATAATCAAACCGGTAAAAACAACAAACAACAAAACAACAAACAAAGAAACAAAGGAAAGCACAAACTCAAGCGGACATAATCGCCTGATGAAAGGACCGTGGCGATATCAAACAACAAAAGTTATACAAACTTTCTTTCCACATTATTACGAAGAGTCACAATTAAAACATAATCGAAACTGAGTCGACTTGATTTACACATATTATTGTCAAGCAGACTGGGACGCGAATTACATTTCTGCGCACGCCTGCCCTCAATGTCGGCCAGAGTTTAGACTCTCACACCTCATTAATTTATAGGCAACCTACTTTACAGACGAATTGCCGATTTCATGAAGTTGATAAATGATTAACGCTACGTGATATCTACGGAAGTGAGAGCATAGAAAATGGAAAAACAAAATATCAAACTTGATCAAAGTCTACATTCTATATGATAATAGTCAAAGTCAGCTAACCCATCCAGTAACTGCGGCGTAATTTAAGGTCAGGAGTGTTTCATTGATAATATATGTAAAGGCATACATACGCATACATAACACATACAAATATAGCACATGAATGCCATACACTTTGAGGAATGGCTGTGAAATATAGACGGAGTTTAGCCCTCTGTTTTGCAGGATATATTGCAAAAAACCATCAACGATATAACGTGAGCAATGACATGCGGACATGTGCTTATCTTTCAAGAGTGAATTAAACTTTTACCATTTTCGATTTAAACTGGTATAATCTGTTATCATAACATCTTCCAAAATCATGATTGTATGATATTATTATAGACATGATACACACTCTGCAATCTTTTTTTTATCTGCGCTCAACTCTCTTCAAGAATTCAGCGTGGGTTTTTGTCCGTACAAAGAACAGTAAAAGGAAATAATGCTCACTCAGCGAAAAATACAAGCGTGACCACTTCAATGACAAGCAAAGCTCTTTCGACACGTGAAGCAAACATCGACGTTCATGTCATGCGACTTTGTAAGAGCGTTTCGTGAGGTTTAAACTCCGTGAAAAAGACACATTCCGCAAAAAATAAGTCAACAAAAACCTCAAAGATATTTCTATGGATATTAGTATTTAGTTTGTCCGCATACCATTCATTTCATTGATAAAAGCATACAAATTTGCAGTGAACACTGCGGCTACTGTCACAACAATGTAAATTCAGAAATTTATGCAAGTCTTTTGGAAGACTGCACACACGTACACACTGTCTCACAAACACACACACTCACGCGCATATAATTATATATATATATATATATATATATATATATATATGTGTGTGTGTGTGTGTGTGTGTGTGTGTGTGTGGTAAAATGTCATCCTAAAATCTTCTAACTCAAAGCATTATTTCGCAATGTGCTTTCAAGATATTCAAACCAAGAACTCAATTTCACAAATTGTACGCGTTTGTCTTCCACACTGAGAGAAATTACACGCTCAGTATATATTCTCTTTCGGTCTTGGTCATTGCTAGAAAATGGTCTTGCTTTGATCTCTCTGAGCTGCACCGACATGAAGACTGCAGAAAAACTGTTTTTTTTTAGTGCGCTCAGTCGAGTTGAAACAAAATATGAAAATACGACATGAAATTATAATTAGGATTTGATGATAGAATTTATACTGAACTAATGACACGTGACTACTTATTCATCCACGAATATTGCTCTCCAACTTCAGCCATGAATCTGTCATTATCAAATCACCAAAACTTGATAATCTTAACAACGTATTGTACAAAGTCATCATGCCAAAGAATATGAAAAAAAAAAAATGAACATGGGTTTGCAACAAACTCCATGCGAGTCATCAAGACTGTCTGGTTATCTTTCAACCAGAAACAACACCATATAAAATGGCATATATATTTGTACACATTACATGCATGCCATATATCATATAAAATGTGTCGTTTGAAACCTTGGACCGTAACGGCCTTCTTTCGCCTCAGTCAACCGCCTCAACCCGGTCATCCGTGGTCCGACTTGGCGATCTTGTGCGTTGCCTTGAGTTGTCGGAATCTCCTCTGGACATAGTAGTAGAAGTGGTAGTCGTATTTAAGCTCTGACCGCACTCTTTGTCTCACCTCGGGCGGAGATGTGGACTTCTTCCGGCGAACATCTGTCGCCGAGACACGATGATAGAAAATCAAAATAGACCAAAACGAAAAAATAGATAAAATAAAAAAAATCAAACTGAACTCATCGATCGGTATTAATGTGATTGTATTCGACATATACTGACTATATATGTACAATGTTTTTTTTTCTTTATTTTTTTCATTTCTTTTCCAAACACTACATCTTTCGGTATTCTAAACAAATCTTAAGTACCGGTATAACTTGCATTTACATACAACCATAACTCTAATGCTACTCATATTAGAATAAATAACGATTTTTATCGTAATTATCATAATGATAATTTACACTTTTTCAATCCTCAATTTTTGTTTCAATTTCAATTTACTTCTGCAACTTTTTTAATAGAATACAATATGAAAACGAAACGATTTACACTAATCATGATAACCTGACGAGAATAATAATTGTTATTGTAGTATTGTTAATGAATATAACAAAATTATTTTAAAAAAAAATCAACCAGTAAATATCATCACGAGCATTATAATACTTAATTGCAATAATAAAGATGACTATACTGTTACTATCATCATCTGTCGTGGATGCTTTGTTTTTCTCATTCTCCTTTTCTTCATACTTTTTCCTTAAAAAAAAAGAGAAAAAAATCTATAATTTGTTCTCCCATCCATATGAACAATGTTTTGCGAACAAATTAGCACTGAAAAAAAAATGTAACTAAAGTCAGACACGAAGATTTGCAACACTCATTAACAAGAGAATGCCGAATAGAAAATAGAAATCACTGCAGTAATAACTCATAGCAGTATTATCTCAATATCACATGCCACGTTCTTGACAGATGTGCCACGCACATATTACCTATACTAGTAATTCTGACTCACAGAGGACATTTTCATTGAAATGTTGACGCTGTCCTGATGATGCTGTTGAGGTGCACCTGTTCATTGATTTGAAAATGAATGAATAAAGTACCTCTGTAGAGGAAAAAAAAATATTCATTGAACCCCCTACTCCCCCTACCCCTCCCCCCCCCCCCCCCCCGGTGAAAAAAAGAAATTAAAAAAAAAGTTCACTTTGGGTACTGAAAAGAAAATCGAAAAAAAAGTGACATAATATTTTCGCTCGAGTTTCACTGTTGCTCTCATCTGAACTCATTTCAACGTTGCTCCAAATGGAAAGAGGGATGGTTACCATTCTCAACATTCGCCACGTGCGATGGGAACTTCGTCACTCTCCGAAACAAGTCGGGTAAGAGCTTTTCAGCCAATTGCACCGTCTCCTTGTACTCCTCCATCAAACCCACGAACACGAAGAATTCATTGACGTTGGACATGGCCCGGTCCATTGATTTCTTGGATGGCTCGCTGTGAGGAAAAAAATGAGCAAACAAACAATTTTCATATTCAATATGAGCGATGCAATCATAATTATGTAAAACATACATTGCTTTACATTTTAAAGTGAGAATCGGGTCTAGGTTTGAAATACACCATTCAGCAGAACAGAAACAAACTAACAAAACTGTGAAAGTCTCATTAAAGGGATGGTGTTTCCGGTTTGCAACAATTTTATGATGTTTTTAGAGGGACCCACCTTTTATTTGGATAGTTTTGTTTTACTTTTTCTTGGATATCTCAGCCATTTTAAAACCAATTTTTATCAAATAAACTTTGAATTCCTCTTACAATTGTATGTTCTTTGACATTTCACAAAGTGGTTAAGTATCCCGCAAAAAGTCAAAACCTGATCCTCACCTCAGCTGATACCATCCCTTTAAACTCGAGATAGAAAGAGCAAAAAGTTACGAAATTCTTATCTTTCAGAAGGGCTGGGTATTCAGGGGCTTTTCGACATCCTGCATGAAAAGAGCAAATAACCCAAAACTAAAATACTTTGAAATTCAACTGTTTACCTTGTAGTTTATAGAATCTATAGTTGATAACAAAGCTGAGTGAGAGCAACGTAAAGTGTGCGAAGGCTAGAAGCCAACATCCGAGTAGTACATGTATAATGTTTTTGGGAATACACTCTTTGGTGGTGTATTTCAGTATGTATATACTATAATTATGGAGTAGTTAGATACTCAGAGACAATGGACAGGGACTTTACTCGTTCGTAGTTGGGAGGATATATTGGGGAATCCTTCTGATATAGTACATGTCTGCAGTACAAGCAAGTGCATGGTGTTCGTGGTTAGTCTACTTGGAAAGAGGGCAGTGATGTTTATGTGATACAGTGATACAGTTATTTTTATTTATGTGAGATCGTTGATCAAGACGCAGGGGTTAGACAGTCATAACAGTGGAATGTGTGCCGACATGTGATTGATGAGGAGTGAGAGGGGAAACCGGACTTGGGTGGGTTGATGATGACAGAATCATAACATTCAGTGGTTAGTGGATGTTACAGTACAGTCAATAATTTGATGCAAAGCTTACACAACAAGATTTGATACATACAAACACACACGCGCACACACCCACAAATAGTTTCCACTCAATCTACTTTACCATGAAATGAAGAACTAACTGTAAATCAAGTAATTTGTGGAGTTTATGAAAACAGACTTACGAGCAGATTTCGTCGTAGCCACAAAACCATTTAACGAGCTGGTTGCGTTCAAAACAGTCACTTCTGTTCTGGAGAACACACTGATCGAAAGACTGAAATGAATAACAAAAAAGAGAGTGCATCAGAAAAAAAAAATGATATGCTACCAATCTATTGTAAAGTACTGGTCGCACAAACCTTCTGGTAGTAACAGTGGAAACAGTGGAAACAATAATGGAAATGAAAACATATGAATCATTAGTATCGTAAGCATTACCATTTATAGGCGGAGACGTAAATATGGCATAGGGATCGAATGTTCAATAATGAGAGTAAATTAAAAATCACACATATCTGTGGATAAGACTATCAAATTTGAATGCATATAATATATGACCAAAAGATGGAAGTGCGATTCCAACGGTAAATGACGCAGTAACTTAATTAACTATGGCTGCACTTTGTAGGTCCTCATCGGAATGAATGATAAAAAACGACGAGATGCTAAAATTACTTTATGCTTTTGCGTGGTTCTGATTTAAATAAAAAACCAAGCAGTCAGCGGGTAAAAGTTCTAATCAAGATACTGTCTCGTTACTGATTCAAGTTTGAACCAATCTCAACTGAATGCTAAATTCTGCATCGATATTAGTCACGGGAGCTGGTTAAATCAATCAAACTCAATCACTTGATTTCTTTACACATTCGGAGAATGATATTTCGGAGTTAAGAGTCAAGAGTGACTATGTGAACTCCACGACACACATCATCGCTACAAGTTAGAAGTTTTGTTTTATTTTGTCGAGTCTTTAATTCTTTTCTTACCACGTCTCCAGATCTGCGATCGACCAAGCCGTAAGCTGCGTAGGCCATCTCAAAGGGGTCCCTGATAATACTAAACATCAAGGGGTTGGTGTTTCTGCAGATAATCACGGGGAGGAATAACAATACAAAGACCTTAAAAGGATCATATAGTTTTGGTGGAGACGTAACTTCTCTTTTCTGACATTTTCGGTGAGATAATGACAAACTTTTAATGAAAATATGAAAGAGTACGTAATTCCACGAGGACTTCAACATTATTTGATGAAAATTGGTTTTGAAATGACTGAGATACCTCAAACAGACGGATGGTAATAAAAGGAGGGACCCACTTTTTATTACCATCACTTTGTTTTTGTTTCTTTGTGTTTTTTTATGTTTCAGCCATTCCAAAGCCATTCCTTAGAATAGTATGCTTTGTACTATTTCACAAGTAGTTTCTGGATATTTCGCAAAGAGTTACAAGCCCAACCCTCATCTCCACCAATACTACACCACCCCTTTCACTCATGCACCTGCACGTCTAGTGTGTACACATGACTACATCGCGTTCAAACGTGATTTACTTTCGCGAGTAATCGCGCAAAACCAGTGAATGCTCGTTATTTGAAAAGGAATTAAGGCGTCGCGAATGAATGATTTGACAACATAATGCAAACAGACCGATCTCGTTCTACCTGAGTGTTGTAGTTTCACTCGTTGTTACTTTCTAAAAATGCAACAGCCACGGTGGAATGAACAGAATTGTCAATGGTCAATCAAGGGGTCGTTTCTCTTTTCCAAAGGCTGTCTTCAGCGACTGCAAGCAATTTTCGCTACATACGGGACTTAAATGCATGCCCCGTATAATATAATTTCGACAGTTAACCACCCACGAACAATAACTCCATTAGAAACCCTTTCCCTGCGATACCCCCCAGAAATGATTGTCCTCTAGCTCTTTAAAAGAATATATCTCCTCTCAGATAAGCCAATAGCCATTTAGTAAGACATTCTTCAAGCTGATGATAAAGCGTATGTTGTCAAGGCACGGCAACTTTATGTTAAGATAGTTTAATGGATGCGGTTTAGGTATGGCTGCAGCTGTAACACAGTTATAAGCCTGGATTTGGCAAAGTGTCCAAAACCTTGTTTGCACATTATATACTTACATCATTAAAACCGGTGTGAAGTAGAAGTGACCACTGAAAAGCGCCGGGGAATAGATATCACTGACAATGTGGGATAGTTTTTGTTCTGGTTCGTTAGTCTGCACATGAAGAAAGAAAAGATAAAATACAAATTCACTATTTAACATCGGCATTTCGTTTCTTATAAAGAAAGTGTTTATTCGGGTGCGAGATGATCGGCACCAGTTTTTGCAAGCGGGCTGAAATCACCTTCCTATGAGAGTGTGTTTATTTCTGTTAAAACATTGCCCCCGATTTTATGACAAAACGATAGTTGATTTAGAAATACACTCAGATACTGTTTACTTGAGCATTGAGTAGTGATGCCAAGGTATCATCCGGTTAAGTTGTTCAATGAGGGCATTAACTGAAGATCATTCGGTAAGCTGGGTGCGGTTCATCGGGGGCCCGTCTATACGTTAACCGCCGTGTTGGCTTTTCCACAGGCGGGTTACAGACAAGTCAATCTTCTTAAGGGATTGTATAGTTTTGATTGAAATGGGAATTGAGGTTATACATTTTTGCAAGATAATTAAAAATTACTTTTATGAAACACAAAAGAGCATACATTCCCACCCCATTTCCTTCAGTCGTCAAAGAGAAATGAGGAGCTTTGTAGAGCATGTCAGGAATCCCTTCGCTCCATGTTCTGTCCATTGTGTTCACACATTAATATGCAGTTCCAAGAGCATCCAGGTGCTAAACTTGGAAGAATCAGACCCATGACATTAGCGATCAAACTTCTCTTTGACCACCGAACAAAACTGAATGGGGTTTCCTACAAAATAGAGCTAAGATGATCTTAAGACTCTGAAGGAGCATGTAGACAGTTTAATCATATTAGAAATTACCAATGTGAAAATCCAATTGTATTATATATATATATATATATATATATATATATATATATATATATATATATATATTGTATTTGAGGGGGAGAGGTAGAGACATACTGTTTAATTGTGTTTCTGTGTGTACATTTACAACAGAGGGAGGGTGATAGAGAAAATGAGGCCAAATTTCCGGACATAGATTATGGATCTACTGCATTCAATTAATGCGCGCTCGTTTCAGAGAACAGAAGCCTTTCTCTCATAAAGTAGCCCTCCCTGCATAGCTGTGTCATCGATGCTATCACTATACAAGACCACTGAAGATCAATGATTAAAACTAATCGGGATTATGAGGTCGTCTTGGCCTTCATCCCACCACAGCATCATGGTAGCATAATAGAATCAAAAGTACAAAAGAAGTCTTTTAAACGATCCGACAGGGGGATCTTTTTGCATTAGCAGGAGTATTAAGTTCACCCGTCAAGGATGGTGGTTGTGATCCTCATCATTATTGTCAGATTACTCAAACGGATGGCTTGTTACAATAAGTTGATATTTCTTAAAGATATTAAAAATCAATTAATTTTAAACGAATAATCATTCAAACTGAACTCTAAATACAAATAAGTAGTATCATAATGAAGAATGGCAAATGGAGTTTAAATAATTGATATCTTATGTATTGTATTCTCTCATTATCATTCACATTTCTAGAGCTACGCAAATGACGTTAACACATGCACGTAATATTACAAAATGATTCTTGCAGTTACAGTGAACACAGTCATTAATTATTAGGGGGGAAAGGTATAGATAAATGAGTTTTATTGGTGTCAAGATAGTGCTGGTATCCATGAAAACACTTCACACAGTTCCGTACTTTCTGCTGTACTCTAACTAATGCCTCCCCCATTATAAGAGGATTTCTGATGACTTCTTAAGCCCTGTTCGTAGTTTTTGAATGTCACCTATAAGCTTAATAGCGTGCTTCCTGAGATGACAAATCTCCGTGTATTGTCCTTTTTCTTCTTTCTGCATTCAAACACTGACCAAGTTTACCTTGTATAGTGATTGTATCAAGCAGCGTTACCTCCCTAAATTGACTAAGTTTATACTTTCTGAAGAGCCCGTTGATTTTACCCCATACAGCAAGAGGAAGTCATCTCAAGGAGTAGATTAAGATGTATTGTGATGTTAATCAGAGGGTTAATTGTAACGGAGATGTGTTTATTATTCGTAAGCGCCTCCATTTACCCCTCCTTGTGATGCTGTTATTCACAGAGCTGGGAGGGGATGGGGTTTGGGGTGCGTTACGCTCCAGTCTTACAAAGGTGCTTATGTCAAAGTCATTTCCCCTTCTCAATTACAGTCAATAGGATTACGCCCGGACACTGTGATGCTAATACGAGATGAACAGACTTTGCTGTCTTGAGAGACATTATGAGCTTAAGTTCAAAAGAAACTTTCAGAGCACGATCATCGTTTACCTCCTGGTTCTCTAAATCTACAGTTTTTTTTTTTTTTCAGCCAAAGGAGACGTTTTTCTGCATCAAATAATTTCAGAGTTCTCATTGTGACTTTTAAGTTCAACTAAAATTTAATGAATCATGGGATAAAAATAATTCATTTTCTATAGGCCTAGATGTATTGTGCATAATGAAAGAGTTTTGCAGCCGCAACATTGCCGTCGAATTCAATCATCCACTCGATTTGCATGAGCCTAATGCGACTTGGGACAATATTGCGCTGCTCCTCAAAAGCATGTAGAATTTGAAATGTTCTGATTTCTTGAACTTTTTTTTTTTGTAATAAAAATATTTACTGCTTTGATTGTTTGACTTTGTACTCGAACAATGACCAGAGATGCCCTTTTGCAGGAATAAATGTTGTTTGATCAGACGACGCTATCCAGAGGTAGCATGGTAATGTTATCATGAAAGCGCAGACATGGAGGAAGAGGGGCGTGGTGAATCTGAATCTGAATCTGAACACCAAGTCTAACGTGTATATAGGATCTAATGATGTGTGCATCCCATCCTCTCTTCCTGTAGAACATGGCGGTGTAAAATTGGTGTCTGGGCGTTTTCCTGCAGCGAGAGTTCAGATGTTGCGGATCCTGTAACGTGTGATGATATTGCACGAGACGGTTTCACACGTCATATGCTTCTTGTCAAGCAGCGGAATGCCGCTATATACACCATGAGAATTAACAAATTTTCAGTGTCTTCGGTCGTGTAGTTCAAAATTCTTTATTACCATCCGCTGGTCGGATCGAGCGATGTCAGGTGTATAATGAAGGGTAATTTGTCTCAGATTCGCGAGACATCAAGACCCGATGCTTGTCGTTGACTATGTACCAGCGAAAACATCTACAGGGGGAGGGGATCCGCCCCTCCCCCGGACAAAACAAAAAACAAAGCAAAACTTAGGCGCGTACAGTCATAAAAATTTGATTTATTTGGAGTGTTTTCGAGGTTATTTTTCTCCGGTTTCATTATTTTGTGCCATGTTTGGCACGTATCAAGAAGAGAAACACAAATCAAAAACAGTTGCAGTCATGCACAAAAATACATTGATAAAGTCACTCGCGTTTGAGATGTAATACAATTACACCCACAAGAATGTGTTTTCTATCTATCTGCTATCTATCTATCTATCTATCTATCTATCTATCTATCTATCTATCTATATCTATCTATCTATCCATCTATCTATCTTTTTATTAACATAATCTACTCACATATAGGTGTAAACATACATGATACTAATAATACAACACGCGCCCCTGTTTGCTGCCTTGTTCCAGGGAGAGGGTAGCTTCTTGTCGACGGCCCTGACACGATGTTAGTGTCCCTATTGAGTTAATAATTATCAAGGCGAAAATTCTGGTTCTCTTCGCTCGCCAGATATGAGTACTAATTACGCCAGGGCTGTTAGCAAGAGGTAGGGAGATGGGCACCACCCTGCTTGTACTCTGCACTCACCATATCCGTGATTTCGTCTGGATAAACAATGACCGTCAAGGAACTCGTCTCCCTGATGGCGCTACCGACCAGGGACACAAACTCGTCTGATCCACAACCAGGCACAGCATTATTAAGGATCACGTGACTCTGAGAGGGGATTTCACAAAGAAGGAGAAAAAATAAGAAAACATACATTACATCCAATTGTGATTTTTTAAACGCTTAAGAAATCCTTTTTTAAATGAAAAAATAATGATCTACAAACTACTAAGTATAATATAGGGCGTAGCTGGGACTGGGTCCAACGTGTCATCAATGTCTATAAACAAAGACAATTTTGATAACAACAAAAGAAAAAGAGTGCATAATACACGCGAACGACACCGTAGAAACAAACGACGATCGGGCGCGGTCTTTAATTCCATGATATAAAGACAGAAATTTTCGCTTTCGCAGGAAAGAAATTGCGCTTTTAGAAAGCCGACGCGACGCCTCGGGGAAAACAGTGTTTTTGTGTATGTGTGTTTGTTTGGGTTTGTTTTTTTTTTGTTTCAGGTGGTGCCTCCATGTCAGTGGGTTGCAAATTCGAATCTCTATTCATTGCACAATACCAGATTATCAATGTCGCGACGTGATAGAAGTGCATTGGTTCCGCCAATTAAGCACTCTTCTCTTTAAGCATTCTCTCTACGTTTGTCAGTACCACTAGAAACTAAGTATAATGATAATCAAATAACGGCGATTTATCCATAATTTGTTTTTTTTCCTCTCCCACTCTCAAAATGTCCCAACAGCTTCCATTACCAAAAGTAGCTTACTGATATGTATATATGCATGCTGCAGAGTCAAGATAGACATTCAATAAAGGTAATCCTTATTCTTCTATAAAATTCGCATTCTGGTATACCGCCGACTGGCTTGAGACGGTTTACAGATCCATCACTATACAACAACCTCGGTAGGCTACTGTATACAATCTCAGAGAATTCTAGCAATTTTGTCTTGTAGAAATAAAGAACAGCAGAGGAATAACAGTCTTGTTCATGAAGTACGGGGACCGATCTATTAATGTGAAGAGAGTCCTCGATCTGTGATTTTGAGGTGACAATACTTTGCATAAGATGGCTTCCGATCTTCGTTTGGCTTCGTCGACTTCGTATACATTATAGTGTCGAGGGATATTATACATTATTATGCTTTCTGTAAATGGAGAAGCCCCTTTAAGATTTCGAACATTACAATGGACAGCACTGAAACGAAGACACACGTGTGGTCACGAGGCCCGGCCGTTATGCATGGCTTGCTCTGATGTGGGCTGGGCCTTACACATGGTGAAATGGAGGGAGTAACAGAAGCCAAGTGTGATGACGATTTGAGTCTATGTATATCGATCGCGTCTCACAATCATGATCGCGATACCTGTTAAGTGAGTTCGCAGTTTTCCACGACTGTCTCCTGCGTATGAGGTGTATTGGATGCGGCAACGCCCACTCTGTGTTATACAGAGTCGGCTTCGGCAATGATAGAATAAATCAAACAAACGTCATGGTATCTGGGTGTTGCACGAAGACATCCCCCCCCCCAAAAAAAAAAGTAAAGGAATTTTCCTGTTTTTATATGTTTTCAACGTATATCGATAGTCCGGTCGATTGCAACCACATCATACAAATAAAATCAGATAATGATTTCATTACCTCACATCCAGGTCTTCCACTGGGATGTAAACAATAGGCTATATGATTGAAGTCATGCCTTGTAGCTTGATAATGCAACAACTACAGAAGCCTTCACCCTTCAACAAATCCAAAAGCCAATATTGATCGCGTGTTACAATACCGGAGCATGGTATTTTTTTTTTTTTTTTTTCATGATACCACTGAAAAACAAAAACAAAAGAAATGAATAAAAATTTGTATGTGTAAGTCGATGGCAGACATGATAGGTGGTGCCGCTATCACCACATTTTGTGGTGAAAAAAAATGGTTGTGATCAAATATTATTGTTTCATGATAGAAAAGTGAAACTGACCTCAAAGACCCAACACGGACTTACTTGACATTCCATTTTTTTTTGTGACGTCTGTCATTCTCTTCGTTTGATTTGGCGTCATGTATAGTCAACTTGAACGTTAGAATGTCGATGCACTTTAAACACGTGTCTTGTGAGAGCTTTCATACCCAAAGAAATTTAGACACATTATACCTAAAAAAAAACCTCTGCCTTTCACATGATACACTTGCCCTGGGCTGTAACTAATCGGGATTCATTTGTGCTGTTGTCGTCATCGCCCTCATCGTCGTTGTTGTTGTTGTGTTTCCTTTATTGTGTCACCAATTAATGAAGTGTCTGTTTTGTTTGTCACTTTCTATGGTTCTTCCATTTCCTTACGTTCTTTGGCAAAAGAACGATTACACGAGGGAGCAAAATACATAGTACAATGGACTTTACAATGTTTGGTCAGACACTTCAAACAGTACCCAGCACTTAGTATCTCTTCCTAATCTGTAGGTGTTTCTCTCCCGGACTCCCTTCAAGCTGTTTCTCCCTTACCCCACTCCCTTCCCTTTCTCTCCCTCTTTTCCGCCCTCTCTCTTTATCCTCTTTGACATGTGTGTAAAACAGAAGTGCGTAACTACATCCCTTGGTTCTATCCACTGAACCAACCACTCACTGTGAGCTCTTTCCAAACATCAAGGAGATGTAGCTCCGGGCAAATATGAAACGTTTTGGCAGTGCAGTTGCTATCGGCAGACAGCGTGTCCCAGGGAAGCACTTCGAGTGCCCTAAACAATAGCGGGTGTGTCGCATTGTCTACCTGTCCTTTTTATGTAGCGAGTGAAAGGCCCCATTCAGTCGAGTGTTGGAAGCTCGAAAGCCTTTATGTGTTATTTCTCCGAGGCCTCGATTCTGTTGAGATTTGAGTGCCGTTCCTTTCATGTGCAGTGGCGACGGCGTGTGAAAAAAATTGTTCTGTGCACAGACGCGCTCGAGAGCAAAATGTCTTAGTGAGAGAAACACGAAGTCGATTCTGTCTGCTGGCTGTAAAGCAGGCTGCTGTCAAGTCACATTGTGCTCTCTAAAATCGCCTACTATATTCCAATTTCTCTCAATCTCTTGACGATGTTCTGTCATTAAGAAAAAAAAAAACTGTGATCAGCATTTAAGATAGAGAGAATAATAGGACCTATAGGGGGACATATTTTGTACCTTTAAACCCTCTTTTTATCATGTTTCAATTGTGGTAGGAATTTGTTGATTTGCTTTTACAGTTCAAACAACAAGCATTCATTTTTTTTCAGCTCCATCCGTAAAGCCTTTATGACTATCCAATGTATAAACAAGCATTTTTTTCCCGCGTGAAGTTTATAGTGTATATTCATAAGGTGCATAATGCCGACCTAATCCTATTACAAAATGTCAGGGAGTTTTTAATCAACGATTTTAATCAGTTAATTGATTTTTCTCGAAGCAAGAATTAGTCAGTTTGGGGTTCTGAATACATTTTTTTATGCGCTAACCTGCTGGATGCATGTACTCGTAGATCAAAAACACTGGTGATTCACCTGCCTAAGTCAAGAGTTGTTTACATGTTTGATACACTTGCATTTTGATGGAAATTATAAGTTAAATAAAACGAAATGTTTATGGGGACAAATTATATTCTTATTTGGCAGCCTATAGCAGAGAACATAATATGTGACGGAATATACATAATCCAGCATACACCAGGAACTTGCATAAAGAAATTACTAATGTTAAATTGCTAAAGTTAATATGAGATATAGAAGGTATGAGGGGGTAATTTTGCTCCCCAGGGAAAACCTGCGTTCTGATTGGGTAGGGCGACAATGCCATACGATTCGAAAATGACCGTCCCCACCTGACTGTGGCATGCCTCATACTTCTTTGCACTCGAGTACAGAATAATGATGGGAGAATGCAACTGGTTAATAAGTAGTCAGAGACCCATGAGCTTAACCCATGCACGCCTTTTTATTCTGCGATGGCTGTTGACTGGAAACATTTTGCTTAGTGTATTATTTTGGTTGTTGTTTTTTTAAGGTGCGAAGTTCCCAATCTCTATCTTTCTCTCTCCATCTCTATCTATCCATACTCCAAATCTAAATAAGCCCGACACGCATACAAACACAAACACGCTAACACACACACACACACACACACACACACGTGTTATATGATTATAAAAAAAGAGAAATAGATGCATAGGCCTATCAATTGCCACTATGATACCCTCCTTCAAGATATATTCATATATAATACAGACACACTTGTATAAAAGTATTCAGTCAGATATATTTATTGTAGGGCCAAGACACAATATTTACTTTCTGAAACATAGACATCTGTCTTCACGTGAAGGGATGTTAAGCACATGTTCATAGTACACGCATTGCATAGTGCCTGCATGAACGGTGTACAAAGGTGTATTCACATGGGCGGCGCGTATGCTCTGATTGTTGGATATTGCATAGTCATGATCGTAGCTGACCTCGTAGAATCATTTCCATTGATTGTGTCGTCAATACCATGTACAGAGATCAACATGCTTGGAATGTTATAGGTGCAGGAAACGGAAATATAAAAAAACGGCGAAGCTATTTCTATATCTCCTCACATTCATGAGAGCAAGTGAATCGACCAAAACATGTCATTGTCATGATTGACAAGGTTAAGTTTTTCTTTGAGTAAAATACTTTATATACACACACATGATAACAATCATGGACATGTTTGTGTATCACACGTAAACTTGCACAGACACGTATACAGATGCAGACGCAAGACAAACATTCACACTAAGTGTATTAAAGACCACGTGGATGAGCTGTGTATGATGTTCATGCGAACTTTTTTTTTTCTCGTGGCAAGTTTGAAAAGAAAAGGATATGACTGATGATGTGTAAAAAGGGATATTCATGGATTCGAAAAGGAACGCAGATCAGAGGTGGAAAAGCAAAACGCCTGCTTCGGGGAACCTAACCTACATCTGAAGATCTGGGGGGCATTTCATGAAGCGTTTTGTCAGGTATTTCGTCTGACGAACTGTTAAAAGCTACAGAAATCCTTGCATCTCATTGGCTGAGAGCAAATTTGTCAGACAAAGTTGTCGGACAAAATGCTTCATAAAATGCCACCCAGAAGACGGCTTGGTGCCAGCGATTACGGATATATTCATCACACAGAAAAAAAAAGACTGCAAGGCAAAGTGAAAAGTTTTGCAGAAATGACTAATTTCTATCAACTGAGACATAAATTCTTCTTTAGCTAGTTTGCAATATTTGGGAAATTGTACATCGGTGAACTTATTCGTTGTTGTTTTTCCTCTTGTTTTTTAAACACGTGTCCTGAAATCAAGAGCAATTTTTTCATCTTTTACATCACTTTTTTTTCTTTGTGTGTCGGCAGTGTATTACATTTTCACTGCATGTATCTTCACATCGTGACTCATTTTAAGATATTGCCCAAGAAAAACTTTGTTACACATTTTTCAGCATTGGCTGATGATTTCTCTCTCTCCCTCTCCCTCTCTTGTTCTCTCTCCACAAATTCTAAGAAATTTCTCCTCCTGTGTTGTAGATTGCGGTTTCGTAGAGGCCGGACGGAGACATGCCAAGAGGGACACACTACTCGTCTTGGTAATCTATGAAGGGTTTCACAGTTTCACGTCTTGGTAAAGCTGTGAAGCTTTCACAGTTTCACGTCTTGGTAAAGCTGTGAAGCTTTCACAGTTTCACGTCTTGGTAAAGCTGTGAAGCCCCCATGGCGTTGCGTAATCGGGAGAAGATGTACCATACATGCGTGGTTTTGCGTATAAAAGGCGCCTTTCGATGTGTTCGCGTTTTTTTCTCGAGCTTGATGTAATTCCATGGCATTCATATCGAAGACTGCGAGATTTGGGGTAAACGCAATCGTTGTCCTTGTATTTTAATCGACAATTATTCACGCCAATGGGCCCGTCAGTGTAAGCACTTGTCGATCATCCTTATAAACATGACATTATTTTCTGATATTAATTAAGGAAAAGTTTTTTGAGTATCTTTATGACTCTTGTTTTGCATTCATGTTATGTTGACAAAGCTGCAATTCAAGTGCCCCTTCCCCATAATCCAAACGCATTTATGATAACTTATTGGTCCTTGGCATATTCAAGTCAGGAAATACGTTTTACCAGCTTGATGATATCTTTATTATCTCCAACGTCACGTCAGTGTTGCTGCACATTGTCAAAGGAATGCAATTCATCAGTCTACTTCCATGTGCGATCGGATGGAAATTAGATATAAAGTTGAACGCAAACTGGAAACACTGTTAGGTTTTTATCTGTCTCATCTTTATATCTCCGAACTGCACTACCGATTAGAGATGAAATTAAAGGGTCCAGTTACATATCTTAATTACTTGTGACAATTATGACGTAACCGCATAGGTCATAATGTAATACATGCAGTTTAATTATTCACAGCCGGAGCTTGGCTCCTTTCGTGTGTGTTTTTTTCCGTGTTGTTTTTCCTTCTCTTCATCTTCCTCTTTTTCTCATTCTCTAAATCATTGTAATATAACTTTTTAAATCTTTCAAAAGTGTTCTCAACAAGCACTTTTCATTTTTTTTTATCATTGTCTCTCATTTTATGAACCTCAGCACAACAGAGCTGATTCTTAATGCTCGTCTGTTTGCTTTGGATGTTGCTTTTGTTTTGCACAGTGGTATTTATCATGTCCTGTGCAGTGTCTAATATATATCGTCGTGTTGCATTTGAATGTGGAATAGAACAAATCTTAAATGAAAAGAAAACTTATGAGACAGACATGTGAAACCAACAAAATATATCATTTCATTGATAAGGATCATATTTTAGTAATGTTTTTAAAATGTTAATATATATATATATATATATATATATATATGTTTACATGTGTGTGTGTGTGTGTGTGTGTGTGTGTGTGTGTGTGTGTGTGTGTGTAGAATGTACGTATTGGCTCCAATATAACGAAGAATCAAGAAATAAACTGGTAATGCATTTTTTTTTACCAAAAAAGAATGAGTTTATTCGACTCGAATTTTCGGTGGCCTCCATCTTTTTCAGGAGTCTCGACAATGACGGTACCAAAACACAAATTGAACAAATTTTGGTATACCGTCATTGTCGATTCCTGAAGAAGGTGGAGGCCATCGAAAATTTGAGTCGAATAAACTCATTCTTTTTTGACAAAAAAACAAATGCATTACCAGTTTATTTGTTGATTTTTCGTGTTATATATATATATGGAATACTGGTATTTTGTGGGGGGCTGACATAATTCCATATCTGATACAATTTAATATCACATACACATAACAGTGGAAATTCATTTTGTTTCACCGTTATTTCTTTCATAAAATTATATGCATGTTTAATGTGTACGTCTACACTGTATGTATGTATATTGCCACATGTGTATTTAGTTTTAAAATCGATAGTGCGATCCTTGATAGTAATGTAATATGTTGTAATATTTCATTTATTTTTATATGTATGGCAATATTAGTATACGGACTTACTGTTATACTCCTTTTTATTTGCAATAAACCAAAATTGATCTAACTAGATTGAAATATGCTGGCTTTTTTACCGGCGATTTGAAAAAGAAAATAGAACAAAAAGAGAGAGAAAACATGCTTGGTGCTGCGACGAATTAGTTTTACACTCAACTGCATGCCGAGTCACTTAAAAAAAAAAGGAAAAAAAACTGCTTCACAATGGAATCAATAAAATCAATAAAGAGTTAATACAAATATATGGGTAGAGAGAGAGAAAGGAGAGACAGAGAAAGAGACAGAGAGAGAGAGAGCAAGCTTGAGACGAAGCTTAAGCTTTCCTTTTCTTTTTCTTTTTAAACAACTGGCCTCGGGAAGGGAAAATCCCTTAACGATTGAGGTGAGTCGCTCTTAGGTGGAGCAACTAACATTTTTCTTTTCAATCATCTTTTGTTTGCTGACCACAGTAACATGTGTGTCTTACAAATTGCATGATTTCTATAGTACGCTCTGTATACAAAATTATTTCGACCACTATTCTGGCATACTCTTGATTGTTGAAGTGTTTGAGTATATTTACATTACGGATATGCCAGAAGCCCTATTCTTGTACCCTTGATTATTTAAGTGACAATGTTTTGAGTATATCTACATTACGGATATTCCAGAAGCCACAATATCTGTAGTTAGATCCGTTTCAAACAACCCGGAACTCACATTTTCCAGTCCCGGCTGTACAGAAAATCTCTTCGAACATCGATAGCGTTTGTCAAACAACGCCGCGAGATCGTTTTTTACACTATTCCGTGTGTCGTTATCCGTAAGTTCAACCTTCTTCTTAACAAATATTTACGAGTGATACAGGAATAGGTAACTCTCATCATTCCATGCAACAAGAGATATACCAAATACCTCAATATTAAAGGTTCAAGAATCCCATCGTCTTTCGATGAGCAAAGAGATTGCTAGTATTAAAGGCACGCTATAAAAGATGATTCTGCATTAACTAACCCTGATTCAAATTTTCATTGTATGTCCTCCTAATTTCCAAACAGTATAATAACATATAAATGAATCTCATCATACTTTGAAACAAAAAAGCAGAGTAAAACGCGTTATGAAATCCTTCATTCTTGTTGTAACAGCGTTTAGATCCACACATACGGTAGTTGAAACAAAATGTTGTTATCCTGCATAATATGGGGAGGGGGATTTGCAATAACTAAAAGTAGAAATAGATGAAATCATTCAAGTTATCAAGTCATGAATATAAAAGAGATACTGTACCATGAATACGCCGAAGAAAGAAATGTTGGGATATTAAGAAAAAGGTCGCACTTAATTACCAATCACGGATACATGATTATGAAGATATTCTATAAAGGACAAAATCTAAATAAACATGTTGTACTTCATAATGAATGAGTTGTCATATAGTACATTGTATATCCATCACGATGAATATTGCATTGAAAACAATATAGGTGGTGTCAGTGGCATCAGATTAAGTTTGTACTCGATTTACGGGGTAACACACACATACAAACATATATATACTGTTAGGTAGGTCTATATACATGTATAAATAATAACTTCATTTTTAAACCGGAAAATTTTACAACAAATAAAAGAACATAGACATGCTAATTGCAGATTAACGACCTTTTAATGGGCTCAGTCCTAGGACGTTGACAAGGCAGGGGCTTCCAAATTGGAGGTCTTTATGATAAAATGTAAACAGTGACAAGTGTTTTCACAAAATTGTGAAATAGCACACACACACACACACACACACACACACACAAAAGGTGTGTCTCTACATCTTGAGACGCAGCTCGTATATAGAGACACAAAGTAATTCTCAAAACACTTTAACAATCATAGGGCAATGAGGACGTGTATATGTATCAAATATCTACAAGCAACAATTTGATAAAATAAGTGAATCTTCACTTTGAGGAATTTTACAGGCTTATATAGGATACTATAATTAATGCTTAATCAAGTAATGATATGGGCCAGGGTGAACGGGATCGTGATATCAAGTCCTTCCCTCAGGCAGAGCTATAAGTCCTCGTAAGTAAAGGGTCCACTACTAGCTGGGGATGGCTTTACAAACTGGAATGGGCGTCTATATTTGGGGAAATACGACAGTCAGCTATGTATGAGAGCAGCTGCTATACGAAACATGTCTCAACCGGCCGATATCATATCATAACTCTATGTTTACCACTTCAATTGTCTCACTATGGGGCATTTCAAACACTTAATTTACTTTAGCTTCTGTATAGTATTTTCACTTTTGTTGTTTTCATTTCGTGTGAAAATACAACGGATTAAATAAAAAGTAAATTAATATGTTTGTAAAGATAATGCTAATTCACAATTTAGAGACACTGTAGCTGGTATATGCCACAAGGCTCAAAGCTTGGACCACTTCCTGTGAAAATATAACGGAAAAAATAAAAAACAAATTAATATGTTTGTAAAGATAATGTTAATTCACAATTTAGAGATATATTAGTTGGTATATTCCACAAGGCTCAAAGCTTGGACCACTATAATGTGTATCAAGGATTTGCAATTATGCAAGTGTTATTCTGTCATTTTGTTATATCTGTTACTTTATTTGCTGATGACACCAGCCTGTTTTACCTAGAAAAGATGTTGCAGTGATTAATCAGCTTCTAAATACTAAACTGGAAGGGCGCAATTATGTTTTTAAGGCACCAAACTACAGATAAATTATACAAAGACATATTACACGATTTTTTTTTGTTATAGAAATGTAAATATTGATAAAATTCAATAAGCATTACAAATAATGACATTGAGACTGGAAGAGATAAAAGTATTACATTTTTGTGTTATCGATGAATACTTAAGTTAGAAAGATCATATCAATTATATTTTTTCAATATCAAGAATAATGAGAGTATACTGAATCAACTAAAATATATAGGTCCTATTATCACTGAAAATTTCAGCAAATCTGTAAAATAGTATGATTTGATCACAATTATCATGTTATTGTAATATTGTATGGGGTAAACGTGCAATATATATTGCAGAAACTTTTTAAACTTCAAAAACTTACATTGTGCAAAAAAAAAAACTTAATTATTATGGTATTAGAGGTTTTCCATTAAAGTGGTACCGAAGTTATTTGAATAGTAGGACACAATTTTTTTTATACATTACATAAAGATATTTTATGTGATTTTTACGGAGTGAGCAGGGTTCTACATCAGGGAAATTGCTATTTTTTATGTTTATCAGTGACATTATGTAATATTGCACGTGTGGATGAATTAATTTTATATGCTGATGATTCTACTTTGACGTTTTATTTTGATTGAAATGTGTTGATAAAAATTTTGAATGAGTTATTCAAATTGCCAAGTGGTTTCGTGATAATTGATTGTAAATACTGAAAATCAACTTATATTATGTACTCTTCTGACAGTAAAAGAACAAGATTTCAGAATTCGAATTTTGTGATGCAAAAATGAATGATGTAAAATTGTCTCGAGTAGAATGTACACAATTGGTGGTGGTGATCCTCAAGGATGTTTGCTCGGCCCATTGCTTTTCATAATTCACATTGATGAATTTCATTTGGTCCTCATATATACACTGTCATTCATATCACTTGTGGATGACTTCAATCTTTTTACGCTTACCCTGACGCTAGTATTTTGATAAGAACAGTGAATAATGAACTACAGAAAGTTTCACTACGGATTTGCGCAAATAAAATTGTCATTGGAAATTGAGAGCAACTATTTAGATAGACTTCCAGGAATATTGCATTTGATAATACTCCATTATTAGATGACGTTACGTCCATAAAATTTTAGGTGTTTGTGTCGAAAATGAAACTTTGTGGAAGTGTTAATATTATTTGAGGGGTTGATATAGATAGGCGTAATAGATAGGTTGACATATTTTCTTCCTTCAGGTGCATTAATGACACTTTATTCAAGTTTAGTGCATGTACTATGTCTTACCATATTTGAATTATGGAATCCTTGCTTAGGGTAATACATATCAGACATTGACAAAAAACCTCTTTGTTTTATGTGCCGACTTCTGTGTATTATAAGTAGTGTTGTTTTGTAACCATATTTTCGTGGTTATACACACGGCTAATAATGGACAGTGTCCGTGCAAGAATATTATAAATATTCTGTGTTTATATGTTCTTGTACTTTTATCTTTATTTTCATGGTACACACGGCTTAATGGTCAGTGTCCGTGCAATAATATTACAATGTTATTCTGCGTTTATATGTTCTTATACTTTTTTATCATTGAGCATCAAATATACATATATATCTCAATTTGTTTCATTCAACATATTTACATAAAATTAGATGAATGTTACTTGCATAGTTGGCTTTATTTTGTTCTCTCGAGTGATCATATGCCCACTTTTTCCATTGCTTCATTATTTCTTCTTTTCTATTGTAAAGTGTGCGTTGTTTTCCACATAGGCCTACATAATTATCTGTATACACAATTACAGATTATTATTACATCATTATATTATTTTTATAGAGTATTATATTTCAGGATCTGTCAAATTGCACAGTTTCATGGAATGATACATGTATACTTTTATATATCAGTTTTGTTGATGATAATGGATATATATTGAATTTAACTGAAAAGCTGGTGGCAAGGTCAAAATCCGTACCTTCCTGAGGTCTTTCCCAATGAAAATGTCGGAAACATCTCAAAATATTCACAGCAAAGGCTGTCTTGTCTCAAATAGACTTCATAGTAGTCTGCCAAAAGCTTTGGATGAACGCGAATTTTTGGATGCCATATAGATCATTTCTCACACATATCTGGTAAACAGATAACAAAAGCAGATGGATGGCAAGAAGAAAGTTCATAGGGTTCCGGCAGACCTCCGAACACCAAGGGTAATCTTGCACTATACCCGCAACAGAGAAGACCAGCCCGGTACATTCTTCCTGGACCGGAAATTGTAGATTCTGACTCACATTCTTCTTTAGAGATCATTTCTATAGAGGGTTAGATACTGTAGTAAATGATCTTGACAAAGATGGCAGAATGCAGAGTGTCAACAGTGAATTACACGACCATGAAAATCAACTCCCTCCTACACTAGAGTACACAGATATCACATAAGTTGAATTTTTATGTATTTGATGAAAAGGATCTAACATGTGTGCAATTGAATATTGTTAGTTTGATAAAAATATTGATGAGTTAGGAAGTTTTCTGATTAAGAATGGTGTTCATATATGCACTCTGAATGAGACTAGGCTTGACAAAGACATTAATGATTGTAAAATAAAAATATCAGATTATTCAATTATAAGAAAAGACTGGAATCGTAATGGAGCCGGTGTTGTTACATATACATACATACGTACAAGACATAAGTTATAAAGTATTAATGTGTTTTTTTTTTTTGATTTAGTGGCTATTTTGATATCAATTGAAGTGAACGAATCACAGCCGATTCTTTTCTTGAATTGTACATACTCAAAATACATTTGTTTACAATGGGTCTAGATTTTGGAATAGCCTAGATAACCGCTTAAAAGATTCTTTTACATTTTAATCATCAAATTTAGATATATATGAAAATATTGGTTCTCTGCGTACATTAGCTATCAATTTCTTTATGTGTCAATTTTTGCACCTTCACCTGTCCTGACGATGGAGTGGCGCGTTCACAGACCGCTCGCCTATTTCTCTGCTCCCCCTCCTCCTCTTCCTCTCTTCTCTTCGTCCCTGGTTATGTTGTAATATGATTTTGTTTTTATTTCTTGTTACAATGTTGGTCTTTTCTTCATGCATGCATTTCTTTTCTTTCTTTCTTTTTTGTTTTGCGTGCCAACTTCTGTGTACTATAAGTAGTGTAGTTTTGTCACCATATTTTCGTGGTTATACACACGGCTTAATGGACAGTGTCCGTAAAAGAATAAGTCATCATCATGTTGTGCTGTGTTTATGTTCTTCTACTCTATCTTTATTTCCGTTCAGTACACACGGCTTAATGGTCAGTGTCCGTACAATAATATTATAACGTTATTCTGTGTTTATATGTTCTTGTACTTTTTATCTTTTAGCATCAAAATATCTCAAATTCTTTAATGCAACATATTTACATAAAATCAGATGTTTATGCTATTTGCATAGTTGGTTTTATTGTTTTGTTCTCTCGAGTGATAGTATACCCACTTTTTTTCCATTGCTTCATTATTTCTTCTTTTCTATTGTAAAGTGTGCGATGTTTTCCACATAGGACTATAAAATCATCTGTATATATATAATTACAGATTGTTATTATATTGTTATATTATTGTTATAGAGTATTACATTTCAGGATCTGTCAAATTGCTCAGTTTCATGAAATGATACATGTATACTGTATACTTTTATATATCATTTTTGTTGATGATAATGGAAATAAATTGAATTGAACTAAAAGGCTGGTGGCATGGTCAAAACCTGCACCTTACAAAGGTCTTTCCAACTGAAAATGTCGGAAACATCTCAAAATATTCCCAGAAAAGACTGTCTGGTCTCAAAGAGACTGACTAGGCCAAAAGTTTTGGATGAACGCGAATTTTTGGATGCCATGTAAATCATTTCTCACACATATCTGGTAAACAGATAACATTTGCCAGAGCGCATGGTAAGAAAAAGGTCCACAGGGTCCCGGCAGACCTCCGAATACCAAGGGTAATCTTACACTACCCGCAACAGAGAACACCAGCCCGGTACATTAATTTCTTCCCGGACCGGAAATTGTAGATTCTGACTCAGATTCTTCTCTGGAGGTCATTTCTATCCAGGGGGTGAGATACCGTGGTAAATGATCATGACAAAACTGGCAGAATCTAAACAGGTCTCAACCGGTCGATGTTGTGATGTTATATTAGCTCTCACCGAAAGGGCAACATTTTCTCCACCCAACAGCAAGCTGCGAAACCATCATTGGCATCAAGACTAAGGTTAAAAGAAGGGCACATCATGCATTTGACCGACAAGTCTGTCTAATTCCGCGAAAAACTTCTCATATAATAATGACATTTGCTGGGTCAGTTTTTCAAAAGCGAAAAACTGACCCAGCAAATGTCATTATTATAAATGTGAAGTTTTTCGTGGAATTAGACAGATTTGTCGGTCAAATCATGCATATGGACATGGCATAATCTTCATGTAAAAACCGCATGGGGTTTCTCCACCATGGCTAAAACTGTAGTCGCATCGCGGCGGGCCCGCGGGGAGCTCGAGTGCGCGCGTTGCTGAGTTGTCGTCGAAAGTAGGCCCAAAAAGCTGTACGGTATCTTCAAGAAGACCCATCGAAAAAAGCGTCCATGCTTCCGAGCTTATTATAGCCAGTAATGATTCTAACCCTGCATGCCCCATGTGGCAATTTATGGAATTCATCCATCAAGTTGAAACCAAGGATGAATTGTGAATCATGGTCTGTCAACATAGGCCTACATCGTGGAGAGCATCTTTTTAGCCCTAATTATTTCGCATTGGATGCAGTGGCGGATCCGGGGGGGGGGGGGGGCGCACCGGGCGCGCCCATAAGTCTTTATTTGTTGTTAAAACATACGAAATAAAAAGAAAAATGTGAGATGAAACCCAGAGGTAGAACCAGAAATATTGTTTGCGCCCCCCCCCCCCCCCCTTCCCCATTTACGGAATTCCTGGATCCAGCCCTGGAATGTTCAATTGACAAATGCATTTCAGTGGCAATCAACATGTATAAGAATTACTTGAAACATTATAGGTTCCTACTTCAGGGGATCACAACGAGATGATTATGCTATCTCACTGAATTTAAAAATCAACATCCGAATGTCCTGTTGGGTACGATAATGACCACCATATCCAAGTGGAACCCCGAACTGGCTTATTCATAGTCCACCTCGTTGAACTCTCGCTTACAAGTTGTGTAATTTTTTTTCGTTTATTTGTTTCATTTTCCATCTGATAAGTTTAATATATAATATATTAATAATATGCCGCTGCATTTGCTAGTCCTGTACATCCAGGGTCCAGCTGTATCGATCAGGATGGATGTTCGCTTCACTTCAAGGCGGCATCACTTTACTGAGTAATGCACCCTGACAGAATAATGGTGATCTATATCACTTGGTCTAATCCTACTTCGTCCAGTCGCCATTACGGTCTCAAATCCACATGGTCTAATCCCGTTTCGTCTACAACCAGTCCATTTACCATTTATTCCACTTTTTATAATGATAATAATAATAGTGGCTACATGTATAGCGCACAGGTCCACCATTCGGTGCTCATGGCTCTTCAAAAGGACTCATTACCAGTTGGTCTACTTTCAGATGATGGGCTATGCCCATTTCGTCTAATAGGGCCTGATATCATACCCACAGCTTATTAGACAAAATGGGAAAAGGTCCAAGGAGAGAACAATGTAATTAGACCATCTGGCCATTATAGTAGGGCCTATTTAAATCGATATTTAGCCAAACTGGGCTTTAAACCAAGACACTACATGAGAATTGGACCACACGGGAGTTAGACAAATAAGTTTAGCCGTATAGTGGTGTTCGGCGAACTGGGAGGTATAGGCCTAGACCATCTGATAGTACTATAGGCCAAGGGGCAATACTGCCAAATTGCAATGAATTGTAAATAAATGAGGAGGGATATTTTACATGTATGAGTTGCTACTCTTCCACAAACAGGACTTCCGTTTTATGTCCTATTCAATGAACGGCGTTCTGCCTCTGTTACTCGCCGCGACGGTCTGATCACACACAACTTTGCCTATAGACTACGTGGGAATCGAACTCGGGTCCTTCGGATGTGGAGTGGAGGCAAGTGCGTTATATACCGACTAAGCCAATTATTAACCGCCCGTTCTTATATGTGAATGCTTTGTTTAGCGAACTTCGATTCGTTCTGCATCATCAGTATCGAGATATGGGCATGCCTATAATCAATATATATATTTAAAGGATTGTCAAAAAGGATCGCATGCAGATATACTTAATTTGTGATGCATGCATGGGTCAAGACCTTTTTTTTCATCACTCTGTGTGCGTGAGACATCTTACAGGCCGAGGAAAGGCATTTCTGCGAGGCCTTGAAGGACTGCAACAAAATAAAGTATAATAGGCCTATCAATTTTTTGACTTACGCGGCACAGCATAAAATTGAGAAGCCATACAAAAGGGAAGTTGTGCACCTTTTCTGCTCACGAAATCTGGGGTTTCCCTTTTCATGTCTCATTTCAGTGGCTGTATAGTAATTACGTAATAGTCATATGGTGACATACGAATAGGCAGGTCTTCAAAATGCATGGGCTCTAATTGGCTCGCACCGAGGTTGCTATTGAATGTACAGTGTAGTTACAATATTGTACTTCTTTCCCTTTAGGAATCAGCTGTATTAAAAGCCTCGCGTTTGATACATCACCGATTTCTAAAAATCCCTGATCAATGTTCCGGGGTGGTGGATAAATATCCTATGGTCGCATCCCGGGGGAATAGTGACGAGGTCATTATGCATCGTGCACCATCGGATAATGACAACAAACTCCATAACAAGCTCTTAACTATTAACGACGCATAATATCGGTTCATACTACATCATGTTGTTTGCGCGCTGACTCTCATTTCTGTTTGGATTTAACAATAAAGAGAATTCAAACCTTATGTATAATGAACCAACACACTAAATAAACAAAATGAGATGGCGTCTTTTGCAATGAATTAGAAGTCATCGTACATAAAATCCTAGCTATTTACCAAATATTTTGCAGAAACGAATTAAGTGACAATGAGTATGCCTATACTACACAAGATTACACGCGCAATTCTGAACCTTTCGCGTATCGTGTTATAAAAAGTAATTTATGTTTCGTTTGATTTCTGGAACTCCACAAGTTTCCATAATACTATAATGGATCCATAGATTTGATAATAATATGAACAAACGAGGTACCATAAACTCACCGTCCCTTTGATGATTTCTCCGAAGGCTGGAGCTCGATTTCGCCTATTCTTATTTCCCTGTTTGCCTGGGGAAAGAAAAAAAAATAGATAATAATAGTTAGCAAAGAATGATCAAATCAGAATGTCTGGAAAACTCACACTTCGAGTTCGTAATAGTATTTTTGTAATAAAATTGAACCTGTAGCGGTATATGGATGTAAAGTGGAACGAGACAAAAGCCGAACCATTACGCACACGACCGTGTCGTGAGGTGTATGTGCGTGTGTGTGTGCGAGTGGGGGAGGTAACTCTTACCGATAAAAATCGCCGGTGAATATTAACCACTTTGCATCACTAGAATCATGATTCAAAATTACTTGCTCTATTGTATACACTGTGTAGCCTATCAGGTAACAAGAGGAGATTTCTCTCCCACCCTCTCTCTCTGTCTCTCTCCCTCTCTCTCTCTCTCTCTCTCTCTCTCTCAAGATATTCAGTCTTAAAGCTTCTATTAAACATTAAGAAATTATATAGGCTACTGATGTTCAATGTTATCAGGGACCAAATATAATATTGTTCCACTTGCCTGCAGTATCCACAGGTTGGGTGTTGGCTTCTCAATGGGGACTGAAACCCACATGCATATGGATATAGAGTGAATGTAACATAATAGGACAATAGTTCGAGAAAATCGGACAATCCGTTCAAAAGTCATGATGTTTTAAAATTTTGGTGCCAACATCGCTGCATGGATGACAACAGTTCCTGCCATCAAACCGTCTCATCCAGCAGTGGCGGCCCCGAAACTTCAGAAACTGACACAATGTAACTTTTGAGATAATGTCCGATATTCACGATGTTCTGCTGAATGTCGCTGCACTCACCCAATCTAACAAATATAATTATTTTTTGCTTCATTCGTCTTGAAGAAATGCTAGACTTTCGGCAAACTAAAGTTATCACTTTGTATCCGTATGTGGGATACTGTAAGCACCTACCACCTTATTTATATGTTCTCCTACTACATTATAATCTATTATTATCAACACCTCACTGCATCAAATTCTTGGTCACACTGTATCAGGAATATGATATCGTTACTATGTATATGCGACATGAGCTGCTAACATGAAAGGAATACCCACTTCACCGAATTTTCACCGCTTTCTGACAATTTCTTATTTTCAGATGAAAGTTTTGAATGTCACGTCATAAACAGTCATGGACGGTGATACATCACTCCATTTGACGCATAATCGACCTTTGTTGTGAATTCCCTGCCTCATGGACCCTGAGTCAATTCGCAATGAAACAGCTGGCGCCGACGTCTGTCTCTCGAATTACCTTCTTTGACCTTCATTGGAACACCGCCAGGAGCCTTCTATTGACTACAAGTCCAAGAACGCGAATATCCGGCAGTAAAGAAAAAATAAAGTGTGGCATGTTTTTGGTAGAAGACTGACTACGATATATCACGTCTAAAGTATTGATCCTTTGCCACAGTATTATACGAAGGTTATACAGTAGTCGATTGGGACTTGTAACACATTATTGCCTTGCTGCACAGTGACAGTTTAACGGTATAGTGTTTCGTTGTCCATCTGACAGACCTTTCTCATCTCTTTTCCACTATTTTTATTTATTTAAAGGCGGTTCTAACTATAACATTTCAGTTAAAAACAAATGATGAAGAAAATAATAGCAGACACATCATATTAAGAATAATCAATTCCTGATTTATCAATCATGAGAAACTTGAAAGAGACGACCCAACTCTCACTAAAGACGAGAATGGGACGAGAAAATGCAACCACAATGATGCAGAGAAAAAAATATGCGGTGAAATGGAAAAATCATGACCCCATTTCACTCATCTCCGTCACTGCTCTGGACAAGATCCTTGAGTGTTTAAGCCAAGATGGTCATTCCGTATCCTAGCGACATCATCCGCTTCATTCTGATTCAATATTCACTCCTTTTTTTTTCTTTTCTATATCCAGGGAGGATGTATCACGCAGAAATGTACAGTAACTTTGTGTTTGCCTCAAATTATTGAGTATATAGACAAGTCACTCTCGTCCTCTCCGCCTCCATACCCTTCCTTCCTGTTTGGCGCGAATGGACTGTCCTCTCGTGTCTGCTCTTCTCTTGTCTACGCAGACGGTCACCCGCTGAGAAGCACAAGGATTCAAGGCCAAAAATCAGATTTTCAAGCGGACGTCGCGAAGGCTTTCTTGGAACAACTTCAACCAGGACGATGCAGGAGACAAGACCTTTGCTTCTTTGATATGATATGTCGGCCGACAGCCCGACATCACATTGACCGCTCACTATAGAATTAGATGTCATTTTCATGCCTACAAACCGTTTGTTTGTTTGTTTCTTTGTTTGTTTGTTTTTTTTTTTTTTTGGGGGGGGGGGATAGATTGTGGTCTTCACTCCCGCCCACTGTATTTCTTATGCTCAGTCAATGTCAGTGTCAGCTTCATACGACTATATAGATGATGTGAACCACAGCGACAAACTGAGTTTTTAAACAAGAGACCCGCGGGTCTAGCGCTCACCTGAGTATCGCAAGTTTACCTTTCACGCAGTCACTAATCTAAATTATTCACAGCTCTACTAAAATTTGACCAGGCATTCTCAAGTAGAAGATGAAAATGTACAATAAGGGCCCAAATTTTAAAGATTCCCTAATTTGGGGAGATTGGGGCCCCCTGGGGCCCCCTGGGTGGGGCATGGTGCCCATTTTGATAAATTGAGATCCTGACCCCCTAGGGATGCTACCTGCCAAGTTTGACGAAAATCCATCAAGAGGTTTTCAGGAAGAAGATGAAAATGAACAATTCAGGCCCCTATTTGGACCTTCCCAATCTCTCCCCCCCCCCCGCCCCCAAGAGGGGCACCCCTGGATCTGCTATGAACAAACTTGAAACTACAGTCATTAATGTACTCACTCATAGTATTATCTTAGCTCTATAACTTCTGATTCTAGATAAGATTTTAAAAGATTCCTTCATTTTGGTGAGTTTGGGCCCCCTGGGGCCCCCTGGGTGGGGCATGGTGCCCATTTTAACAAATTGAGTTCCTAACCCCCTAAGGATGCTACCTGCCAAGTTTGGTGAAAATGGGTCATGGGGTTCTCAAGAAGAAGATGAAAATGTACAATTTAGGCCCCATTAGGACCCCTCCCCACCCCCTCCCCACCCCCTCCCCTGGGTCCCAAGGGGGGCACCCCTGATTCTGCCATGAACAAACTTGAAACTACAGTCATCAATGTACCAACTCATAGTATTAACTTAGCTCTATCACTTCTGGTTCTAGAGAAGAAGATTTTTACAGATTCCTTAATTTTGGAGGGTTTGGGCCCCCCTGGGGGCCCCCTGGGTGGGGCATGGTGCCCATTTTAACAAATTGAGTTCCTAACCCCCTAGGGATGCTACCTGCCAAGTTTGATGAAAATCGGTTATGGGGTTTTCAAGAAGAAGATGAAAATGTAAAAAGTTTACGCACGACGGACGACGGACGACGCACGACGCACGACGCACGACGGACGCCGGACGAAGGGCGATCGCAATAGCTCACTTGAGCCTTTGGCTCAGGTGAGCTAAAAAGAGAATCATAAAGCCATTGAATGCATCAGAATATAGATATAATCACCGACTGGAAAATTGATGCCTTAAGGCCATTTTCTGCAACCGATATTGCAGGATGATAACCCTGATGATAATAATCGGAGACCGTGTGATTTGAATGGCATGAACTGTTGAACACATTCCAGTTGCACGACAGATGTGGGGGATGAACCTTTACAACAAATACGAAGAATCATGAAAGATTTTATGCTTCTGTGTTTGTACCCCCACAAGGATCTCTGTATGTAAAGATTGGAACACGCATTGTGAAAGACGTCACCCGAATCAGAAGTTTTACTGTCTAACGTTAGCTACGATGACAGCTTCTTAAAGATGTGTTGTCATTTACCGCCTACTCTGATTGTTGTTGTCGTTTTATTTTAAATCATGGATACGTATATCGTCAGGAGATGAGACAATGCAATTTAAGATGCGAAAGAGTGAAATGGCAAGATAATTTTCCCTGAAATAAACTGATTATAAGGAGGCTGAAGAGGATCAATCAGATACAGGTCAAACTGATATACGATATGAAGTATAACCCATTCCCCTCTCGATGATTAGGACCAACATTTTTAAAAAGCGTTTTTACGAATAAACCATAGGGTCCGATTAACACTCTTTCAAGATTTCACGGCAAGTTTAATCGATATCAATCATGTTATTCTCACAGGTTGCTGCTATACAAGGTTCACGTTTCATCGCAAAGAGCAGGGTGTCTAAACCGGTGAAGTGGTCCCACCCCACATCCAACTGGACCCCATGGAAGACCAGCTTAGTGTAGCTGAATATGGGCTATCCAGCCATCTTCACAGATGGACAATGAACAACAACAACAACAACAACAACGTTAACATAATAGTTATCCGTCAATAATGGCATTTCTTTGAAATCTAATGCGTTTTTATTAAATTGATAAAGTAATATCGTTTAATCATAAGGTTAATATTGTTTAGCCAATAGATATGTCAAGAGAGAGAGAGAGAGAGAGAGAGAGAGAGAGAGAAAAGGGGAAGGATGACAAAACAAGCATGCACATACATCGGCAGACAAGCACTGATGTCACAACCTTAAACAGAGGTCCGTCGAAAGGACTGACTTAGGAATAATACGCGCTTTACTTTATAGACTATAGTTCTGTATTAGTATAGTAGTATAGTGTAGCAGAAGAGCTGTAAATCGTCTCTTTGAAAACTTTTTTGCTTCTTTCTGGCGTTAATAATCACCCACTCCCTCGAGATTTATATACAGAATGAATAAGACCACTCAGTCATAGAGTCACTCGCTCATCTGCCTCGTATTATTATCATTCTTTTGAGGGAATGAGTAGAAAAAAAAATAACGGTTTGGGAGGAGCCGAAAGCGAATGTGATGTAAGATTTTTTTTAACAAGGGAGAGGGAGGTTAAGGGGGGACTTAATCTTTCAAAAAATTGAATTTGTTAATGATTCTGAGTGACACGTTTACTTATGTATAGTTCCTATATATACATGATACTTTATTGCTACTGTTCTGTTTTGAGACAGTTTTGAGACAGTACAAGCTGTCCAATTTGTCTCGCTGAAACTATACGTGTTACCTTTTGTTTAACAGTAGTAAACGAACATTGAAGGGGTTTTATCAAGAGAATTGAGTACTCACAACTTTATTTAAAAAATAAACCAAGGATGGCCGCGTGCAGATTAAAATCTCGAACCGCTCTCCCTTAGGCTATTGAAAGCTGCGGTAATCTGTTTGGAAGGCAGGGTTAGATGTATGGGCATTGAGTAGTTCCTTTGTCGTGGCGTCAAGAAAAGTTCTATTGATGGCAGTGACGTAACTCTCCAATTGCAACGGCGCTTTAATTCCTTCAGCTTGTAGGTTTCATTTCTCCTCGGGTGAGAAAGCTCATTGAAGCTGCGCCACCCTTAATCCAGGAACCTGATCGCTCAAGCTCGGGCACTTCAACCTGTTACAAGAGCTTCAGATACCTCGAGCCACGGAGGTTTCGTTTGTATAGCTCCATGCTCGAACCTAAAAGAGCACGTTGTGTCTACTTGATTCTAACCAGAATGTGGCACTGAACTTTGAAGATGAAAATAACTATTTTGTATGCCTACTTTGCAACATGATACCATGATAAAACCATGAGGACTGGTAATGAGAACAACCTTTGGGGTCCCAATATAGGCCCTTATTATAGTCATTGTATTAGAAAAAAACATTGATCCGTTGACAGTGCGCTCTTTAAAGAGATTGTATATAGTTTTGATTGAAACTAACTTCAGGTTTATAACATTTTTGGTGAGATGATGAGAAACCTTTTAATTATGAAATATGAAAAAGCATGCAATTCTAAGAAGACTTCAATGTTTATTTGATGAAAATTGGTTTTAAAATGGCCGAGATCCAAGACAGAGCGGTCCTAATAAAAGGTGGGACTCATGCACCTTTTATTACTATAGCTTCACTTTACTTAGTTTTTGGATGTCTCAGCCATTTCAAAACCAATTTTCATCAAATAAACTTTGAATTCCTCTTAGAATGGTATTGCTATCTACTATTTCATAAGTGGTTTTTTGGTATCTCGCAAAAAGTCAATAGCCCCATCCTATAATCTCCACCGATAATATACCATCCCTTTAACATCATCACTGTGAATAAAAATGTCATCTCTACAATCACTACATGTGGATGAAAGTATTTTTGTCTACGTTGATAATCTACTTATACAAAATATAAATCCGCAAATTCTGAACAATATTGATTCACTTTGCCGGCCTATTCTCCCGCCTTCTAAAACGATTAGAGAAAGTTTGATGCCTCCTGCTCTTCAGCCATTCAATCTACAGGTAATCGTAAATCCAGATCTTCAGCAAAAATCTCTACTCTTCTGTCAGTTTCACGCAATCTATTATTTCCACAACGAAGTTACTCGATTGTGTTAAGATATCATTACTGACACGCATGGGACAAAATGTCTTGGAGAAAATTTAAATGAGCCCGAAACGCCTGCAATGACTGCGTCTAATCAGGAAATGGGATCTAGTATAGTGTCATCGTTTATTCCTGAGACCACGCAGATGTCACGAGAAAAGGAAGGCGTTATCTTCAAGGCACTTTCCTTTTATTTATGAGGGAAAGGAAACATTTTTCGTTGTAGTTTATAGGATATTGACCATGGTATGTATACAATAACAAGGATGACAGTATTTCCAGACGTAAAATATGGGAGAAAACGAATTGCACAAAATCATCACAAATCTTTTTATAGGTCAACAGAACGATTTTGCGTGTGTGTTTTCTTTTCCATAAAATAACAATCATGGAGACAGCTCTATTTTCCTGTTGATCATCTTATTTGCTCTGTCCAGAAAGTAATCGGTAACATGTGCACGAGGGCGCCGAAATGATCATTGATTTCACTGTATCATGTGGTATAATGTTAAACAGCTGGCACTATTGTGAAATATTTTTGTGTCATTCCTCAAAACCGAACACAGGGGCGACGCAAAATGATGACGGTTTTACGTATCGTGACGCGTTAACGTGTAAAAAAAGCTGTTTTCAAAAAAAAAAAAACACAAAAAAACACAAAAAACCCTAATTGACACGCAAAATATCTCCTTTCATTATCTGCAATGTGAAATACACTTTAAAGGGAGGTGAAATGCGTGCTGATTTGAACAAGGACAAAAAAAAGTATGAGAGTAATTATCAACATATGCTTTCCACGAGCGGTGTGATAATGTGGTACAGAATTCGATGTTTTCATCTTCGCTGCATGCTTGTGATTCTTAGTTCTCTTCTCACTGCATTCAAACAGCCCCTCCTTGCACCCCCCCCCCCAAAAAAAAAACAAACAAACCAAAAAACCCACCAAGAATAACAACATTCCTCTTACTGCATGGGCAGAATCCTTTTCTATACCAAGGAGATAATTCACGTCCTATCATTACAGACACCTCGAATTACTGTAAGTATAATCCACTTTCGGAATCCCGGAAATTTGCACAGAATGTCGCACAGTCATGAGACACGCTATAAGTTTTCTCGTACTTCACATAACATAAACATAATTTGTTGTTGTTGTTTCTTGTAGTAATGTACCAGCGGAAGTATATGGCTGACTGACACGCAAGTCTCAGCCACAATGAGACAAGGGGTGATAGATAGCTGTTTGATTCGCAGTGGAATAATTATCTAAAGATTAAAGTAGGCGTAATGTGGCGTACAATGAATACAAACAATGAAACAGACTTCAATCGTCACGTTCAAGGACCAGGACCAGGTCCGCGGGACTACCTTGCAGGAACACGTTACAAAATGCTTCTATAGACAATTTCGAACCATTGTGGTCAATAATGTCGAAGATAATTGTACTGGTATGAGTCCAAACGTTTGATATTTTTGACATGTCAAATCTTGCATATCTTTCGATGCTTCAATATGATATATAATTATGATATATGATGATATCATGATGGTTAGCAGTCACCGCCGTGCTCGTTACTCTTAATCATAGAATAACCGGGTATAGTATAAGAGAGGCCACTTTTGTACCGGTCGTTTTCTAGGTCCTTCCTTTCTTTGTGTTATGAATTCGATGCGATGTGGTTTTTATATTTACACACTGAGATTAAGGTCTACATCTTTATCTTATTTAGTTCTTGACACAGACAAAACTGAATATCGAGGTTTGTGAATGTTAATGAATACAACCTTTTTTACTCTATTTCAACAAGATTTATGTTTCACACTGTATGCTGCATACTGTGATTTTGATAGTAGGCCTGGCATAACAAGTATGATAAGCATAACAAACACAAGTATGAGATGCATAGAAAAAGAGCAACCTTGACGTTTCACTCTCAATAGAGCATGTCATGATTAACCTGTCTGTTCTATATCTCACCAGGATATGAACGGTGTATGACTTGGTTCCTCTTTGAATTCCTCATATTATTGTACATAATCTACATGTATACGTTTTATCTCCGACCATTGCATAGACAAATTTGCATAGATATAATTATATCACACGACAGATAACATAAAGAATTCAAAGGCATTTCATTGCTTCTCGTTGTTGTTGTTGTTGTTGTTTATACATCAGGATGCATGCACAGAGAGATGCATTTCAGGTACACCCGATTAACATTAAAGCTTGGGCTTGGGGCTTCTCTAACAGCTTCCACCATGGTAGGCCCTAAATATTCAATTAAGAGTAGTAGTTGTTGTTGTTGTTTTATAGAAAGAAAGAAGAGAGAGAAAAATGAGAGAGAAAAAATGAGAGAGAAAAGAGAGAGAGAAAGAGAGAGAAATGAAGAGTAGGCGCGAAGATGACCAATACAGCCTATAATGAGTAGAGGCATTTTATCAAAGCAACATCGCGACTTTTCAATGCTATACGTTCTTTTGGTGTGTACTGGGATACACGAAGGAAATGTTTCTTTCGAATACGGTGGTGGAGGGCTACATCAATGATCGATGTCCAACGGCTAGACCTTTCTACAACCTCTCCTGTTTATAATGTTGTATATTATGCTAAAGATAAATAAGCAAATGCTCAACGAGAGGTAAACATAGTTATAAGTGGTGGCATGCATGATAAAAAAACAGCGGGATGGATGGATGAGAGAAGGGCATATCTTACCGGCCGCTGAATCTTCATCTTCCATCGACGAGTCTTCTGGCTCGAGGATGAGCGGCCGCCGAGCGGTTCTCGGCGTCCCTTCCGTATTCTTGGCCGATAAGAAGGCGGCGTAAGCGAGGAGGACGAGGGCAGCGAGAGTGCAGGCAAACGTGACTCTGCAGCGGAGTCGGCAACGGGGAAATCGAACTAGCCTGATTACCCTCATACCGGGCCGATGTCATTCACGAGTTGGAAGAAGCTGTTGCCGTCGTCATGAGAGTTGCTGACAACAGGATGCAAACCGACGAGCAATAATCTAGGTTACTATGTTTTCAGGTTCACAATTTTGTGTCACATATTAGCCTTGCAGTATATCGCATGTTGTGACATAGTCTGTTGTTTATTTTTATTGTTTTTGCTATGAGCTTATAGAAGACGCGGAATCGATGAATTTTCTGGCTAAAATTGCTTTTCTCTGTAAATCTCCTAGAAACGCTGCTATGCATTCAGCTACTCCCATCTGCCATGCACGCGCTGATAGTGTCGACCAAACTCCTCCAGTGCAAATAATCATCACACAACAAATCTCTGCAAATCTTTCGCTTCGAATCAGACTTACAAGCGAGTATGACAAGATACTTTTTAGTATGTTGGTTCCAACTCGTGTAGAAAACACAAAACAAGGAAGGCAGCTCGGGACGAACAATGTTCCGCGCCGTTACAAAGCGATGCTCATGAGTGCAGCTCCATACGCCCGGGGAACGACTTGTTCGCGAGCAGTGATCTAATGGGGGAAGTGAAACAGACAGACAATGGGGTCGCTACTTTATCTATACTTGTTTGAAAGGCGCGTGTCGTCTAAGAGCATTCAACTGCAACTGTGTTCCAGCGCAGGTAAAAAAGAAATGACAAGTTTTTGGTAAATATGTTCATCGATCTCGATGCCATTGTTCCGCGCCGAGGAAGGCTCTGGGATAACCCGGGGAAGATCGATGCTCTTCAATGTGCGGTACACATCCACTTGAGCTGTCTAAATAGGATCCCCGAGAGAAAATTTAAATAAGACGCACCTCGCCGTGCTGGGCGACAAGCACGTGAAGAACCCTAACGACCCCCACGGAGTTTCTCCACTCCTCGCGAGTCGAGAATGCTTCAAATTCTCACTGACGAAAGATGCAGATTTAACGAAATCGGCTTTCCTTCAGCCGATTGAATTGCGTCCACAAATACGTTTGTTTCTAAAGGTGGTGTCAATCACATTTTTTTAACACTGGCCATCGCGCTGTTATAAGTAGACGAGCACAATACTACCGAGCAGCAATATTAC